>NC_088417.1:17586777-17899777 GCF_034236695.1 Oncorhynchus nerka | reverse complement strand
CCCTAACCCTAACCCTAACCCTAACCCTTAACCCTAACCCTAACCTTAACCCTTTAACCTAACTCCTAACCTTAACCCTTTAACCTAACTCCTAACCTTAACCCTTTAACCTAACTCCTAACCTTAACCCTTTAACCTAACCCTAACCTTAACCCTTTAACCTAACTCCTAACCCTAACTCCTAACCTTAACCCTAACCCTAACCCTTAACCCTAACCCTAACCCCTAGCCTTAACCCTTTAACCTAACTCCTAACCTTAACCCTAACCCTAAGCCTTAACCCTAACCCTAACCTTAACCCTTTAACCTAACTCCTAACCTTAACCCTTTAACCTAACTCCTAACCTTAACCCTTTAACCTAACTCCTAACCTTAACCCTAACCTTAACCTTAACCCTAACCAGTGCTTAATTTGCCGGAGCAGGATCCGGCAGTGTTTGCAATGTAAACATTCAAATAAAAGCAATCAGAGTTCATTTGAATTGCTTTCCCATTAATTCTCCTGCCCCCTAAAAAATAAAGTTACATTAAAATACAGATTTTCAGCCCGCCGCATGATATTCAAAGAATGAATGTGTTTGGGCCTGCCCGGGCTTATGATTTGCTCAACATTATCGCCTATGTTTGAGACCAATGCATGGCCATTGCTGTGGTGAGAGAGCGCGAAGCACTCCTGTATCTCTCTCAGAACTAGACAGATTCCCTCTCTATGATCTCGCTCCCTCTCTCTTCTAGACATGAGCCTGCAACTGTCATCTCTCCAGCATTGCACTTGATCATTTATTTCCTGATAGAATCATAGCTGTGGGAAGGGTTCTGGAGGTGCAGCAGCACCCCTGATTCATTTAAATACATTTGCCGAAGTTATATAATTACTGCTCTCAGTTCAGAAATAAATACAATTATTCAGAATAATAAACCAGGAGTAGGCCTGAAATTTAACTACAGATGACCAATAGCTTCTTTTTTTTAAATAGCGTAGCTGTGGATTGTGTTGATGTAGCCCAACCACAAGGCATATAGAACATGTGGCAAATCTGTCAGTGAACAGCATGCAGCCAGAACAAGTCTTTCGCAATATTTAAAATACAATCGCGGGAAAACACAGACGGGAAGGTAAATGTCTGCTACTTCAAAGAGAAGACTCTAATATGACCGTTGACTAGCAAAATATTTGATCAACTTCCCGATTGGTCTATTGAGCAGACATTGTTCACTGACTCACTCACTCATTGAGTGAGTCAGTGAAAGCTTTTTCATTTGTTCCATCTGCCTGGAAACATTTACCAAAACAGTGGTCATTTTACCGTGGCAACACAACCTCTGTAGAAAGTGTGCCAATGATATCTTTCAGGTAAAGTAGGCCTGCAATTATATTGGAGCATTGGAACGTATTTTAGAGAAGACTAGTATGTGGTAGAACTATAGATTAAACTGTGTCTACGCATTATCCATATGCTATTACAGTTTATTCCAACTGCTTACACACGTTTTCAAAAGTGTCTCCTTTTTTCAAAACTCTACACACAATTCCCAAAACTGCACACACAAAATGCAAAATCTCTTTCACAATGTAACACTGCATTCAAAATGCCATAAACACATGTCAGAATGAAGCATTTGCATCAAATGGCAAACACTGCTTTGTTAACACTGTTGTTCTAAATCTAAAGCTCTTTGGTCTTTCATAGGCTTATATCTACATTTCAATACAATGTTCTACAATGAAAGTATTCTGCTGAGAGGGGTAACAAGTACACTGTAAACACCAATGCAATGTAGAAACAGAAAATATTTATTAGGCCAAACATTACTGTTGTATACAGTAGCATACAACGAAACCATAAACATATGTAAACCAAAAGTATATTCTTTATAATACAGTAAAGAACACAATTGTGTGTGTGGGGTCCCGGGGTGGCAGTCCAGGAATTGGTAGGGGGGCAGTCACCAGTGCTAAACTACGCTTCATCTCTTCTCCGGCCTGGGTCTGGCCACAATACTTCGTCCACATCACATCATGTTTTCTCTTGCCAAACATCGAGGGAAGTATCTCCTAGCATGGCGTATCCAACCTTGGACAGAGGCAACCTCTATGTCCCCACATGCGTCCTCCATTGCCTGGAGAAGCGGCATGCGGGCATAGGGTTGGTGATCATACACTTTCCAGCGCCAGGCTGAGAACAATTCCTCTATGGGATTTAGAAAGGGTGAATATGGGGGTAGGTACAAAACTACAAATTGTGGATGGGTGGCAAACCAGTTTTGGACCAGAACAGCCCGGTGAAAACTAACATTGTCCCATAAAACCACAAATCTAGCAGGCTCCTGATCTGGATCAGGGACAAGCATTGTGTAAATTGCATCCAGAAAAGTGAGCATATGGCCGGTGTTGTACGGACCCAGTGTGGCATTATGATGGAGGACCCCGTTTTGAGTGATGGCAGCACACATAGTTATATTAACCCCACGCTGTCCGGGGACATTGGTAATTGCCCTCTGTCCTATTACATATCTTCCGCTGCGCCTAGTTTTGGTGAGGTTGAAGCCAACCTCATCCACATAAATAAATTCATGGTGAATTACATGGGCATCCAGCTCCAATACTCTCTGTAACAGACAAAAGGATATACAGATGAGTAAATATGGTATGTCTGAAGTACTGGAAGTAGTATTGCATACATACCTCTACAAAGTCATGTCGCATATTCTTGACTCTGTCAGGGTTTCTCTCAAATGGCACCTTGTAAAGTTGTTTCATTGTCACTCGGTGCCGTTGGGGGATGCATTGTATGGTCAACAGGCTTACAGCATTGATGTTGTTAAATATGGTGTCATTATTCAAGATATGCTCTCTTATCTCTCGAATCCTAATTGCATTGTTGGCCAAAACCATATTTATAATTGCAGTCTCTTGTACATCTGTAAACAAAAGTGGCTTCCGGGTTGGATCCGCGCTGTGTTAAGAAGCAGTGCGGCTTGGTTGGGTTGTGTATCGGAGGACGCATGACTTTCAACCTTCGTCTCTCCCGAGCCCGTACGGGAGTTGTAGCGATGAGACAAGATAGTAGCTACTAACAAATGGATACCACGAAATTGGGGAGAAAAAAGGAGTAAAAAGAAAAAAAGACTTCAAACAGTTCCTCAGCATAGGAACTGTAAACAATGTACCAAAAAATGTAGTACAGCATGATAACCAACCTCATTCATTCAATGCATTCAGTGGATGGCTTAGAGTTACAAATGTTTATGCAATACTATGCAGTCATACGCATTTTACAGTACAGCAACGATCTAATGCTAAAATAGTCATTAAATAGTTGCATACCTGTTCTGATTTCTGAAGGTTCAAATTATGGACGCCACTGTAAATCGACTCAAGTTGGGCTGGACTCTCAGTCCAGCCTCTCTCATGGTCAAACCGTGGTTGATCACATGATCAACAAGTGTTGCCCTAATCTCTTCAGAGATGGCTCTCCTTCCTTCTCTTCTTTGCCCTCGTCCTCTTCCTCTCCCTCCTACTCCTCTTGCTCTCTGTCCATTGTTGGCATCCATTGTTCAAAACAGGTCATCTGACCTTTGACCTATTTATAGGCCTATACTACAGTAAAGCAGTGATTGGTTAGTGATCAGTTAAGCTATTAGTGTTTGCACATGTGAGGAGTGTGTGTGTGACTTGGTGAATAAGTGTAGCATTTTGATTGGTTGTGTTTGGAAAAGGAAAGAAAGTTCCTGTTCGATCTTTGTGTTTTAGGTAGAGAATTGTGTGTAGTGTTTTGAAAAAATGTTTTATGCAATTGACAACTGAGTCAAAGGATGAGAAATAGCTTATGGTTTTGGATATTTGGTGTGTAGTTTTGCACTTTGAGTGAGAGGTATCAAAAATCGTGTGACATGAAAAGATTTTGTGTGTAAGCAGTTGGAAAAAAATGTATTTGTTTGTCTATATCTATAACAACTAGTTTGACTGTATTTTGGGGATGTTGTTTTTGTTTTTGTTTGGTTCTTGTCTCGGCACTGAGGCTACAGGTGTAAGATCTTAATTTGACTACATTTGATCTACATTCTATTATGCCTCTGTCTGTTCTATCCTGTCTAGGCCTCCAACCCATATCTCCCAACCAGAGGGGGGTCAGTGACCTCCGGTGGCCGTTTACGGTGCCCGTCCTGCAGGCACGAGGTGGTGCTGGACCGCCACGGGTTCTATAGGCTCCAGAGGAACCGGCTGGTGGAGAACATCATCGACATGTTCAAACAGGAGTCCACCAGGTGAGAGAGTCATATACTGTAATACTTCCGGTATCTGAACTTTGCTTTCCAACCAAGGTGCATGAACAGATGAGAAAACTGAGGGGAAACTATTTGCTCCATGTTCTCGCTAGCTTGTTACAGGTACGGTACAGTTCTTATTACAGTAATCATTTAAAAACGTAATTATTAAAGAAAGTAACCACCATCTCAGATAGACACCACCACCACCATCATCACTACCATAAGTGGTCCAATTTGCAGGATCCTACTATACCAGACTGAAAGCACAGACATCCAGTTACTCAATTTTGTGACTTTCGGCCAAAATCCATTTCTATGTGTAATTTCCTTAGCTTTCCTTATTCCATTACCAGGCTTTAAACTACTTCCAATATGTCTCTGAATTTCCTACGAGAAGACAGAACAGTGATTTCTAAAAGGTGTTCAGTTAGGGCATTGAACAGGGAATTCTAAAAGTAGGTCAGTTTAGGGCATTGAACAGTGAGATACTCATAATGATAGCAATGTGACATTTTCTCTTCTGATAGAAATATCAAAAACTCATACAACCTACATGCAAAATGTGTTGAAACTGTTCTCAGGGGGAAAAGTCCTGGTGCCACTCATACTGAATGTTTTCAATATTTACTCATTTTCTCACCTTGTGTACCAGACCTCCAGGCTGCCTTATAAAGACACATGGTGGCTGGTGAACGTGACTAGTAGTAGTTTCTAAACTAGAGTTGATAAACAGATAATGAGATACGGGTGATGTTTTTAACTGGGCAGCAGGTAGCCTAGCGGTTAAGAGCGTTGGACCAGTAACCGAAAGGTTGCTGGTTTGAATCCCTGAGCCGACTAGGTGATAAATCTGTCAATGTGCCCTTGAGCAAGGCACTTAACCCTGATTGCTCTGTAGTGTCTGCTAAATTACTCAAATGTAGATGGCTCCCTCCAGAAGAAACAGCTGTGACTAGAGCTAAATACAGTCAAGGAAGGAAGTAGTTCACAAACATTGCATTTACATGAAGGATTACCTTTTATATTTAACTCCGGTGAAAATAAGTGTTAGGGTTTTTGTAGTGAGAGTGTCGTCTTATCACTGCTTTGCGGTGGGGGTTTGGAGCTATAAGAATGCATGAGATGAACGCGTTGCTTTTAAGCAGGGTAGGGTAGGTTACTTTCTAAATGTAATCCATTAGTTACTAGTTAACCTGTCTGAATTCTTTATCAGTAACAGAACATCTGGATTACCCACATTTAGTTATGTCATCTCATTACTTTCCATTAGAAGAAGACAAAAAGGATCCATCAAACACATTTGGTGTGTCATCACAGTGGTCTCTGACTTGTGGTCAGACCTCGCTCAGGTGGAACAAACTTAAACTTGCGCCTTATACCGAATGGTGTCATAATGTGTGTGTGTGTGTGTGTGTGTGTGTATTTAGAGAAAGTGTGACTAATGCTTTACTGTGTATTTTTCCTGCAAACATCCTTCTGAATTGAAATGTAATCCAATAAGTAATCATCTAGTTTTCCAAAATAATCTGCAATCGGATTACAATATTTTTTGCTGGTAACGTAACTGATTACATGCTTTTAAGAATAGGAGCCCAGAGGCAATGTAATCTAGCTCTCTACTGTCCTGTATCCAACATCACGCTTAATGCTTCAGGCTTTATTTCTGAGACACAACTCTCTTCCGCTTGACACAGAGAGAGAGAGGGAGAGAGAAAGAGAGAGAGAAAGAGAGAGAGAGAGAGATGGATGGATGGAATGGAGGGAAAAGGTGCTCTGTGTGTTTGAGGACACTCACTAGCTCGAAAGAGAGAACAAAAGAGAGAAGAAGAGGGATACTTTCTGTGTGTTTTTGAGTGCTTGCTAGTCGGAAAGAGAGCACATGTGTATACTGTAGAAAGAAGTGGAGTAGTGACCCTCTAGGGCAACAGAAAAGGGGAGAGAGCGGAGTAGAAGAGGGTCATGTTGTGTGTCTCCTGTGTTGTGTTGGGAGATGGAGGCATTGTGTCTGTCACTCAGCACTGGTGCCCATATGAACCCATAGCCCCGCAGTGAGTCAGAGGGGTGATTCGGTTGGCAAAAGGGGTTCCGGGAACAAGTCAGTCACACAATGATATACTTCCAACTGACTTGGTGTGTGTGTGTGGTTTGTGGTGTGTGTGTGGTATGTATTTGGAGGAAGTGTGACTAATGCCTTGAGGCCTGTACGACACACACAACACTCCATTTAGATACTGTCTGTACAGATGCCCATGGCTCCGGATGTGATGTTACCTATGATCACCTTCTGACTGCATGGTGGGGTGTTCAGTTACCATGGGCAGGCAGCCTGAATCTAACCTCAACTGATCAGGAGAGGAAGCCACTATACTATTACAATAAGATGCACCCCTAGTGTTGGGAGTCTCAGCATATCTCCTTCCCCCTCCAGCAGCCCTAGGCCAGCGGCCCCAGAGAGGACGGAGGAGCAGGCCATGTGCCAAGAGCACGAGGAGAAGGAGATCAACATCTACTGTGTGACCCACAGCGTGCCCACCTGCTCCATGTGCAAGGTGTTTGGAGCCCACCAGGACTGTGAGGTGGCGCCGCTCAAAAGCATGTACCAGACACAGAAGGTGAGGACTGGCTGATGTAGGAAAACATCTTCTTCAAGACATTTACAGTACAGTAGGTCAACTGGGAAAGTTGCCTCCTGTGTATAAGTCAGTGCATTGCAACTCACTCAGTGACTGATGTGCCTTGGCTTCTCGTTCCTGTGGTTGTGTGTGTGTGTGTGTGTGTGTGTGTGTGTGTGTGTGTGTGTGTGTGTGTGTGTGTGTGTGTGTGTGTGTGTGTGTGTGTGTGTGTGTGTGTGTGTGTGTGTGTGTGGTTGTGCATGCTGGTGGGTGTGCTGCGGCGGCCACAGACGGAGTTGACTGACGGGATGGCGATGATGGTGGGGAACAACGACAGGATCCAGGGCATCATCAGTCAGTTAAAGGAGACCGGCCGGACCATAGAGGTGACTGGCCCAGTGTGGCAGCACCTGTCTTTCTGTCTCTGTCTGTCTGTGTGTCTCTCACACAGCCAGACAACTGAAACCAGGATGTTACTGTAATCAGCCCCACCCCCCCACCCCATTCCCCACATACACCTAAAAAAATGACTAGGTGTTCTACTGCCTATGTTGTACTGCCTCACACGAATAAACACATAGGTTTCCAGAGATTCCTTCTCCCTCACACATACCAAGAAACACACAGAAATGTTACTGCCTTTCCACTCGCTCACACTGAGAAACCAGGAGGAGAACTGATGGGGAGAGAGTGGACACCCCTGACACCCCTCACAACACACACACACACACACACACACACACACACACACTGGAGTTGATGAGCTAGCTAGTAGCTGTACTGGGGAGGAAACTGGAGCGGCTCCAGTCCCCTCTGTGTCACTCGTGGTGGTGTTACCCAGGATTGCCATGTAGAGCTGGGTCGTGTTCAGACCTGGGTCGTGTCCACTAGGCACGGAACGGGAGAAAACACTTATGTGTGTCCGTCTGTCTGTCTGGGGGTGTGTGTGGTTGCCTGTGTACTGGAGAACGGCAGGAGGCAGAAGTCCCAGGTGTGTGAGAAGTTGGACCATCTGTAAACCATCTTGGAGGAGAGGAAGAGGGACTTAAATTTGAAGTTGGCGGCCGAGCAGGAAGAGAAGCACATAGATTGGTTTAACCAAGAAGTACAAAGAGCACCTGGAGCGGAGCTGGAGGACCGTAGAGACAGGCATACAGACCATGGAGTAACCAGAGATGGCCGCCTTCTTACAGGTGACTGCCACAAATAAACTTCCTCAACATTCAGGCTTGAATCCTGATTTAGGTTTCACACTGCAAAAGACCTCCTTAAAAAGGGAGTACATTTGCTGCCTAACAGTAATTCTTGATCAAACAAAGTATGTGTTTCATGTACCACATTATTTACAGATCTATAGAGACCACACAGAATAAGGGAAGCCTGACTCTCCGTGTGTGTGTGTCAGGATTGGGGAGGCGTCGAGCACCTCCCACCTGGATAAGGTGGAGCTTGGATATGAGGTGATGGAGCACTACACTGTTAACTCCTGGAGAGAGGGCAGGGCTCTGCGTAACATCGACTTCATCTCAGGTAGAAAGAGTTGGCAGTGAAGCGTCTTCTTGGGCGATATAGACAAAAATCCATATCGTGATAAATTGGCTGAATTGATGTGATAACGATAAATAGAACAATAAGTTGATAACATTAATGTGCACCATAGTTTTATTTATTTATTATCCTTTAAACTACTATTACTAGTTTGATAGTTGTAGTGTCACGATCACTGTATGAAGCGGACCAAAGCGCAGCATGAATGCATTCTTTTATTGAACGACGAAAAACCACAAAGTAAACTGAACAAGCTTATGGTTCCCAATCAGAGACAATGACTAACACCTGCCACTGATTGAGAACCATATCAGGCCAAACACAGAAACAGACAAACTAGACATACAACATAGAATGCCCACTCAGATCACACCCTGACCAAACAAAACATATAAACATACAAAGCAAACTATGGTCAGGGCGTGACATGTAGCCATCAATTGTCCCAATTAATATCCCCCATATTAGCAAACATTTAATTTCAAACTTCACATTTCTTTAGTATAGGCTACTTATCATAATGAACTATATCAGCAACGTGCCTGCGATAAGTGGTCTGTATGATCGGTGTGGATCATTTCTGGTTTATCGTCCCAGCTCTAGGTCTTCTTGAGTATCCCTGCACACAGAGGCTTTGTCATTGAGTCTCTCTATGTCTGCCCCTGCACACAGATGCTCTGTCACTGTGTCTCTCTATGTTAATCAGTGATGTATTGTTGTCTCTACCTTCTTTCCTTTTGTGCTGTGCCCAATAATGTTTATACCATGTTTTGTGCTGCTACCATGTTGTTGCTACCATGCTGTGTTGTCATGTGTTGCTGCCTTGCTACTGCATGTTGTTGTCTTAGGTCTCTCTTTATGTAGTGTTGTGTTGTCTCTCTTGTCGTCATGTCGTCGTGTTTTGTCCTATTTTTTTTTCCTTTCTTTTTTTTTTTTTTTTTTTAAATCTCAGGACCCGTCCCCGCAGGGGGCGTTTTGCCTTTTGGTAGGCCGTCATTGTAAATAAGAATTTGTTCATAACTGACTTGTCTGGTTAAATAAAGGTCAAATAAAAATAAATAAAAGTCTGCCCCTGCACACAGAGGCTATGTTATCGTCAACATCTCAGGTCCTAGAGGGATGAGGGGGTGCACCTCAATTGTCAACATCTCAGGTCCTAGAGGGATGAGGGGGTGCACCTCAATTGTCAACATCTCAGGTCCTAGATGGATGAGGGGGTGCACCTCAATTGTCAACATCTCAGGTCCTAGAGGGATGGGGGGGGCGTGCATCTCAATTGTCAACATCTCAGGTCCTAGAGGGATGGGGGGGTGCATCTCAATTGTCAACATCTCAGGTCCTAGAGGGATGGGGGGGTGCATCTCAATTGTCTTGTGTGATTTCCTTTCCTTGTTTTCTGTGTGCCATCTTTATTGATCTGAAAACAGGCTAGGTAAACGCAACATTAAGCTTTCCATAGATGCTGTTGTTTTTCTTAATTCATCCCTCACTTCCATATCCCTCTGTCTGTAGATGACGAAGATGAGTATGAGGAGGTAGATGGTGCAGAAGCCTCTAGATGCTGATCAAATGTCCATTTTGAGTTTTCCCCCTAATGCAGGGTTCCCCAACTGGCTGAAAAAGACTGTAAAAAAACACCAGCAAATCAGCTCCATGTGATTTTAATTTGGGAAATCTGTTCCAAAGTATTCCTACGCATAGTAGAGAGATATATGGTCATATACAAATGTAAACAAGGTTTTATGTTTTTGTCAAGTATTGTATCTGTTTGGGCTTCTTGCGGTCAATTTGCAATCTACAAATTATTTGTAATTAAGTTCCAGCCCCATGACCATCCACTCAATAACAAATTGTCCCACGGCTGAATCTAGTTGATGATCCCTGCCCTAATGGTTAAGGTTAGGAGTGGGAGAGGGAGAGGGAACGCTGATCCGTGATCAGTGCCTATTGCCAACGACCTGGAGCATACCTGCACAGGTGATAGACTTATCATTCTGGCACAAAACTTTCCTGGGACTTCCTCCCAAGTCTGTGGTTGGTGCAGCTGGACATGGACATGTTTTTTGCCCAATAGGAGTGCATTTCAGGACTTGGAGTCAGGAAGTTCACTATGGGAAAACTTTTTTGCCTGATTAAATTCATGTCTGAGTCTACCTATTTAAATACAAAAGGAATGTACTACCAGTGTTTTTGTTTTGTTTTTTCAAAAGGAGATGTGGCTCGTTTTAGCGTTCCCTCAGACTGCCATTGTAGCACTTGCAGCAGTGCTGTTTTTTAATGAAGTTGGCAAGATGCCACCGTCTGATCTACATCATTAGAGAATATCATAGGCTGAACATCTCAAACAAGAACTTTTGGTGGATTTTTATGGTTTTTGCCTTTTTATGTCTTTGTTTTTAATGAAGAAGTATTCAAATCAAATCAAATCAAATGTATTTATATAGCCCTTCGTACATCAGCTGATATCTCAAAGTGCTGTACAGAAACCCAGCCTAAAACCCCAAACAGCAAGCAATGCAGGTGTAGAAGCACGGTGGCTAGGAAAAACTCACTAGAAAGGCCAAAACCTAGGAAGAAACCAAGAGAGGAACCAGGCTATGAGGGGTGACCAGTCCTCTTCTGGCTGTGCCGGGTGGAGATTATAACAGAACATGGCCAAGATGTTCAAATGTTCATAAATGACCAGCATGGTCAAATAATAATAACCACAGTAATTGTCGAGGGTGCAGCAAGTCTGCACCTCAGGAGTAAATGTCAGTTGGCTTTTCATAGCCGATCATTAAGAGTATCTCTACCACTCCTGCGGTCTCTAGAGAGTTGAAAACAGCAGGTCTGGGACAGGTAGCACGTCCGGTGAACAGGTCAGGGTTCCATAGCCGCAGGCAGAACAGTTGAAACTGGAGCAGCAGCACGGCCAGGTGGACTGGGGACAGCAAGGAGTCTTCTTGTATTCCATGAAGGAACGCACAGGTGGTAAGATAAAGCAAAATTATATTTGGTAACATTAGGACTTCACACGGGAGAATAATATATAGGTTTAATATATACAGTATAAGTTACTTCAATTACTGTAAGAGACAGCAAGCAGTCTTTACTCATTTTTAAAAAATAAGGAAAAAAACGTTTTTAAGACGTTTTTATTTTGCCTGCGTATTGTCACAGTGTATATTACGTTGCATACATAAAGTGTGTGCATAAAACTTTTTTGGTCAGGTGTCCTTCCTTAGTGTATAACATCTGAATGCACCACTACTTCCTCCCTGTAGAAACCTTGTCTCGCTGTTCACACGTCTCACTGCCTCGGTTCAGCTAAAGATGTCAGGGAGCTTGTTGTGCAATCCATATACCTCCTTCCATCTGAGTGGAGGGAGTGTGTGTGTGTGTGTGTGTGTGTGTGTGTGTGTGTGTGTGTGTGTGTGTGTGTGTGTGTGTGTGTGTGTGTGTGTGTGTGTGTGTGTGTGTGTGTGTGTGTGTGTGTGTGTGTGTGTGTGTGTGAGAGAGAGAGGTGGATCTTGAGGTGTGTGCTTTAACGTGTCTCACACACACGGATCCATGTAGAGATAAATCTAATCAGATATCAGACCTGATAGTCTGGTTAATCAGTTCAGTTTCTCCAGATACCTTGAGTGGTGTTAGGTTTGTTTCACTGCACATATAGACACCTGATGTACTATTTTCCTTTTGTACATTTCATGTCATCTCTTCAGTTTTATTAACCTGTTTCAACTGTCCATCTACTAGCCAGTCATAGTGCTCCCCCTCCCACAGATGTCCCTGCTCCCCTCCCCACAGACCTCCCCTGCTCCCCCCACCCACAGACCCCACCTGCTCCCCCTCCTCACAGACCTCCCCTCCCCACAGACCTCCCTGCTCCCCCTCCCCACAGACCTCTTCTGCTCCCCTCCCCACAGACCTCTCCCTCCCCACAGACCTCCCCTGCTCCCCCTCCCCACAGACCTCTCCCTCCCCACAGACCTCCCCTACTCCCCCTCCCCACAGAACTCCCCTGGTCTCTGAGATGATTTAACCAGCAGGTATCTAAACCGGATCCAGATCTATCATTTACGCCTCCATTCCAATCACGTTTGCAGTATAGTTCACTGCAACCTTTCCAACTTAGGCTCTGTGCTGTAATAAGCCCCCTGTTACTATGTAGGGCAGACAATGGACCTTGACTCACAGACACACATCAATTGCTTTGTGTATTTTGACCCCACGGCCCGTGTCCAGGATCAGAGCACACATACCAGGCAGAGAGCTGATCCCAAATCAGTTCAAAGAACTGGAAAAACTCTTAACATGTTTTGTTAGATCTGTATTATTAAGAGTAATCTTCCTTTTTGAATATTTATTTTTGGACTTATTTCTCAACACATTGCAAATGGTATATCAACTATTGCCGTTGGTTTGAAAAGGACAGGTGCTGCTGTTCGATGCTCATACAATTAGACATATACAGGAATCTAAGAAAGCTCACACCCTGTCCTCACACTTTCTTCTGTTGTACGGACTACTGTAGGTTACACAGACAATCCTGTTCAGTTTGATTTTGCCAGACACTTCAGATCAGTGAAAGGTTTGTGTGCAGTATTTAAACAAAACCAAATTTAGATTAAAATGTTTTCAAGGTTGTAACTATTATGGGCAATAAACTGTTGAATTTTAAAATATCCACAGGAAAGTGCAAACATAACTTTTCAGATTTTATTGAAAAATATAAATATAAGACATTCTCTTGCACAAAAAAAATTGACTGGTTGCTCATAAGTTTATTAACAAACTTAAATAACATAACATACAATAAAACCTCCTAAGCCTATAAGGTCTACCAAAAAATATGTTCATATCTTAAAGAAAGAAACTTGTATATGCTACAGTTTGGATTGAGCACTTTAACAACAGTAGCCTAATATAAATTAACAGGACATAGTTTATCTTGCATGATACAGGCTACAATCTGAGAATTACACAAGTCATGTACAAGCCCATTTAGTCTCCATCGTTGGAAGTTAAAGCTATAAAATAAATCATTATAAACAAAGATGGAAAAGCAGCACTATGGTATAGATAATTGTGTTTTGAGCTAAACGTAAAAACAAATCTTTGGCGGATGGATTGATGCAGTTTTCATTTCCCGAAGATCTCCATCATTTTTCTGTTGCTATGGGCTTGTTGCTGTAACTGTTCCGCTCTGGACATCTCCATCATCTGTCGAAGCATGTGGAACGTGAGATCTAGAGATATCGGCGGGTCGTCGGACCTCCTCCCCCTCTCCATCGAGTCGTCGAGCTGGTTCGCGAAGCCGCTGATGAACCTATTGATGTCCCCAACTTTGCCTTGTAGAAGGCGCTGCGTCAGCTGGAGCTGCAAGGCTCTGTTGTAGACCGCTGGGGAGCCCTCGGGGTGCATGACTTTCGGTGCGGACGCGGCAGAGTTGCGGTTCCCGTTGCCCAGTCGGATGTAGTATTCCTCTCCGAGTCGCGTCAGGAGGGGAAGAGACTGTTGCTGCGCGTCGGGCTGTGGAGCGGTGGAGCGCTGGACATCGTCAGGACTCTCGACAGCCCTACATTCATAGCGCGGTAAGAAGGCAACCAGCAGAACCACGGTGGTGACAAGTAAATTGAGCTTCATGTCAGGGGATCAACAGGAATCTAAAAAAGAAAGGAGCCAATTAACTTCACGTCTCCTCTCAATTGTGATTATTTCTGTACAATACGTTGATGCGTAATTTGTGCGTAAAATGGAAAGGCGAGTTGCTGGATAATATAAAATAAATGTGCATGACTTTTATGTAAAAGTTTTCAATGCACTGTCTAGAATTTTAAACTCTGGTCGTCTAGCATTATCGAACTAGGAATTTACAGCTAGATATACATAAAATAGAATAAGTAAATTCAAAGTAATCCATTTAGTGGTCCATAAATCCAGGGGTTGATGAAATGTCCACAAAATCACAAGGAGAGCTAGCAGAGAGAGAGACTATATTATTTATTTATGATATTTATTCAGTATCCATCAAGTTAATATAAACAACTATGAACAGCTTTTCATGTTGAGGAAAAAGGAACATGTAATGTCACCTGCCGACAGACAAATGTTAATAAAAGTTTAAAATTAAGTATGATATATGAATGGACTTGTTGCCAACAGAAAAGGTCTCATACCTTCAGTTGAGCCGTTGTGTGTCCTGGTCTTCTTCCAGTAGTGTTGTTCAGGAAATTGGTATAAGGTGTTCTTCAAAGAAAGAACGGCAACTTGGATTTATATAGCCAAGACCCGCGACAATTGTTCCGCTCTGAGCTCAGAGATTGCGTCTGCGCATGTGTGTAACTTGAAGGAATGCATCTGTGAAAGTCTGGGATAGTTTGAATGAGATGAGTCATAATGTTTGTGTGTGTGTGTGTGTGTGTGTGTGTGTGTGTGTGTGTGTGTGTGTGTGTGTGTGTGTGTGTGTGTGTGTGTGTGTGTGTGTGTGTGTGTGTGTGCGTGCGTGTGCGTGTGTGTGTGTGTGTGCTTTCAACACAGACAGGCTTGGATGTGGATATAATTGTTTGACCATACCCACTAGGCACACACAGTTCAACATCTAGTTTTAATTTACATTTGGATGAGTTGTCAAACGTGAAATGAACAAAACATTTCACCATGTCATTCAATTTAGGTTAAAAGAAAAACATACGAAATGACCTTATGTTGAGGACTTTTTGCAAATCCAATTCCTTTTTCGCGTTGATTCAACGTCATCATGGATTTTATTTTGTCGTTGTAGAAATGACGTGGAAACAACGTTGATTTAACCCGTTTTTTCCCAGTGGGTAGTTGATCTTTATCTTAGTGGCTGGTCTGTCCTACAAGAAAGAGCCTGTATAATAATGTTATGCACAAGAGGTGTTCAGAAAATGGACAGAATTGTAATTTTGGTGGGGCACTTCTCATAATGAATCTCAGTCAGACAATCAAATGCCAGACTTTGTGCCCTGAATTATAAATTGGAAATAAAATAGTGCTGAGCCTTGATTAATATTTATAACAGATGATCTCAGAGTAAATTCTAAATTACCTTCAAGAGATGCACAGATGGGCCCAAAATGCACCTGCCCAACATTTCATGGCAATATGGTAATCCCTTAAAATGTCTTAAACAGAATGTTCAGAATGCTATAGGAGTTCAACTTACTAGAGCTCAACCAATCTCAACTAAGCAATGCATTACTGTTTATTAACATTCTCCTAACATTCTCCAGGTGGCCTGCGTTGTATTCTGGAGGTGAACCTGCAAACATCTCAGTGTGTGACAGAGTGAGGGGCGTTCACCACCACCACTAGCAGCAGCAGCGTTTCTCAATGATTCATTACTGCTGCACACATGTACGTCACTAGCTGTGTTACTCCTGTCTTCTCCCCCCGCCAGCCCACCACCTCACCCAGACAAGTGCCCGGGCCTCAAGTGACGCTCTCAAGATGGAGTGCTTGATCCAAGTTTCACACTGACCGCCATTAGAATCCCAATCGGCTCCATAGAGATCACAGACTCACTGTTTTCATCTCTCTCTCTCTCTCTCTCTCTCTCTCTCTCTCTCTCTCTCTCTCCCTCGCTCTCTCTCTCTCTCTCCCTCTCTCTCTCTCTCTCTCTCTCTCTCTCTCTCTCTCTCTAGCGCTCTCTTTCTCTGCCATTCTGCTTCCACATACACATATATGGTTTTAAATTGTAGTTTAAAATGTAAGTTTTGTGCTATTGTCCCTAAAATGTCAATGTCTAGTCCTTAGACCCCCACATTTTGCCATGTCTTTCTCTCACGTCATTTAGTCAACTATGGTATGAAAAGCAGAGAAAACAATATTTCCCATCTGTGGTTTACAAAGAACCCCAGGGACTAATGCAATGAAATAACATGAAAAGTGGGTTCTTTCCCGGAATAGCTTAACGTTATTACATTTGATAACAGCATCCATCTTCTGACTAAGGTGACGGTCTGACAGGATAACTGTAGAAAATGGGACAAGTGAGGATTTCAAGTTCCCGAACATAATTGCAAATTTGACCATGTTGAGCTGAATACAGTGTTGTAGAGGTGTTATAGTGGTGTTGTAGCGGTGTTACAGCAGTGTTGTAGCGGTGTTGTAGTGGTGTTGTAGTGGTGTTGTAGCGGTGTTGTAGCGGTGTTGTAGTGGTGTTGTAGCGGTGTTAGACAGTGTTGTAGTGGTGTTGTAGCGGTGATAGACAGTGTTTTAGCTCTGTTGTAGCGGTGTTCTAGCGGTGGTGTTGTAGCGGTGTTGTAGCTGTGTTGTAGCGGTGTTGTAGCTCTTTTGTAGCTCTGTTGTAGCGGTGTTACCGTGGTGTTGTAGCGGTGTTGTAGTGGTGTTTTAGCTCTGTTGTAGTGGTGTTTTAGCTCTGTTGTAGTGGTTTTGTAGCGGTGTTTTAGCTCTTTTGTAGAGGTGATAGATGGTGTTGTAGCGGTGTTGTAGCTCTGTTGTAGCTCTGTTGTAGCGGTGTTACAGTGGTGTTGTACCTATGTTAGACGGTGTTGTAGTGGTGTTGTAGCGGTGATAGATGGTGTTGTAGTGGTGTTGTAGCGGTGTTGTAGTGGTGTTGTAGCGGTGTTTTAGCTCTGAGGTAGCGGTGATAGACGGTGTTGTAGCAGTGTTTTAGCTCTGTTGTAGTGGTGAAAGATGGTGTTGTGGCGGTGTTTTAGCTCTGTTGTAGTAGTGATAGACGGTGTTGTAGCGGTGTTTTAGCTCTGTTGTAGTGGTGATAGACGGTGTTGTAGCTGTGTTTTAGCTCTGTTGTAGCGGTGTTTTAGCTCTGTTGTAGTGGTGATAGATGGTGTTGTAGCGGTGTTGTAGCTCTTTTGTAGCTCTGTTGTAGCGGTGTTACAGTGGTGTTGTAGCGGTGTTAGACGGTGTTGTAGCGGTGTTGTAGTGGTGTTTTAGCTCTGTTGTAGTGGTGTTTTAGCTCTGTTGTAGTGGTGTTTTAGCGGTGTTACAGTGGATTTGTAGCGGTGTTTTAGCTCTTTTGTAGAGGTGATAGATGGTGTTGTAGCGGTGTTGTAGCTCTGTTGTAGCTCTGTTGTAGCGGTGTTACAGTGGTGTTGTAGCGGTGTTAGACGGTGTTGTAGTGGTGTTGTAGCGGTGTTAGACGGTGTTGTAGCGGTGTTAGACGGTGTTGTAGTGGTGTTGTAGCGGTGACAGATGGTGTTGTAGTGGTGTTGTAGCGGTGTTGTAGTGGTGTTGTAGCGGTGTTTTAGCTCTGTTGTAGTGGTGTTTTAGCGGTGTTACAGGTGTGTTGTAGCGGTGTTAGATGGTGTTGTAGTGGTGTTGTAGCGGTGATAGATGGTGTTGTAGTGGTGTTGTAGCGGTGTTGTAGCTGCGGCAGGGTTAGAGCTTTGGACTAGTAACCGGAAGGTTGCAAGTTCAAACCCCCGAGCTGACAAGGTACAAATCTGTCGTTCTGCCCCTGAACAGGCAGTTAACCCACTGTTCCTAGGCCGTCATTGAAAATAAGAATTTGTTCTTAACTGACTTGCCTAGTTAAATAAAAGTAAAATAAATAAAAGTAGTGGTGTTGTAGCAGTGTGTTAGCGTTGTTTTAGCTCTGTTTTAACGGTGTTGTAGCGGTGTTGTAGCAGTGTTTTAGCTCTGTTGTAGCGGTGTTGTAGCGGTGTTGTAGCAGTGTTGTAGCAGTGTTTTAGCTCTGTTGTAGTGGTGTTGTAGCAGTGTTTTAGTTCTGTTGTAGCGGTGTTGTAGCAGTGTTGTAGCGGTGTTGTAGCGGTGTTGTAGCAGTGTTTTAGTTCTGTTGTAGCGGTGTTGTAGAGGTGTTGTAGCAGTGTTTTAGCTCTGTTGTAGCTGTGTTGTAGCGGTGTTGTAGCAGTGTTTTAGCTCTGTTGTAGCTGTGTTGTAGCGGTGTTGTAGCAGTGTTTTAGCTCTGTTGTAGCTGTGTTGTAGCGGTGTTGTAGCAGTGTTTTAGCTCTGTTGTAGTGGTGTTGTAGCGGTGATAGACAGTGTTTTAGCTCTGTTGTAGCGGTGTTCTAGCGGTGGTGTTGTAGCTGTGATAGACGGGGTTTTAGCTCTGTTGTAGCGATGTTACAGTGATGTTGTAGCGGTGTTAGACGGTGTTGTAGTGGTGTTGTAGCGGTGTTAGACGGTGTTGTAGCGGTGTTAGACGGTGTTGTAGCGGTGTTAGACGGTGTTGTAGTGGTGTTGTAGCGGTGACAGATGGTGTTGTAGTGGTGTTGTAGCGGTGTTGTAGTGGTGTTGTAGCGGTGTTTTAGCTCTGTTGTAGTGGTGTTTTAGCTCTGTTGTAGTGGTGTTTTAGCTCTGTTGTAGTGGTGTTTTAGCGGTGTTACAGGTGTGTTGTAGTGGTGTTAGATGGTGTTGTAGTGGTGTTGTAGCGGTGATAGATGGTGTTGTAGTGGTGTTGTAGCGGTGTTGTAGCTGCGGCAGGGTAGCCTAGTGGTTAGAGCTTTGGACTAGTAACCGGAAGGTTGCAAGTTCAAACCCCCGAGCTGACAAGGTACAAATTTGTCGTTCTGCCCCTGAACAGGCAGTTAACCCACTGTTCCTAGGCCGTCATTGAAAATAAGAATTTGTTCTTAACTGACTTGCCTAGTTAAATAAAAGTAAAATAAATAAAAGTAGTGGTGTTAGCGTTGTTTTAGCTCTGTTTTAACGGTGTTGTAGCGGTGTTGTAGCAGTGTTTTAGCTCTGTTGTAGCGGTGTTGTAGCGGTGTTGTAGCAGTGTTGTAGCAGTGTTTTAGCTCTGTTGTAGTGGTGTTGTAGCAGTGTTTTAGTTCTGTTGTAGCGGTGTTGTAGCAGTGTTGTAGCGGTGTTGTATTGGTGTTTTAGCTCTGTTGTAGCTGTGTTGTAGCGGTGTTGTAGCAGTGTTTTAGCTCTGTTGTAGCTGTGTTGTAGCGGTGTTGTAGCAGTGTTTTAGCTCTGTTGTAGTGGTGTTGTAGCGGTGATAGACAGTGTTTTAGCTCTGTTGTAGCGGTGTTCTAGCGGTGGTGTTGTAGCTGTGATAGACGGGGTTTTAGCTCTGTTGTAGCGATGTTACAGTGATGTTGTAGCGGTGTTAGACAGTGTTGTAGTGGTGTTGTAGCGGTGATAGACAGTGTTTTAGCTCTGTTGTAGCGGTGTTCTAGCGGTGGTGTTGTAGCGGTGTTGTAGCAGTGTTGTAGCTGTGTTGTAGCTGTGTTGTAGAGGTGTTGTAGCTCTGTTGTAGCTCTGTTGTAGCGGTGTTACAGTGGTGTTGTAGCGGTGTTAGGCGGTGTTGTAGTGGTGTTGTAGCGGTGATAGATGGTGTTGTAGTGGTGTTGTAGCGGTGTTGTAGTGGTGTTGTAGCGGTGTTTTAGCTCTGAGATAGCGGTGATAGACGATGTTGTAGCAGTGTTTTAGCTCTGTTGTAGTGGTGATAGATGGTGTTGTGGCAGTGTTTTAGCTCTGTTGTAGTAGTGATAGACGGTGTTGTAGCGGTGTTTTAGCTCTGTTGTAGTGGTGATAGACGGTGTTGTAGCTGTGTTTTAGCTCTGTTGTAGTGGTGATAGATGGTGTTGTAGCGGTGTTGTAGCTCTTTTGTAGCTCTGTTGTAGCGGTGTTACAGTGGTGTTGTAGCGGTGTTAGAGGGTGTTGTAGTGGTGTTGTAGCGGTGTTGTAGTGGTGTTTTAGCTCTGTTGTTGTGGTGTTTTAGCTCTTTTGTAGTGGTGTTTTAGCGGTGTTACAGTGGTTTTGTAGCGGTGTTTTAGCTCTTTTGTAGTGGTGATAGATGGTGTTGTAGCGGTGTTGTAGCTCTTTTGTAGCTCTGTTGTAGCGGTGTTACAGTGGTGTTGTAGCGGTGTTAGACGGTGTTGTAGTGGTGTTGTAGCGGTGTTGTAGTGGTGTTTTAGCTCTGTTGTAGTGGTGTTTTAGCGGTGTTACAGTGGTTTGTAGCGGTGTTTTAGCTCTTTTGTAGAGGTGATATATGGTGTTGTAGCGGTGTTGTAGCTCTGTTGTAGCTCTGTTGTAGCGGTGTTACAGTGGTGTTGTAGCGGTGTTAGACGGTGTTGTAGTGGTGTTGTAGCGGTGATAGATGGTGTTGTAGTGGTGTTGTAGCGGTGTTGTAGTGGTGTTGTAGCGGTGTTTTAGCTCTGAGGTAGCGGTGATAGACGGTGTTGTAGCAGTGTTTTAGCTCTGTTGTAGTGGTGATAGATGGTGTTGTGGCGGTGTTTTAGCTCTGTTGTAGTAGTGATAGACGGTGTTGTAGCTGTGTTTTTAGCTCTGTTGTAGCGGTGTTTTAGCTCTGTTGTAGTGGTGATAGATGGTGTTGTAGCGGTGTTGTAGCTCTTTAGTAGCTCTGTTGTAGCGGTGTTACAGTGGTGTTGTAGCGGTGTTAGACGGTGTTGTAGCGGTGTTGTAGTGGTGTTTTAGCTCTGTTGTAGTGGTGTTTTAGCGGTGTTACAGTGGTTTTGTAGCGGTGTTTTAGCTCTTTTGTAGAGGTGATAGATGGTGTTGTAGCGGTGTTGTAGCTCTGTTGTAGCTCTGTTGTAGCGGTGTTACAGTGGTGTTGTAGCGGTGCTAGACGGTGTTGTAGTGGTGTTGTAGCGGTGATAGATGGTGTTGTAGTGGTGTTTTAGCTCTGTTGTAGTGGTGTTTTAGCTCTGTTGTAGTGGTGTTTTAGCGGTGTTACAGTGGTTTTGTAGCGGTGTTAGACGGTGTTGTAGCGGTGTTAGACGGTGTTGTAGTGGTGTTGTAGTGGTGTTGTAGCAGTGTTGTAGCTGCGGCAGGGTAGCCTAGTGGTTAGAGCTTTGGACTAGTAACCGGAAGGTTGCAAGTTCAAACCCCCGAGCTGACAAGGTACAAATCGGTCGTTCTGCCCCTGAACAGGCAGTTAACCCACTGTTCCTAGGCCGTCATTGAAAATAAGAATTTGTTCTTAACTGACTTGCCTAGTTAAATAAAAGTAAAATAAATAAAAGTAGTGGTGTTGTAGCAGTGTTGTAGCAGTGTTGTAGCTGTGTTGTAGCAGTGTTGTAGCTGTGTTGTAGCAGTGTTGTAGCGTTGTTGTAGCAGTGTTTTAGCTCTGTTGTAACGGTGTTGTAGCGGTGTTGTAGCAGTGTTTTAGCTCTGTTGTAGCGGTGTTGTAGCAGTGTTGTAGCGGTGTTGTAGCAGTGTTGTAGCAGTGTTTTAGCTCTGTTGTAGTGGTATTGTCGCAGTGTTTTAGTTCTGTTGTAGCGGTGTTGTAGCGGTGTTGTATTGGTGTTTTAGCTCTGTTGTAGCGGTGTTGTAGCTGTGTTTTAGCTCTGTTGTAGCGGTGTTGTAGCAGTGTTTTAGTTCTGTTTTAGCGGTGTTGTAGAGGTGTTGTAGCAGTGTTTTAGCTCTGTTGTAGCTGTGTTGTAGCGGTGTTGTAGCAGTGTTTTAGCTCTGTTGTAGCTGTGTTGTAGCGGTGTTGTAGCAGTGTTTTAGCTCTGTTGTAGCTGTGTTGTAGCGGTGTTGTAGCAGTGTTTTAGCTCTGTTGTAGTGGTGTTGTAGCGGTGATAGACAGTGTTTTAGCTCTGTTGTAGCGGTGTTCTAGCGGTGGTGTTGTAGCTGTGATAGACGGGGTTTTAGCTCTGTTGTAGCGATGTTACAGTGATGTTGTAACGGTGTTAGACAGTGTTGTAGTGGTGTTGTAGCGGTGATAGACAGTGTTTTAGCTCTGTTGTAGCGGTGTTCTAGCGGTGGTGTTGTAGCGGTGTTGTAGCAGTGTTGTAGCTGTGTTGTAGCTGTGTTGTAGAGGTGTTGTAGCTCTTTTGTAGCTCTGTTGTAGCGGTGTTACAGTGGTGTTGTAGCGGTGTTAGACGGTGTTGTAGTTGTGCTGTAGCGGTGATAGATGGTGTTGTAGTGGTGTTGTAGCGGTGTTGTAGTGGTGTTGTAGCGGTGTTTTAGCTCTGAGGTAGCGGTGATAGACGGTGTTGTAGCAGTGTTTTAGCTCTGTTGTAGTGGTGATAGATGGTGTTGTGGCAGTGTTTTAGCTCTGTTGTAGTAGTGATAGACGGTGTTGTAGCGGTGTTTTAGCTCTGTTGTAGTGGTGATAGACGGTGTTGTAGCTGTGTTTTAGCTCTGTTGTAGCGGTGTTTTAGCTCTGTTGTAGTGGTGATAGATGGTGTTGTAGCGGTGTTGTAGCTCTTTTGTAGCTCTGTTGTAGCGGTGTTACAGTGGTGTTGTAGCGGTGTTAGACGGTGTTGTAGTGGTGTTGTAGCGGTGTTGTAGTGGTGTTTTAGCTCTGTTGTAGTGGTGTTTTAGCTCTTTTGTAGTGGTGTTTTAGCGGTGTTACAGTGGTTTTGTAGCGGTGTTTTAGCTCTTTTGTAGTGGTGATAGATGGTGTTGTAGCGGTGTTGTAGCTCTTTTGTAGCTCTGTTGTAGCGGTGTTACAGTGGTGTTGTAGCGGTGTTAGACGGTGTTGTAGTGGTGTTGTAGTGGTGATAGATGGTGTTGTAGTGGTGTTGTAGCGGTGTTGTAGTGGTGTTGTAGCGGTGTTTTAGCTCTGAGGTAGCGGTGATAGACGGTGTTGTAGCAGTGTTTTAGCTCTGTTGTAGTGGTGATAGATGGTGTTGTGGCGGTGTTTTAGCTCTGTTGTAGTAGTGATAGACGGTGTTGTAGCTGTGTTTTAGCTCTGTTGTAGCGGTGTTTTAGCTCTGTTGTAGTGGTGATAGATGGTGTTGTAGCGGTGTTGTAGCTCTTTTGTAGCTCTGTTGTAGCGGTGTTACAGTGGTGTTGTAGCGGTGTTAGACGGTGTTGTAGCGGTGTTGTAGTGGTGTTTTAGCTCTGTTGTAGTGGTGTTTTAGCTCTGTTGTAGTGGTGTTTTAGCGGTGTTACAGTGGTTTTGTAGCGGTGTTTTAGCTCTTTTGTAGAGGTGATAGATGATGTTGTAGCGGTGTTGTAGCTCTGTTGTAGCTCTGTTGTAGCGGTGTTACAGTGGTGTTGTAGCGGTGTTTGTAGTGGTGTTGTAGCGGTGATAGATGGTGTTGTAGTGGTGTTGTAGCGGTGTTGTAGTGGTGTTGTAGCGGTGTTTTAGCTCTGAGGTAGCGGTGATAGACGGTGTTGTAGCAGTGTTTTAGCTCTGTTGTAGTGGTGATAGATGGTGTTGTGGCGGTGTTTTAGCTCTGTTGTAGTAGTGATAGACGGTGTTGTAGCTGTGTTTTAGCTCTGTTGTAGCGGTGTTTTAGCTCTGTTGTAGTGGTGATAGATGGTGTTGTAGCGGTGTTGTAGCTCTTTTGTAGCTCTGTTGTAGCGGTGTTACAGTGGTGTTGTAGCGGTGTTAGACGGTGTTGTAGCGGTGTTGTAGTGGTGTTTTAGCTCTGTTGTAGTGGTGTTTTAGCTCTGTTGTAGTGGTGTTTTAGCGGTGTTACAGTGGTTTTGTAGCGGTGTTTTAGCTCTGTTGTAGTGGTGATAGATGGTGTTGTAGCGGTGTTGTAGCTCTTTTGTAGCTCTGTTGTAGCGGTGTTACAGTGGTGTTGTAGCGGTGTTAGACGGTGTTGTAGTGGTGTTGTAGCGGTGATAGATGGTGTTGTAGTGGTGTTTTAGCTCTGTTGTAGTGGTGTTTTAGCTCTGTTGTAGTGGTGTTTTAGCGGTGTTACAGTGGTTTTGTAGCGGTGTTTTAGCTCTTTTGTAGAGGTGATAGATGGTGTTGTAGCGGTTTTGTAGCTCTGTTGTAGCTCTGTTGTAGTGGTGTTACAGTGGTGTTGTAGCGGTGTTAGACGGTGTTGTAGTGGTGTTGTAGCGGTGATAGATGGTGTTGTAGCGGTGTTGTAGTGGTGTTGTAGCGGTGTTTTAGCTCTGAGGTAGCGGTGATAGACGGTGTTGTAGCAGTGTTTTAGCTCTGTTGTAGCGGTGTTACAGTGGTGTTGTAGCGGTGTTAGACGGTGTTGTAGCGGTGTTGTAGTGGTGTTTTAGCTCTGTTGTAGTGGTGTTTTAGCTCTGTTGTAGTGGTGTTTTAGCGGTGTTACAGTGGTTTTGGTGTTTTAGCTCTTTTGTTGATAGATGGTGTTGTAGCGGTGTTGTAGCTCTGTTGTAGCTCTGTTGTAGCGGTGTTACAGTGGTATTGTAGCGGTGCTAGACGGTGTTGTAGTGGTGTTGTAGCAGTGATAGATGGTGTTGTAGTGGTGTTTTAGCTCTGTTGTAGTGGTGTTTTAGCTCTGTTGTAGTGGTGTTTTAGCGGTGTTACAGTGGTTTTGTAGAGGTGTTAGACGGTGTTGTAGCGGTGTTAGACGGTGTTGTAGTGGTGTTGTAGTGGTGTTGTAGCAGTGTTGTAGCTGCGGCAGGGTAGCCTAGTGGTTAGAGCTTTGGACTAGTAACCGGAAGGTTGCAAGTTCAAACCCCCGAGCTGACAAGGTACAAATCGGTCGTTCTGCCCCTGAACAGGCAGTTAACCCACTGTTCCTAGGCCGTCATTGAAAATAAGAATTTGTTCTTAACTGACTTGCCTAGTTAAATAAAAGTAAAATAAATAAAAGTAGTGGTGTTGTAGCTGTGTTGTAGCTGTGTTGTAGCGTTGTTGTAGCAGTGTTTTAGCTCTGTTGTAACGGTGTTGTAGCGGTGTTGTAGCAGTGTTTTAGCTCTGTTGTAGCGGTGTTGTAGCAGTGTTGTAGCGGTGTTGTAGCAGTGTTGTAGCAGTGTTTTAGCTCTGTTGTAGTGTTGTTGTCGCAGTGTTTTAGTTCTGTTGTAGCGGTGTTGTAGCGGTGTTGTATTGGTGTTTTAGCTCTGTTGTAGCGGTGTTGTAGCTGTGTTTTAGCTCTTTTGTAGTGGTGATAGATGGTGTTGTAGCGGTGTTGTAGCTCTTTTGTAGCTCTGTTGTAGCGGTGTTACAGTGGTGTTGTAGCGGTGTTAGACGGTGTTGTAGTGGTGTTGTAGCGGTGTTGTAGTGGTGTTTTAGCTCTGTTGTAGTGGTGTTTTAGCTCTGTTGTAGTGGTGTTTTAGCGGTGTTACAGTGGTTTTGTAGCGGTGTTTTAGCTCTTTTGTAGAGGTGATAGATGGTGTTGTAGCGGTGTTGTAGCTCTGTTGTAGCTCTGTTGTAGCGGTGTTACAGTGGTGTTGTAGCGGTGTTAGACGGTGTTGTAGTGGTGTTGTAGCGGTGATAGATGGTGTTGTAGTGGTGTTGTAGCTGGTGTTGTAGCGGTGTTTTAGCTCTGAGGTAGTTGATAGACGGTGTTGTAGCAGTGTTTTAGCTCTGTTGTAGTGGTGATAGATGGTGTTGTGGCGGTGTTTTAGCTCTGTTGTAGTAGTGATAGACGGTGTTGTAGCTGTGTTTTAGCTCTGTTGTAGCGGTGTTTTAGCTCTGTTGTAGTGGTGATAGATGGTGTTGTAGCGGTGTTGTAGCTCTTTTGTAGCTCTGTTGTAGCGGTGTTACAGTGGTGTTGTAGCGGTGTTAGACGGTGTTGTAGCGGTGTTGTAGTGGTGTTTTAGCTCTGTTGTAGTGGTGTTTTAGCTCTGTTGTAGTGGTGTTTTAGCGGTGTTACAGTGGTTTTGTAGCGGTGTTTTAGCTCTTTTGTAGAGGTGATAGATGGTGTTGTAGCGGTGTTGTAGCTCTGTTGTAGCTCTGTTGTAGCGGTGTTACAGTGGTGTTGTAGCGGTGCTAGACGGTGTTGTAGTGGTGTTGTAGCGGTGATAGATGGTGTTGTAGTGGTGTTTTAGCTCTGTTGTAGTGGTGTTTTAGCTCTGTTGTAGTGGTGTTTTAGCGGTGTTACAGTGGTTTTGTAGCGGTGTTAGACGGTGTTGTAGCGGTGTTAGACGGTGTTGTAGTGGTGTTGTAGCGGTGACAGATGGTGTTGTAGTGGTGTTGTAGCGGTGTTGTAGTGGTGTTGTAGTGGTGTTTTAGCTCTGTTGTAGTGCTGTTTTAGCTCTGTTGTAGTGGTGTTTTAGCTCTGTTGTAGTGGTGTTTTAGCTCTGTTGTAGTGGTGTTTTAGCGGTGTTGTAGTGGTGTTTTAGCTCTGTTGTAGTGGTGTTTTAGCTCTGTTGTAGTGGTGTTTTAGCGGTGTTACAGTGGTTTTGTAGCGGTGTTTTAGCTCTTTTGTAGAGGTGATAGATGGTGTTGTAGCGGTGTTGTAGCTCTGTTGTAGCTCTGTTGTAGCGGTGTTACAGTGGTGTTGTAGCGGTGCTAGACGGTGTTGTAGTGGTGTTGTAGCGGTGATAGATGGTGTTGTAGTGGTGTTTTAGCTCTGTTGTAGTGGTGTTTTAGCTCTGTTGTAGTGGTGTTTTAGCGGTGTTACAGTGGTTTTGTATAGGTGTTAGACGGTGTTGTAGCGGTGTTAGACGGTGTTGTAGTGGTGTTGTAGTGGTGTTGTAGCAGTGTTGTAGTGGTGTTTTAGCTCTGTTGTAGTGGTGTTTTAGCGGTGTTACAGTGGTTTTGTAGAGGTGTTAGACGGTGTTGTAGCGGTGTTAGACGGTGTTGTAGTGGTGTTGTAGCGGTGACAGATGGTGTTGTAGTGGTGTTGTAGCGGTGTTGTAGTGGTGTTGTAGTGGTGTTTTAGCTCTGTTGTAGTGCTGTTTTAGCTCTGTTGTAGTGGTGTTTTAGCTCTGTTGTAGTGGTGTTTTAGCTCTGTTGTAGTGGTGTTTTAGCGGTGTTGTAGTGGTGTTTTAGCTCTGTTGTAGTGGTGTTTTAGCTCTGTTGTAGTGGTGTTTTAGCGGTGTTGTAGTGGTGTTTTAGCTCTGTTGTAGTGGTGTTTTAGCTCTGTTGTAGTGGTGTTTTAGCGGTGTTGTAGTGGTGTTTTAGCTCTGTTGTAGTGGTGTTTTAGCTCTGTTGTAGTGGTGTTTTAGCTCTGTTGTAGTGGTGTTTTAGCGGTGTTACAGGTGTGTTGTAGCGGTGTTAGATGGTGTTGTAGTGGTGTTGTAGTGGTGTTGTAGCGGTGATAGATGGTGTTGTAGTGGTGTTGTAGCGGTGTTGTAGCTGCGGCAGGGTAGCCTAGTGGTTAGAGCTTTGGACTAGTAACCGGAAGGTTGCAAGTTCAAACCCCCGAGCTGACAAGGTACAAATCGGTCGTTCTGCCCCTGAACAGGCAGTTAACCCACTGTTCCTAGGCCGTCATTGAAAATAAGAATTTGTTCTTAACTGACTTGCCTAGTTAAATAAAAGTAAAATAAATAAAAGTAGTGGTGTTGTAGCAGTGTTGTAGCAGTGTGTTAGCGTTGTTGTAGCAGTGTTTTAGCTCTGTTGTAACGGTGTTGTAGCGGTGTTGTAGCAGTGTTTTAGCTCTGTTGTAGCGGTGTTGTAGCAGTGTTGTAGCGGTGTTGTAGCAGTGTTGTAGCAGTGTTTTAGCTCTGTTGTAGTGGTGTTGTCGCAGTGTTTTAGTTCTGTTGAAGCGGTGTTGTAGCGGTGTTGTATTGGTGTTTTAGCTCTGTTGTAGCGGTGTTGTAGCTGTGTTTTAGCGGTGTTGTAGCAGTGTTTTAGTTCTGTTTTAGCGGTGTTGTAGAGGTGTTGTAGCAGTGTTTTAGCTCTGTTGTAGCTGTGTTGTAGCGGTGTTGTAGCAGTGTTTTAGCTCTGTTGTAGCTGTGTTGTAGCGGTGTTGTAGCAGTGTTTTAGCTCTGTTGTAGCTGTGTTGTAGCGGTGTTGTAGCAGTGTTTTAGCTCTGTTGTAGTGGTGTTGTAGCGGTGATAGACAGTGTTTTAGCTCTGTTGTAGCGGTGTTCTAGCGGTGGTGTTGTAGCTGTGATAGACGGGGTTTTAGCTCTGTTGTAGCGATGTTACAGTGATGTTGTAGCGGTGTTAGACAGTGTTGTAGTGGTGTTGTAGCGGTGATAGACAGTGTTTTAGCTCTGTTGTAGCGGTGTTCTAGCGGTGGTGTTGTAGCGGTGTTGTAGCAGTGTTGTAGCTGTGTTGTAGCTGTGTTGTAGAGGTGTTGTAGCTCTTTTGTAGCTCTGTTGTAGCGGTGTTACAGTGGTGTTGTAGCGGTGTTAGACGGTGTTGTAGTTGTGCTGTAGCGGTGATAGATGGTGTTGTAGTGGTGTTGTAGCGGTGTTGTAGTGGTGTTGTAGCGGTGTTTTAGCTCTGAGGTAGCGGTGATAGACGGTGTTGTAGCAGTGTTTTAGCTCTGTTGTAGTGGTGATAGATGGTATTGTGGCAGTGTTTTAGCTCTGTTGTAGTAGTGATAGACGGTGTTGTAGCGGTGTTTTAGCTCTGTTGTAGTGGTGATAGACGGTGTTGTAGCTGTGTTTTAGCTCTGTTGTAGCGGTGTTTTAGCTCTGTTGTAGTGGTGATAGATGGTGTTGTGTTGTAGCTCTTTTGTAGCTCTGTTGTAGCTGTTACAGTGGTGTTGTAGCTGTTAGACGGTGTTGTAGTGGTGTTGTAGCGGTGTTGTAGTGGTGTTTTAGCTCTGTTGTAGTGGTGTTTTAGCTCTGTTGTGTTGTTACAGTGGTTTTGTAGCGGTGTTTTAGCTCTTTTGTAGAGGTGATAGATGGTGTTGTAGCGGTGTTGTAGCTCTGTTGTAGCTCTGTTGTAGCGGTGTTACAGTGGTGTTGTAGCGGTGTTAGACGGTGTTGTAGTGGTGTTGTAGCGGTGATAGATGGTGTTGTAGTGGTGTTGTAGCGGTGTTGTAGTGGTGTTGTAGCGGTGTTTTAGCTCTGAGGTTGATAGACGGTGTTGTAGCAGTGTTTTTAGCTCTGTTGTAGTGGTGATAGATGGTGTTGTGGCGGTGTTTTAGCTCTGTTGTAGTGTGTTGTTGTAGCTGTGTTTTAGCTCTTTTGTGTTTTAGCTCTGTTGTAGTGGTGATAGATGGTGTTGTAGCGGTGTTGTAGCTCTTTTGTAGCTCTGTTGTAGCGGTGTTACAGTGGTGTTGTAGCGGTGTTAGACGGTGTTGTAGCGGTGTTGTAGTGGTGTTTTAGCTCTGTTGTAGTGGTGTTTTAGCGGTGTTACAGTGGTTTTGTAGCGGTGTTTTAGCTCTTTTGTAGAGGTGATAGATGGTGTTGTAGCGGTGTTGTAGCTCTGTTGTAGCTCTGTTGTAGTGGTGTTACAGTGGTGTTGTAGCGGTGTTAGACGGTGTTGTAGTGGTGTTGTAGCGGTGATAGATGGTGTTGTAGTGGTGTTTTAGCTCTGTTGTAGTGGTGTTTTAGCTCTGTTGTAGTGGTGTTTTAGCGGTGTTACAGTGGTTTTGTAGCGGTGTTTTAGCTCTTTTGTAGAGGTGATAGATGGTGTTGTAGCGGTGTTGTAGCTCTGTTGTAGCTCTGTTGTAGTGGTGTTACAGTGGTGTTGTAGCGGTGTTAGACGGTGTTGTAGTGGTGTTGTAGCGGTGATAGATGGTGTTGTAGCGGTGTTGTAGTGGTGTTGTAGCGGTGTTTTAGCTCTGAGGTAGCGGTGATTTAGCGGTGTTGTAGCAGTGTTTTAGCTCTGTTGTAGTGGTGATAGATGGTGTTGTGGCGGTGTTTTAGCTCTGTTGTAGTAGTGATAGACGGTGTTGTAGCTGTGTTTTAGCTCTGTTGTAGCGGTGTTTTAGCTCTGTTGTAGTGGTGATAGATGGTGTTGTAGTGGTGTTGTAGCTCTTTTGTTAGCTCTGTTGTAGCGGTGTTACAGTGGTGTTGTAGCGGTGTTAGACGGTGTTGTAGCGGTGTTGTAGTGGTGTTTTAGCTCTGTTGTAGTGGTGTTTTAGCTCTGTTGTAGTGGTGTTTTAGCGGTGTTACAGTGGTTTTGTAGCGGTGTTTTAGCTCTTTTGTAGTGGTGATAGATGGTGTTGTAGCGGTGTTGTAGCTCTGTTGTAGCTCTGTTGTAGCGGTGTTACAGTGGTGTTGTAGCGGTGCTAGCGGTGTTGTAGTGGTGTTGTAGCGGTGATAGATGGTGTTGTAGTGGTGTTTTAGCTCTGTTGTAGTGGTGTTTTAGCTCTGTTGTAGTGGTGTTTTAGCGGTGTTACAGTGGTTTTGTAGCGGTGTTAGACGGTGTTGTAGCGGTGTTAGACGGTGTTGTAGTGGTGTTGTAGTGACAGATGGTGTTGTAGTGGTGTTGTAGCGGTGTGGTAGTGGTGTTGTAGTGGTGTTTTAGCTCTGTTGTAGTGCTGTTTTAGCTCTGTTGTAGTGGTGTTTTAGCTCTGTTGTAGTGGTGTTTTAGCTCTGTTGTAGTGGTGTTTTAGCGGTGTTGTAGTGGTGTTTTAGCTCTGTTGTAGTGGTGTTTTAGCTCTGTTGTAGTGGTGTTTTAGCGGTGTTGTAGTGGTGTTTTAGCTCTGTTGTAGTGGTGTTTTAGCGGTGTTGTAGTGGTGTTTTAGCTCTGTTGTAGTGGTGTTTTAGCTCTGTTGTAGTGGTGTTTTAGCGGTGTTGTAGTGGTGTTTTAGCTCTGTTGTAGTGGTGTTTTAGCTCTGTTGTAGTGGTGTTTTAGCTCTGTTGTAGTGGTGTTTTAGCGGTGTTACAGGTGTGTTGTAGCGGTGTTAGATGGTGTTGTAGTGGTGTTGTAGTGGTGTTGTAGCGGTGATAGATGGTGTTGTAGTGGTGTTGTAGTGGTGTTGTAGCAGTGTTGTAGCTGCGGCAGGGTAGCCTAGTGGTTAGAGCTTTGGACTAGTAACCGCAAGGTTGCAAGTTCAAACCCCCGAGCTGACAAGGTACAAATCTGTCATTCTGCCCCTGAACAGGCAGTTAAACCCACTAGGCCGTCATTGAAAATAAGAATTTGTTCTTAACTGACTTGCCTAGTAAAATAAAAGTTAAATAAATAAAAGTAGTGGTGTTGTAGCTGTGTTGTAGCATTGTTGTAGCTCTGTGTTAGCATTGTTGTAGCAGTGTTTTAGCTCTGTTGTAGCGGTGTTGTAGCAGTGTTGTAGCAGTGTTTTAGCTCTGTTGTAGTGGTGTTGTAGCAGTGTTTTAGTTCTGTTGTAGCGGTGTTGTAGCAGTGTTGTAGCGGTGTTGTATTGGTGTTTTAGCTCTGTTGTAGCGGTGTTGTAGCTGTGTTTTAGCTCTGTTGTAGCGGTGTTGTAGCAGTGTTTTAGTTCTGTTGTAGCGGTGTTGTAGAGGTGTTGTAGCAGTGTTTTAGCTCTGTTGTAGCTGTGTTGTAGCGGTGTTGTAGCAGTGTTTTAGCTCTGTTGTAGCTGTGTTGTAGCGGTGTTGTAGCAGTGTTTTAGCTCTGTTGTAGCTGTGTTGTAGCGGTGTTGTAGCAGTGTTTTAGCTCTGTTGTAGTGGTGTTGTAGTGGTGACAGACAGTGTTTTAGCTCTGTTGTAGCGGTGTTCTAGCGGTGGTGTTGTAGCTGTGATAGACGGGGTTTTAGCTCTGTTGTAGCTGTGTTGTAGAGGTGTTGTAGCTCTGTTGTAGCTCTGTTGTAGCGGTGTTACAGTGGTGTTGTAGCGGTGTTAGACGGTGTTGTAGTGGTGTTGTAGCGGTGATAGATGGTGTTGTAGTGGTGTTGTAGCGGTGTTGTAGTGGTGTTGTAGCGGTGTTTTAGCTCTGAGGTAGCGGTGATAGACGGTGTTGTAGCAGTTTTTAGCTCTGTTGTAGTGGTGATAGATGGTGTTGTGGCGGTGTTTTAGCTCTGTTGTAGTAGTGATAGACGGTGTTGTAGCGGTGTTTTAGCTCTGTTGTAGTGGTGATAGACGGTGTTGTAGCTGTGTTTTAGCTCTGTTGTAGTGGTGATAGATGGTGTTGTAGCGGTGTTGTAGCTCTTTTGTAGCTCTGTTGTAGCGGTGTTACAGTGGTGTTGTAGCGGTGTTAGACGGTGTTGTAGTGGTGTTGTAGCGGTGTTGTAGTGGTGTTTTAGCTCTGTTGTAGTGGTGTTTTAGCTCTGTTGTAGTGTTGTTTTAGCGGTGTTACAGTGGTTTTGTAGCGGTGTTTTAGCTCTTTTGTAGAGGTGATAGATGGTGTTGTAGCGGTGTTGTAGCTCTGTTGTAGCTGTGTTGTAGCGGTGTTGTAGCAGTGTTTTAGCTCTGTTGTAGTGGTGTTGTAGTGGTGACAGACAGTGTTTTAGCTCTGTTGTAGCGGTGTTCTAGCGGTGGTGTTGTAGCTGTGATAGACGGGGTTTTAGCTCTGTTGTAGCTGTGTTGTAGAGGTGTTGTAGCTCTGTTGTAGCTCTGTTGTAGCGGTGTTACAGTGGTGTTGTAGCGGTGTTAGACGGTGTTGTAGTGGTGTTGTAGCGGTGATAGATGGTGTTGTAGTGGTGTTGTAGCGGTGTTGTAGTGGTGTTGTAGCGGTGTTTTAGCTCTGAGGTAGCGGTGATAGACGGTGTTGTAGCAGTTTTAGCTCTGTTGTAGTGGTGATAGATGGTGTTGTGGCGGTGTTTTAGCTCTGTTGTAGTAGTGATAGACGGTGTTGTAGCGGTGTTTTAGCTCTGTTGTAGTGGTGATAGACGGTGTTGTAGCTGTGTTTTAGCTCTGTTGTAGTGGTGATAGATGGTGTTGTAGCGGTGTTGTAGCTCTTTTGTAGCTCTGTTGTAGCAGTGTTACAGTGGTGTTGTAGCGGTGTTAGACGGTGTTGTAGTGGTGTTGTAGCGGTGTTGTAGTGGTGTTTTAGCTCTGTTGTAGTGGTGTTTTAGCTCTGTTGTAGTGTTGTTTTAGCGGTGTTACAGTGGTTTTGTAGCGGTGTTTTAGCTCTTTTGTAGAGGTGATAGATGGTGTTGTAGCGGTGTTGTAGCTCTGTTGTAGCTCTGTTGTAGCGGTGTTACAGTGGTGCTGTAGCGGTGTTAGACGGTGTTGTAGTGGTGTTGTAGCGGTGATAGATGGTGTTGTAGTGGTGTTGTAGCGGTGTTGTAGTGGTGTTGTAGCGGTGTTTTAGCTCTGAGGTAGCGGTGATAGACGGTGTTGTAGCAGTGTTTTAGCTCTGTTGTAGTGGTGATAGATGGTGTTGTGGCGGTGTTTTAGCTCTGTTGTAGTAGTGATAGACAGTGTTGTAGCTGTGTTTTAGCTCTGTTGTAGCGGTGTTTTAGCTCTGTTGTAGTGGTGATAGATGGTGTTGTAGCGGTGTTGTAGCTCTTTTGTAGCTCTGTTGTAGCGGTGTTACAGTGGTGTTGTAGCGGTGTTAGACGGTGTTGTAGCGGTGTTGTAGTGGTGTTTTAGCTCTGTTGTAGTGGTGTTTTAGCTCTGTTGTAGTGGTGTTTTAGCGGTGTTACAGTGGTTTTGTAGCGGTGTTTTAGCTCTTTTGTAGAGGTGATAGATGGTGTTGTAGCGGTGTTGTAGCTCTGTTGTAGCTCTGTTGTAGCGGTGTTACAGTGGTGTTGTAGCGGTGCTAGACGGTGTTGTAGCGGTGTTGTAGCTCTGTTGTAGCTCTGTTGTAGCGGTGTTACAGTGGTGTTGTAGCGGTGTTAGACGGTGTTGTAGTGGTGTTGTAGCGGTGATAGATGGTGTTGTAGTGGTGTTGTAGCGGTGTTGTAGTGGTGTTGTAGCGGTGTTTTAGCTCTGAGGTAGCGGTGATAGACGGTGTTGTAGCAGTGTTTTAGCTCTGTTGTAGTGGTGATAGATGGTGTTGTGGCGGTGTTTTAGCTCTGTTGTAGTAGTGATAGACGGTGTTGTAGCTGTGTTTTAGCTCTGTTGTAGCGGTGTTTTAGCTCTGTTGTAGTGGTGATAGATGGTGTTGTAGCAGTGTTGTAGCTCTTTTGTAGCTCTGTTGTAGCGGTGTTACAGTGGTGTTGTAGCGGTGTTAGACGGTGTTGTAGCGGTGTTGTAGTGTTGTTTTAGCTCTGTTGTAGTGGTGTTTTAGCTCTGTTGTAGTGGTGTTTTAGCGGTGTTACAGTGGTTTTGTAGCGGTGTTTTAGCTCTTTTGTAGAGGTGATAGATGGTGTTGTAGCGGTGTTGTAGCTCTGTTGTAGCTCTGTTGTAGCGGTGTTACAGTGGTGTTGTAGCGGTGCTAGGCGGTGTTGTAGTGGTGTTGTAGCGGTGATAGATGGTGTTGTAGTGGTGTTTTAGCTCTGTTGTAGTGGTGTTTTAGCTCTGTTGTAGTGGTGTTTTAGCGGTGTTACAGTGGTTTTGTAGCGGTGTTAGACGGTGTTGTAGCGGTGTTAGACGGTGTTGTAGTGGTGTTGTAGTGGTGTTGTAGCGGTGTTGTAGCTGCGGCAGGGTAGCCTAGTGGTTAGAGCTTTGGACTAGTAACCGGAAGGTTGCAAGTTCAAACCCCCGAGCTGACAAGGTACAAATCGGTCGTTCTGCCCCTGAACAGGCAGTTAACCCACTGTTCCTAGGCCGTCATTGAAAATAAGAATTTGTTCTTAACTGACTTGCCTAGTTAAATAAAAGTAAAATAAATAAAAGTAGTGGTGTTGTAGCAGTGTTGTAGCTGTGTTGTAGCAGTGTTGTAGCAGTGTTGTAGCTCTGTGTTAGCGTTGTTGTAGCAGTGTTTTAGCTCTGTTGTAACGGTGTTGTAGCGGTGTTGTAGCAGTGTTTTAGCTCTGTTGTAGTGGTGTTGTAGCAGTGTTTTAGTTCTGTTGTAGCGGTGTTGTAGCGGTGTTGTATTGGTGTTTTAGCTCTGTTGTAGCGGTGTTGTAGCTGTGTTTTAGCTCTGTTGTAGCGGTGTTGTAGCAGTGTTTTAGTTCTGTTGTAGCGGTGTTGTAGAGGTGTTGTAGCAGTGTTTTAGCTCTGTTGTAGCTGTGTTGTAGCGGTGTTGTAGCAGTGTTTTAGCTCTGTTGTAGCTGTGTTGTAGCGGTGTTGTAGCAGTGTTTTAGCTCTGTTGTAGCTGTGTTGTAGCGGTGTTGTAGCAGTGTTTTAGCTCTGTTGTAGTGGTGTTGTAGCGGTGACAGACAGTGTTTTAGCTCTGTTGTAGCGGTGTTCTAGCGGTGGTGTTGTAGCTGTGATAGACGGGTTTTAGCTCTGTTGTAGCTGTGTTGTAGAGGTGTTGTAGCTCTGTTGTAGCTCTGTTGTAGCGGTGTTACAGTGGTGTTGTAGCGGTGTTAGACGGTGTTGTAGTGGTGTTGTAGCGGTGATAGATGGTGTTGTAGTGGTGTTGTAGCGGTGTTGTAGTGGTGTTGTAGCGGTGTTTTAGCTCTGAGGTAGCGGTGATAGACGGTGTTGTAGCAGTTTTTAGCTCTGTTGTAGTGGTGATAGATGGTGTTGTGGCGGTGTTTTAGCTCTGTTGTAGTAGTGATAGACGGTGTTGTAGCGGTGTTTTAGCTCTGTTGTAGTGGTGATAGACGGTGTTGTAGCTGTGTTTTAGCTCTGTTGTAGTGGTGATAGATGGTGTTGTAGCGGTGTTGTAGCTCTTTTGTAGCTCTGTTGTAGCGGTGTTACAGTGGTGTTGTAGCGGTGTTAGACGGTGTTGTAGTGGTGTTGTAGCGGTGTTGTAGTGGTGTTTTAGCTCTGTTGTAGTGGTGTTTTAGCTCTGTTGTAGTGTTGTTTTAGCGGTGTTACAGTGGTTTTGTAGCGGTGTTTTAGCTCTTTTGTAGAGGTGATAGATGGTGTTGTAGCGGTGTTGTAGCTCTGTTGTAGCTCTGTTGTAGCGGTGTTACAGTGGTGTTGTAGCGGTGCTAGACGGTGTTGTAGCGGTGTTGTAGCTCTGTTGTAGCTCTGTTGTAGCGGTGTTACAGTGGTGTTGTAGCGGTGTTAGACGGTGTTGTAGTGGTGTTGTAGCGGTGATAGATGGTGTTGTAGTGGTGTTGTAGCGGTGTTGTAGTGGTGTTGTAGCGGTGTTTTAGCTCTGAGGTAGCGGTGATAGACGGTGTTGTAGCAGTGTTTTAGCTCTGTTGTAGTGGTGATAGATGGTGTTGTGGCGGTGTTTTAGCTCTGTTGTAGTAGTGATAGACGGTGTTGTAGCTGTGTTTTAGCTCTGTTGTAGCGGTGTTTTAGCTCTGTTGTAGTGGTGATAGATGGTGTTGTAGCAGTGTTGTAGCTCTTTTGTAGCTCTGTTGTAGCGGTGTTACAGTGGTGTTGTAGCGGTGTTAGACGGTGTTGTAGCGGTGTTGTAGTGTTGTTTTAGCTCTGTTGTAGTGATGTTTTAGCTCTGTTGTAGTGGTGTTTTAGCGGTGTTACAGTGGTTTTGTAGCGGTGTTTTAGCTCTTTTGTAGAGGTGATAGATGGTGTTGTAGCGGTGTTGTAGCTCTGTTGTAGCTCTGTTGTAGCGGTGTTACAGTGGTGTTGTAGCGGTGCTAGACGGTGTTGTAGTGGTGTTGTAGCGGTGATAGATGGTGTTGTAGTGGTGTTTTAGCTCTGTTGTAGTGGTGTTTTAGCTCTGTTGTAGTGGTGTTTTAGCGGTGTTACAGTGGTTTTGTAGCGGTGTTAGACGGTGTTGTAGCGGTGTTAGACGGTGTTGTAGTGGTGTTGTAGTGGTGTTGTAGCGGTGTTGTAGCTGCGTCAGGGTAGCCTAGTGGTTAGAGCTTTGGACTAGTAACCGGAAGGTTGCAAGTTCAAACCCCCGAGCTGACAAGGTACAAATCGGTCGTTCTGCCCCTGAACAGGCAGTTAACCCACTGTTCCTAGGCCGTCATTGAAAATAAGAATTTGTTCTTAACTGACTTGCCTAGTTAAATAAAAGTAAAATAAATAAAAGTAGTGGTGTTGTAGCTGTGTTGTAGCTGTGTTGTAGCAGTGTTGTAGCTCTGTGTTAGCGTTGTTGTAGCAGTGTTTTAGCTCTGTTGTAACGGTGTTGTAGCGGTGTTGTAGCAGTGTTTTAGCTCTGTTGTAGTGGTGTTGTAGCAGTGTTTTAGTTCTGTTGTAGCGGTGTTGTAGCGGTGTTGTATTGGTGTTTTAGCTCTGTTGTAGCGGTGTTGTAGCTGTGTTTTAGCTCTGTTGTAGCGGTGTTGTAGCAGTGTTTTAGTTCTGTTGTAGCGGTGTTGTAGAGGTGTTGTAGCAGTGTTTTAGCTCTGTTGTAGCTGTGTTGTAGCGGTGTTGTAGCAGTGTTTTAGCTCTGTTGTAGCTGTGTTGTAGCGGTGTTGTAGCAGTGTTTTAGCTCTGTTGTAGCTGTGTTGTAGCGGTGTTGTAGCAGTGTTTTAGCTCTGTTGTAGTGGTGTTGTAGCGGTGATAGACAGTGTTTTAGCTCTGTTGTAGCGGTGTTCTAGCGGTGGTGTTGTAGCTGTGATAGACGGGGTTTTAGCTCTGTTGTAGCGATGTTACAGTGATGTTGTAGCGGTGTTAGACAGTGTTGTAGTGGTGTTGTAGCGGTGATAGACAGTGTTTTAGCTCTGTTGTAGCGGTGTTCTAGCGGTGGTGTTGTAGCGGTGTTGTAGCAGTGTTGTAGCTGTGTTGTAGCTGTGTTGTAGAGGTGTTGTAGCTCTTTTGTAGCTCTGTTGTAGCGGTGCTACAGTGGTGTTGTAGCGGTGTTAGACGGTGTTGTAGTTGTGTTGTAGCGGTGATAGATGGTGTTGTAGTGGTGTTGTAGCGGTGTTGTAGTGGTGTTGTAGCGGTGTTTTAGCTCTGAGGTAGCGGTGATAGACGGTGTTGTAGCAGTGTTTTAGCTCTGTTGTAGTGGTGATAGATGGTGTTGTGGCAGTGTTTTAGCTCTGTTGTAGTAGTGATAGACGGTGTTGTAGCGGTGTTTTAGCTCTGTTGTAGTGGTGATAGATGGTGTTGTAGCGGTGTTGTAGCTCTTTTGTAGCTCTGTTGTAGCGGTGTTACAGTGGTGTTGTAGCGGTGTTAGACGGTGTTGTAGTGGTGTTGTAGCGGTGTTGTAGTGGTGTTTTAGCTCTGTTGTAGTGGTGTTTTAGCTCTGTTGTAGTGGTGTTTTAGCGGTGTTACAGTGGTTTTGTAGCGGTGTTTTAGCTCTTTTGTAGAGGTGATAGATGGTGTTGTAGCGGTGTTGTAGCTCTGTTGTAGCTCTGTTGTAGCGGTGTTACAGTGGTGTTGTAGCGGTGTTAGACGGTGTTGTAGTGGTGTTGTAGCGGTGATAGATGGTGTTGTAGTGGTGTTGTAGCGGTGTTGTAGTGGTGTTGTAGCGGTGTTTTAGCTCTGAGGTAGCGGTGATAGACGGTGTTGTAGCAGTGTTTTAGCTCTGTTGTAGTGGTGATAGATGGTGTTGTGGCGGTGTTTTAGCTCTGTTGTAGTAGTGATAGACGGTGTTGTAGCTGTGTTTTAGCTCTGTTGTAGCGGTGTTTTAGCTCTGGTGTAGTGGTGATAGATGGTGTTGTAGCAGTGTTGTAGCTCTTTTGTAGCTCTGTTGTAGCGGTGTTACAGTGGTGTTGTAGCGGTGTTAGACGGTGTTGTAGCGGTGTTGTAGTGTTGTTTTAGCTCTGTTGTAGTGGTGTTTTAGCTCTGTTGTAGTGGTGTTTTAGCGGTGTTACAGTGGTTTTTGTAGCGGTGTTTTAGCTCTTTTGTAGAGGTGATAGATGGTGTTGTAGCGGTGTTGTAGCTCTGTTGTAGCTCTGTTGTAGCGGTGTTACAGTGGTGTTGTAGCGGTGCTAGACGGTGTTGTAGTGGTGTTGTAGCGGTGATAGATGGTGTTGTAGTGGTGTTTTAGCTCTGTTGTAGTGGTGTTTTAGCTCTGTTGTAGTGGTGTTTTAGCGGTGTTACAGTGGTTTTGTAGCGGTGTTAGACGGTGTTGTAGCGGTGTTAGACGGTGTTGTAGTGGTGTTGTAGTGGTGTTGTAGCGGTGTTGTAGCTGCGGCAGGGTAGCCTAGTGGTTAGAGCTTTGGACTAGTAACCGGAAGGCTGCAAGTTCAAACCCCCGAGCTGACAAGGTACAAATCGGTCGTTCTGCCCCTGAACAGGCAGTTAACCCACTGTTCCTAGGCCGTCATTGAAAATAAGAATTTGTTCTTAACTGACTTGCCTAGTTAAATAAAAGTAAAATAAATAAAAGTAGTGGTGTTGTAGCTGTGTTAGCGTTGTTGTAGCAGTGTTTTAGCTCTGTTGTAACGGTGTTGTAGCGGTGTTGTAGCAGTGTTTTAGCTCTGTTGTAGTGGTGTTGTAGCAGTGTTTTAGTTCTGTTGTAGCGGTGTTGTAGCGGTGTTGTATTGGTGTTTTAGCTCTGTTGTAGCGGTGTTGTAGCTGTGTTTTAGCTCTGTTGTAGCGGTGTTGTAGCAGTGTTTTAGTTCTGTTGTAGCGGTGTTGTAGAGGTGTTGTAGCAGTGTTTTAGCTCTGTTGTAGCTGTGTTGTAGCGGTGTTGTAGCAGTGTTTTAGCTCTGTTGTAGCTGTGTTGTAGCGGTGTTGTAGCAGTGTTTTAGCTCTGTTGTAGCTGTGTTGTAGCGGTGTTGTAGCAGTGTTTTAGCTCTGTTGTAGTGGTGTTGTAGCGGTGATAGACAGTGTTTTAGCTCTGTTGTAGCGGTGTTCTAGCGGTGGTGTTGTAGCTGTGATAGACGGGGTTTTAGCTCTGTTGTAGCGATGTTACAGTGATGTTGTAGCGGTGTTAGACAGTGTTGTAGTGGTGTTGTAGCGGTGATAGACAGTGTTTTAGCTCTGTTGTAGCGGTGTTCTAGCGGTGGTGTTGTAGCGGTGTTGTAGCAGTGTTGTAGCTGTGTTGTAGCTGTGTTGTAGAGGTGTTGTAGCTCTTTTGTAGCTCTGTTGTAGCGGTGCTACAGTGGTGTTGTAGCGGTGTTAGACGGTGTTGTAGTTGTGTTGTAGCGGTGATAGATGGTGTTGTAGTGGTGTTGTAGCGGTGTTGTAGTGGTGTTGTAGCGGTGTTTTAGCTCTGAGGTAGCGGTGATAGACGGTGTTGTAGCAGTGTTTTAGCTCTGTTGTAGTGGTGATAGATGGTGTTGTGGCAGTGTTTTAGCTCTGTTGTAGTAGTGATAGACGGTGTTGTAGCGGTGTTTTAGCTCTGTTGTAGTGGTGATAGATGGTGTTGTAGCGGTGTTGTAGCTCTTTTGTAGCTCTGTTGTAGCGGTGTTACAGTGGTGTTGTAGCGGTGTTAGACGGTGTTGTAGTGGTGTTGTAGCGGTGTTGTAGTGGTGTTTTAGCTCTGTTGTAGTGGTGTTTTAGCTCTGTTGTAGTGGTGTTTTAGCGGTGTTACAGTGGTTTTGTAGCGGTGTTTTAGCTCTTTTGTAGAGGTGATAGATGGTGTTGTAGCGGTGTTGTAGCTCTGTTGTAGCTCTGTTGTAGCGGTGTTACAGTGGTGTTGTAGCGGTGTTAGACGGTGTTGTAGTGGTGTTGTAGCGGTGATAGATGGTGTTGTAGTGGTGTTGTAGCGGTGTTGTAGTGGTGTTGTAGCGGTGTTTTAGCTCTGAGGTAGCGGTGATAGACGTTGTTGTAGCAGTGTTTTAGCTCTGTTGTAGTGGTGATAGATGGTGTTGTGGCGGTGTTTTAGCTCTGTTGTAGTAGTGATAGACGGTGTTGTAGCTGTGTTTTAGCTCTGTTGTAGCGGTGTTTTAGCTCTGTTGTAGTGGTGATAGATGGTGTTGTAGCTCTTTTGTAGCTCTGTTGTAGCGGTGTTACAGTGGTGTTGTAGCGGTGTTAGACGGTGTTGTAGCGGTGTTGTAGTGGTGTTTTAGCTCTGTTGTAGTGGTGTTTTAGCTCTGTTGTAGTGGTGTTTTAGCGGTGTTACAGTGGTTTTGTAGCGGTGTTTTAGCTCTTTTGTAGAGGTGATAGATGGTGTTGTAGCGGTGTTGTAGCTCTGTTGTAGCTCTGTTGTAGCAGTGTTACAGTGGTGTTGTAGCGGTGTTAGACGGTGTTGTAGTGGTGTTTTTTTTTATTTATTTTTTATTTCACCTTTATTTAACCAGGTAAGCAAGTTGAGAACAAGTTCTCATTTACAATTGCGACCTGGCCAAGATAAAGCAAAGCAGTTCGACACATACAACGACACAGAGTTACACATGGAGTAAAACAAACATACAGTCAATAATACAGTAAAAAAAAACAAAAAAAAAAACAAGTCTATATACAATGTGAGCTAATTAGGTGAGAAGGGAGGTAAAGGCAAAAAAGGCCATGGTGGCAAAGTAAATACAATATAGCAAGTAAAACACTGGAATGGTAGTATTGCAATGGAAGAATGTGCAAAGTAGAAATAAAAATAATGGGGTGCAAAGGAGCAAAATAAATAAATAAATTAAATACAGTTGGGAAAGAGGTAGTTGTTTGGGCTAAATTATAGGTGGGCTATGTACAGGTGCAGTAATCTGTAAGATGCTCTGACAGTTGGTGCTTAAAGCTAGTGAGGGAGATAAGTGTTTCCAATTTAAGAGATTTTTGTAGTTCGTTCCAGTCATTGGCAGCAGAGAACTGGAAGGAGAGGCGGCCAAAGAAAGAATTGGTTTTGGGGGTGACTAGAGAGATATACCTGCTGGAGCGTGTGCTACAGGTGGGAGATGCTATGGTGACCAGCGAGCTGAGATAAGGGGGACTTTACCTAGCAGGGTCTTGTAGATGACATGGAGCCAGTGGGTTTGGCGACGAGTATGAAGCGAGGCCAGCCAACGAGCGTACAGGTCGCAATGGTGGGTAGTATATGGGGCTTTGGTGACAAAACGGATAGCACTGTGATAGACTGCATCCAATTTGTTGAGTAGGGTATTGGAGGCTATTTTGTAAATGACATCGCCAAAGTCGAGGATTGGTAGGATGGTCAATTTTACAAGGGTATGTTTGGCAGCATGAGTGAAGGATGCTTTGTTGCGAAATAGGAAGCCAATTCTAGATTTAACTTTGGATTGGAGATGTTTGGTATGGGTCTGGAAGGAGAGTTTACAGTCTAACCAGACACCTAAGTATTTGTAGTTGTCCACGTATTCTAAGTCAGAGCCGTCCAGAGTAGTGATGTTGGACAGGCGGGTAGGTGCAGGTAGCGATCGGTTGAAGAGCATGCATTTAGTTTTACTTGTATTTAAGAGCAATTGGAGGCCACGGAAGGAGAGTTGTATGGCATTGAAGCTTGCCTGGAGGGTTGTTAACACAGTGTCCAAAGAAGGGCCGGAAGTATACAGAATGGTGTCGTCTGCGTAGAGGTGGATCAGAGACTCACCAGCAGCAAGAGCGACCTCATTGATGTATACAGAGAAGAGAGTCGGTCCAAGAATTGAACCCTGTGGCACCCCCATAGAGACTGCCAGAGGTCCGGACAGCAGACCCTCCGATTTGACACACTGAACTCTATCAGAGAAGTAGTTGGTGAACCAGGCGAGGCAATCATTTGAGAAACCAAGGCTGTCGAGTCTGCCGATGAGGATGTGGTGGTTGACAGAGTCGAAAGCCTTGGCCAGATCAATGAATACGGCTGCACAGTAATGTTTCTTATCGATGGCGGTTAAGATATCGTTTAGGACCTTGAGCGTGGCTGAGGTGCACCCATGACCAGCTCTGAAACCAGATTGCATAGCAGAGAAGGTATGGTGTTTTAGCTCTGTTGTAGTGGTTTTAGCTCTGTTGTAGTGGTGTTTTAGCGGTGTTACAGTGGTTTTGTAGCGGTGTTTTAGCTCTTTTGTAGAGGTGATAGATGGTGTTGTAGCGGTGTTGTAGCTCTGTTGTAGTGGTGTTACAGTGGTGTTGTAGCGGTGTTAGACGGTGTTGTAGCGGTGTTAGACGGTGTTGTAGCGGTGTTAGACGGTGTTGTAGTGGTGTTGTAGCGGTGACAGATGGTGTTGTAGTGGTGTTGTAGCGGTGTTGTAGTGGTGTTGTAGTGGTGTTTTAGCTCTGTTGTAGTGCTGTTTTAGCTCTGTTGTAGTGGTGTTTTAGCTCTGTTGTAGTGGTGTTTTAGCTCTGTTGTAGTGGTGTTTTAGCGGTGTTGTAGTGGTGTTTTAGCTCTGTTGTAGTGGTGTTTTAGCTCTGTTGTAGTGGTGTTTTAGCGGTGTTGTAGTGGTGTTTTAGCTCTGTTGTAGTGGTGTTTTAGCTCTGTTGTAGTGGTGTTTTAGCGGTGTTGTAGTGGTGTTTTAGCTCTGTTGTAGTGGTGTTTTAGCTCTGTTGTAGTGGTGTTTTAGCTCTGTTGTAGTGGTGTTTTAGCGGTGTTACAGGTGTGTTGTAGCGGTGTTAGATGGTGTTGTAGTGGTGTTGTAGTGGTGTTGTAGCGGTGATAGATGGTGTTGTAGTGGTGTTGTAGCGGTGTTGTAGCTGCGGCAGGGTAGCCTAGTGGTTAGAGCTTTGGACTAGTAACCACAAGGTTGCAAGTTCAAACCCCCGAGCTGACAAGGTACAAATCTGTCGTTCTGCCCCTGAACAGGCAGTTAACCCACTAGGCCGTCATTGAAAATAAGAATTTGTTCTTAACTGACTTGCCTAGTTAAATAAAAGTAAAATAAATAAAAGTAGTGGTGTTGTTAGCTCTGTGTTAGCATTGTTTTAGCTATGTTGTAACGGTGTTGTAGCGGTGTTGTAGCAGTGTTTTAGCTCTGTTGTAGCGGTGTTGTAGCAGTGTTGTAGCGGTGTTGTAGCAGTGTTTTAGCTCTGTTGTAGTGGTGTTGTAGCAGTGTTTTAGTTCTGTTGTAGCGGTGTTGTAGCAGTGTTGTAGCGGTGTTGTATTGGTGTTTTAGCTCTGTTGTAGCGGTGTTGTAGCTGTGTTTTAGCTCTGTTGTAGCGGTGTTGTAGCAGTGTTTTAGTTCTGTTGTAGCGGTGTTGTAGAGGTGTTGCAGCAGTGTTTTAGCTCTGTTGTAGCTGTGTTGTAGCGGTGTTGTAGCAGTGTTTTAGCTCTGTTGTAGCTGTGTTGTAGCGGTGTTGTAGCAGTGTTTTAGCTCTGTTGTAGCTGTGTTGTAGCGGTGTTGTAGCAGTGTTTTAGCTCTGTTGTAGTGGTGTTGTAGCGGTGATAGACAGTGTTTTAGCTCTGTTGTAGCGGTGTTCTAGCGGTGGTGTTGTAGCTGTGATAGACGGGGTTTTAGCTCTGTTGTAGCGATGTTACAGTGATGTTGTAGCGGTGTTAGACAGTGTTGTAGTGGTGTTGTAGCGGTGATAGACAGTGTTTTAGCTCTGTTGTAGCGGTGTTCTAGCGGTGGTGTTGTAGCGGTGTTGTAGCAGTGTTGTAGCTGTGTTGTAGCTGTGTTGTAGCTGTGTTGTAGAGGTGTTGTAGCTCTGTTGTAGCTCTGTTGTAGCGGTGTTACAGTGGTGTTGTAGCGGTGTTAGATGGTGTTGTAGTGGTGTTGTAGCGGTGTTGTAGCTGCGGCAGGGTAGCCTAGTGGTTAGAGCTTTGGACTAGTAACCGCAAGGTTGCAAGTTCAAACCCCCGAGCTGACAAGGTACAAATCTGTCGTTCTGCCCCTGAACAGGCAGTTAACCCACTAGGCCGTCATTGAAAATAAGAATTTGTTCTTAACTGACTTGCCTAGTTAAATAAAAGTAAAATAAATAAAAGTAGTGGTGTTGTTAGCTCTGTGTTAGCATTGTTTTAGCTATGTTGTATCGGTGTTGTAGCGGTGTTGTAGCAGTGTTTTAGCTCTGTTGTAGCGGTGTTGTAGCAGTGTTGTAGCGGTGTTGTAGCAGTGTTTTAGCTCTGTTGTAGTGGTGTTGTAGCAGTGTTTTAGTTCTGTTGTAGCGGTGTTGTAGCAGTGTTGTAGCGGTGTTGTATTGGTGTTTTAGCTCTGTTGTAGCGGTGTTGTAGCTGTGTTTTAGCTCTGTTGTAGCGGTGTTGTAGCAGTGTTTTAGTTCTGTTGTAGCGGTGTTGTAGAGGTGTTGCAGCAGTGTTTTAGCTCTGTTGTAGCTGTGTTGTAGCGGTGTTGTAGCAGTGTTTTAGCTCTGTTGTAGCTGTGTTGTAGCGGTGTTGTAGCAGTGTTTTGTTAGCTCTGTTGTAGCTGTGTTGTAGCGGTGTTGTAGCAGTGTTTTAGCTCTGTTGTAGTGGTGTTGTAGTGGTGATAGACAGTGTTTTAGCTCTGTTGTAGCGGTGTTCTAGCGGTGGTGTTGTAGCTGTGATAGACGGGGTTTTAGCTCTGTTGTAGCGATGTTACAGTGATGTTGTAGCGGTGTTAGACAGTGTTGTAGTGGTGTTGTAGCGGTGATAGACAGTGTTTTAGCTCTGTTGTAGCGGTGTTCTAGCGGTGGTGTTGTAGCGGTGTTGTAGCAGTGTTGTAGCTGTGTTGTAGCTGTGTTGTAGCTGTGTTGTAGAGGTGTTGTAGCTCTGTTGTAGCTCTGTTGTAGCGGTGTTACAGTGGTGTTGTAGCGGTGTTAGACGGTGTTGTAGTGGTGTTGTAGCGGTGATAGATGGTGTTGTAGTGGTGTTGTAGCGGTGTTTTAGCTCTGTTGTAGTAGTGATAGACGGTGTTGTAGCAGTGTTTTAGCTCTGTTGTAGTGGTGATAGACGGTATTGTAGCTGTGTTTTAGCTCTGTTGTAGTGGTGATAGATGGTGTTGTAGCGGTGTTGTAGCTCTTTTGTAGCTCTGTTGTAGCGGTGTTACAGTGGTGTTGTAGCGGTGTTAGACGGTGTTGTAGTGGTGTTGTAGCGGTGTTGTAGTGGTGTTTTAGCTCTGTTGTAGTGGTGTTTTAGCTCTGTTGTAGTGGTGTTTTAGCGGTGTTACAGTGGTTTTGTAGCGGTGTTTTAGCTCTTTTGTAGAGGTGATAGATGGTGTTGTAGCGGTGTTGTAGCTCTGTTGTAGCTCTGTTGTAGCGGTGTTACAGTAGTGTTGTAGCGGTGTTAGACGGTGTTGTAGTGGTGTTGTAGCGGTGATAGATGGTGTTGTAGTGGTGTTGTAGCGGTGTTGTAGTGGTGTTGTAGCGGTGTTTTAGCTCTGAGGTAGCGGTGATAGACGGTGTTGTAGCAGTGTTTTAGCTCTGTTGTAGTGGTGATAGATGGTGTTGTGGCGGTGTTTTAGCTCTGTTGTAGTAGTGATAGACGGTGTTGTAGCTGTGTTTTAGCTCTGTTGTAGCTCTGTTGTAGTGGTGATAGATGGTGTTGTAGCGGTGTTGTAGCTCTTTTGTAGCTCTGTTGTAGCGGTGTTACAGTGGTGTTGTAGCGGTGTTAGACGGTGTTGTAGCGGTGTTGTAGTGGTGTTTTAGCTCTGTTGTAGTGGTGTTTTAGCTCTGTTGTAGTGGTGTTTTAGCGGTGTTACAGTGGTTTTGTAGCGGTGTTTTAGCTCTTTTGTAGAGGTGATAGATGGTGTTGTAGCGGTGTTGTAGCTCTGTTGTAGCTCTATTGTAGCAGTGTTACAGTGGTGTTGTAGCGGTGTTAGACGGTGTTGTAGTGGTGTTGTAGCGGTGATAGATGGTGTTGTAGTGGTGTTTTAGCTCTGTTGTAGTGGTGTTTTAGCTCTGTTGTAGTGGTGTTTTAGCGGTGTTACAGTGGTTTTGTAGCGGTGTTTTAGCTCTTTTGTAGAGGTGATAGATGGTGTTGTAGCTGTGTTTTAGCTCTGTTGTAGCGGTGTTTTAGCTCTGTTGTAGTGGTGATAGATGGTGTTGTAGCGGTGTTGTAGCTCTTTTGTAGCTCTGTTGTAGCGGTGTTACAGTGGTGTTGTAGCGGTGTTAGACGGTGTTGTAGCGGTGTTGTAGTGGTGTTTTAGCTCTGTTGTAGTGGTGTTTTAGCTCTGTTGTAGTGGTGTTTTAGTGTTACAGTGGTTTTGTAGCGGTGTTTTAGCTCTTTTGTAGAGGTGATAGATGGTGTTGTAGCGGTGTTGTAGCTCTGTTGTAGCTCTATTGTTGTTACAGTGGTGTTGTAGCGGTGTTAGACGGTGTTGTAGTGGTGTTGTAGCGGTGATAGATGGTGTTGTAGTGGTGTTTTAGCTCTGTTGTAGTGGTGTTTTAGCTCTGTTGTAGTGGTGTTTTAGCGGTGTTACAGTGGTTTTGTAGCGGTGTTTTAGCTCTTTTGTAGAGGTGATAGATGGTGTTGTAGCGGTGTTGTAGCTCTGTTGTAGCTCTGTTGTAGTGGTGTTACAGTGGTGTTGTAGCGGTGTTAGACGGTGTTGTAGTGGTGTTGTAGCGGTGATAGATGGTGTTGTAGTGGTGTTGTAGCGGTGTTGTAGTGGTGTTGTAGCGGTGTTTTAGCTCTGAGGTAGCGGTGTTGTAGAGGTGTTGTAGCAGTGTTTTAGCTCTGTTGTAGTGGTGATAGATGGTGTTGTGGCGGTGTTTTAGCTCTGTTGTAGTAGTGATAGACGGTGTTGTAGCTGTGTTTTAGCTCTGTTGTAGCGGTGTTTTAGCTCTGTTGTAGTGGTGATAGATGGTGTTGTAGCGGTGTTGTAGCTCTTTTGTAGCTCTGTTGTAGCGGTGTTACAGTGGTGTTGTAGCGGTGTTAGACGGTGTTGTAGCGGTGTTGTAGTGGTGTTTTAGCTCTGTTGTAGTGGTGTTTTAGCTCTGTTGTAGTGGTGTTTTAGCGGTGTTACAGTGGTTTTGTAGCGGTGTTTTAGCTCTTTTGTAGAGGTGATAGATGGTGTTGTAGCGGTGTTGTAGCTCTGTTGTAGCTCTGTTGTAGCGGTGTTACAGTGGTGTTGTAGCGGTGCTAGACGGTGTTGTAGTGGTGTTGTAGCGGTGATAGATGGTGTTGTAATGGTGTTTTAGCTCTGTTGTAGTGGTGTTTTAGCTCTGTTGTAGTGGTGTTTTAGCGGTGTTACAGTGGTTTTGTAGCGGTGTTAGACGGTGTTGTAGCGGTGTTAGACGGTGTTGTAGCGGTGTTAGACGGTGTTGTAGTGGTGTTGTAGCGGTGACAGATGGTGTTGTAGCGGTGTTGTAGTGGTGTTGTAGTGGTGTTTTAGCTCTGTTGTAGTGCTGTTTTAGCTCTGTTGTAGTGGTGTTTTAGCGGTGTTGTAGTGGTGTTTTAGCTCTGTTGTAGTGGTGTTTTAGCTCTGTTGTAGTGGTGTTTTAGCGGTGTTGTAGTGGTGTTTTAGCTCTGTTGTAGTGGTGTTTTAGCGGTGTTGTAGTGGTGTTTTAGCTCTGTTGTAGTGGTGTTTTAGCTCTGTTGTAGTGGTGTTTTAGCGGTGTTGTAGTGGTGTTGTAGTGGTGTTTTAGCTCTGTTGTAGTGGTGTTTTAGCTCTGTTGTAGTGGTGTTTTAGCTCTGTTGTAGTGGTGTTTTAGCGGTGTTACAGGTGTGTTGTAGCGGTGTTAGATGGTGTTGTAGTGGTGTTGTAGTGGTGTTGTAGCGGTGATAGATGGTGTTGTAGTGGTGTTGTAGTGGTGTTGTAGCTCTGTTGTAGCTCTGTTGTAGCGGTGTTAGACGGTGTTGTAGCGGTGTTAGACGGTGTTGTAGCGGTGTTAGACGGTGTTGTAGTGGTGTTGTAGCGGTGACAGATGGTGTTGTAGCGGTGTTGTAGTGGTGTTGTAGTGGTGTTTTAGCTCTGTTGTAGTGCTGTTTTAGCTCTGTTGTAGTGGTGTTTTAGCGGTGTTGTAGTGGTGTTTTAGCTCTGTTGTAGTGGTGTTTTAGCTCTGTTGTAGTGTTGTTTTAGCGGTGTTGTAGTGGTGTTTTAGCTCTGTTGTAGTGGTGTTTTAGCGGTGTTGTAGTGGTGTTTTAGCTCTGTTGTAGTGGTGTTTTAGCTCTGTTGTAGTGGTGTTTTAGCGGTGTTGTAGTGGTGTTGTAGTGGTGTTTTAGCTCTGTTGTAGTGGTGTTTTAGCTCTGTTGTAGTGGTGTTTTAGCTCTGTTGTAGTGGTGTTTTAGCGGTGTTACAGGTGTGTTGTAGCGGTGTTAGATGGTGTTGTAGTGGTGTTGTAGTGGTGTTGTAGCGGTGATAGATGGTGTTGTAGTGGTGTTGTAGTGGTGTTGTAGCTCTGTTGTAGCTCTGTTGTAGCGGTGTTAGACGGTGTTGTAGCGGTGTTAGACGGTGTTGTAGTGGTGTTGTAGCGGTGACAGATGGTGTTGTAGCGGTGTTGTAGTGGTGTTGTAGTGGTGTTTTAGCTCTGTTGTAGTGCTGTTTTAGCCCTGTTGTAGTGGTGTGTTAGCGGTGTTGTAGTGGTGTTTTAGCTCTGTTGTAGTGGTGTTTTAGCGGTGTTGTAGTGGTGTTTTAGCTCTGTTGTAGTGGTGTTTTAGCGGTGTTGTAGTGGTGTTTTAGCTCTGTTGTAGTGGTGTTTTAGCTCTGTTGTAGTGGTGTTTTAGAGGTGTTGTAGTGGTGTTGTAGTGGTGTTTTAGCTCTGTTGTAGTGGTGTTTTAGCTCTGTTGTAGTGGTGTTTTAGCTCTGTTGTAGTGGTGTTGTAGCGGTGATAGATGGTGTTGTAGTGGTGTTGTAGCTCTGTTGTAGCTCTTTTGTAGCGGTGTTACAGTGGTGTTGTAGCGGTGTTAGACGGTGTTGTAGTGGTGTTGTAGCGGTGATAGATGGTGTTGTAGTGTTGTTGTAGCGGTGTTGTAGTGGTGTTTTAGCTCTGTTGTAGTGGTGTTTTAGCGGTGTTACAGTGGTTTTGTAGCGGTGTTAGACGGTGTTGTAGCGGTGTTAGACGGTGTTGTAGCGGTGTTAGACAGTGTTGTAGTGCTGTTTTAGCCCTGTTGTAGTGGTGTTTTAGCTCTGTTGTAGTGGTGTTTTAGCTCTGTTGTAGTGGTGTTTTAGCGGTGTTGTAGTGGTGTTTTAGCTCTGTTGTAGTGGTGTTTTAGCTCTGTTGTAGTGGTGTTTTAGCGGTGTTACAGTGGTTTTGTGTGTTTTAGCTCTTTTGTAGAGGTGATAGATGGTGTTGTAGCGGTGTTGTAGCTCTGTTGTAGCTCTGTTGTAGCGGTGTTACAGTGGTGTTGTAGCGGTGCTAGACGGTGTTGTAGTGGTGTTGTAGCGGTGATAGATGGTGTTGTAGTGGTGTTTTAGCTCTGTTGTAGTGGTGTTTTAGCTCTGTTGTAGTGGTGTTTTAGCGGTGTTACAGTGGTGTTGTAGCGGTGTTAGACGGTGTTGTAGCGGTGTTAGACGGTGTTGTAGTGGTGTTGTAGCGGTGACAGATGGTGTTGTAGCGGTGTTGTAGTGGTGTTGTAGTGGTGTTTTAGCTCTGTTGTAGTGCTGTTTTAGCTCTGTTGTAGTGGTGTTTTAGCTCTGTTGTAGTGGTGTTTTAGCTCTGTTGTAGTGGTGTTTTAGCGGTGTTGTAGTGGTGTTTTAGCTCTGTTGTAGTGGTGTTTTAGCTCTGTTGTAGTGGTGTTTTAGCGGTGTTGTAGTGGTGTTTTAGCTCTGTTGTAGTGGTGTTTTAGCGGTGTTGTAGTGGTGTTTTAGCTCTGTTGTAGTGGTGTTTTAGCTCTGTTGTAGTGGTGTTTTTGCGGTGTTGTAGTGGTGTTGTAGTGGTGTTTTAGCTCTGTTGTAGTGGTGTTTTAGCTCTGTTGTAGTGGTGTTTTAGCTCTGTTGTAGTGGTGTTTTAGCGGTGTTACAGGTGTGTTGTAGCGGTGTTAGATGGTGTTGTAGTGGTGTTGTAGTGGTGTTGTAGCGGTGATAGATGGTGTTGTAGTGGTGTTGTAGTGGTGTTGTAGCGGTGTTGTAGCTGCGGCAGGGTAGCCTAGTGGTTAGAGCTTTGGACTAGTAACCGCAAGGTTGCAAGTTCAAACCCCCGAGCTGACAAGGTACAAATCTGTCGTTCTGCCCCTGAACAGGCAGTTAACCCACTAGGCCGTCATTGAAAATAAGAATTTGTTCTTAACTGAATTGCCTAGTTAAATAAAAGTAAAATAAATAAAAGTAGTGGTGTTGTAGCAGTGTGTTAGCTCTGTTTTAGCTATGTTGTAACGGTGTTGTAGCGGTGTTGTAGCAGTGTTTTAGCTCTGTTGTAGCGGTGTTGTAGCGGTGTTGTAGCGGTGTTGTAGCAGTGTTGTAGCAGTGTTTTAGCTCTGTTGTAGTGGTGTTGTAGCAGTGTTTTAGTTCTGTTGTAGCGGTGTTGTAGCAGTGTTGTAGCGGTGTTGTATTGGTGTTTTATCTCTGTTGTAGCGGTGTTGTAGCTGTGTTTTAGCTCTGTTGTAGTGGTGTTGTAGCAGTGTTTTAGTTCTGTTGTAGCGGTGTTGTAGAGGTGTTGTAGCAGTGTTTTAGCTCTGTTGTAGTGGTGATAGATGGTGTTGTGGCGGTGTTTTAGCTCTGTTGTAGTAGTGATAGACGGTGTTGTAGCTGTGTTTTAGCTCTGTTGTAGCAGTGTTTTAGCTCTGTTGTAGTGGTGATAGATGGTGTTGTAGCTCTTTTGTAGCTCTGTTGTAGCGGTGTTACAGTGGTGTTGTAGCGGTGTTAGACGGTGTTGTAGCGGTGTTGTAGTGGTGTTTTAGCTCTGTTGTAGTGGTGTTTTAGCTCTGTTGTAGTGGTGTTTTAGCGGTGTTACAGTGGTTTTGTAGCGGTGTTTTAGCTCTTTTGTAGAGGTGATAGATGGTGTTGTAGCGGTGTTGTAGCTCTGTTGTAGCTCTGTTGTAGCGGTGTTACAGTGGTGTTGTAGCGGTGCTAGACGGTGTTGTAGTGGTGTTGTAGCGGTGATAGATGGTGTTGTAGTGGTGTTTAGCTCTGTTGTAGTGGTGTTTTAGCTCTGTTGTAGTGGTGTTTTAGCGGTGTTACAGTGGTTTTGTAGCGGTGTTAGACGGTGTTGTAGCGGTGTTAGACGGTGTTGTAGCGGTGTTAGACGGTGTTGTAGTGGTGTTGTAGCGGTGACAGATGGTGTTGTAGCGGTGTTGTAGTGGTGTTGTAGTGGTGTTTTAGCTCTGTTGTAGTGCTGTTTTAGCTCTGTTGTAGTGGTGTTTTAGCTCTGTTGTAGTGGTGTTTTAGCTCTGTTGTAGTGGTGTTTTAGCGGTGTTGTAGTGGTGTTTTAGCTCTGTTGTAGTGGTGTTTTTAGCTCTGTTGTAGTGGTGTTTTAGCGGTGTTGTAGTGGTGTTTTAGCTCTGTTGTAGTGGTGTTTTAGCGGTGTTGTAGTGGTGTTTTAGCTCTGTTGTAGTGGTGTTTTAGCTCTGTTGTAGTGGTGTTTTAGCGGTGTTGTAGTGGTGTTGTAGTGGTGTTTTAGCGGTGTTGTAGTGGTGTTTTAGCTCTGTTGTAGTGGTGTTTTAGCTCTGTTGTAGTGGTGTTTTAGCGGTGTTGTAGTGGTGTTGTAGTGGTGTTTTAGCTCTGTTGTAGTGGTGTTTTAGCTCTGTTGTAGTGTGTTTTAGTGGTGTTGTAGTGGTGTTTTAGCTCTGTTGTAGTGGTGTTTTAGCTCTGTTGTAGTGGTGTTTTAGCGGTGTTGTAGTGGTGTTGTAGTGGTGTTTTAGCTCTGTTGTAGTGGTGTTTTAGCTCTGTTGTAGTGGTGTTTTAGCTCTGTTGTAGTGGTGTTTTAGCGGTGTTACAGGTGTGTTGTAGCGGTGTTAGATGGTGTTGTAGTGGTGTTGTAGCGGTGATAGATGGTGTTGTAGTGGTGTTGTAGTGGTGTTGTAGCGGTGTTGTAGCTGCGGCAGGGTAGCCTAGTGGTTAGAGCTTTGGACTAGTAACCGCAAGGTTGCAAGTTCAAACCCCCGAGCTGACAAGGTACAAATCTGTCGTTCTTCCCCTGAACAGGCAGTTAACCCACTAGGCCGTCATTGAAAATAAGAATTTGTTCTTAACTGACTTGCCTAGTTAAATAAAAGTAAAATAAATAAAAGTAGTGGTTTTGTAGCAGTGTGTTAGCTCTGTTGTAACTGTGTTGTAGCGGTGTTGTAGCAGTGTTTTAGCTCTGTTGTAGCGGTGTTGTAGCAGTGTTGTAGCAGTGTTGTAGCTGTGTTTTAGCTCTGTTGTAGTGGTGTTGTAGCAGTGTTTTAGTTCTGTTGTAGCGGTGTTGTAGCAGTGTTTTAGCTCTGTTGTAGTGGTGATAGATGGTGTTGTGGCGGTGTTTTAGCTCTGTTGTAGTAGTGATAGACGGTGTTGTAGCTGTGTTTTAGCTCTGTTGTAGCGGTGTTTTAGCTCTGTTGTAGTGGTGATAGATGGTGTTGTAGCGGTGTTGTAGCTCTTTTGTAGCTCTGTTGTAGCGGTGTTACAGTGGTGTTGTAGCGGTGTTAGACGGTGTTGTAGCGGTGTTGTAGTGGTGTTTTAGCTCTGTTGTAGTGGTGTTTTAGCTCTGTTGTAGTGGTGTTTTAGCGGTGTTACAGTGGTTTTTGTCTTTTGTAGCGGTGTTTTAGCTCTTTTGTAGAGGTGATAGATGGTGTTGTAGGTGGTGTTGTTTTAGCTCTGTTGTAGCTCTGTTGTAGCGGTGTTACAGTGGTGTTGTAGCGGTGCTGTTAGACGGTGTTGTAGTGGTGTTGTAGCGGTGATAGATGGTGTTGTAGTGGTGTTTTAGCTCTGTTGTAGTGGTGTTTTAGCTCTGTTTGTAGTGGTGTTTTAGTGCGGTGTTACAGTGGTTTTGTTGTTAGCGGTGTTGTAGCTCTGTTGTAACAGCGGTGTTAGTGGTGTTGTAGTGGTGTTGTAGCGGTGACAGATGGTGTTGTAGCGGTGTTGTAGTGGTGTTGTAGTGGTGTTTTAGCTCTGTTGTGTTGTAGTGTTTTAGCTGTTTTAGCTCTGTTGTAGTGGTGTTTTAGCTCTGTTGTAGTGGTGTTTTAGCGGTGTTAGAGTGTTGTAGCGGTGTTGTAGCTGTGTTTTAGCTCTGTTGTAGAGCTTTGGTGTAGCAGTTTTTAGCTCTGTTGTAGTGGTGTTTTTAGCTCTGTTGTCATGGTGTTGGTGTTGTGGTGTTTTAGCTCTGTTGTAGTAAAATGTTTTAGCGGTGTTGTAGCTGTGTGTTTTGTAGCTCTGTTGTAGTGGTGTTTGTTGTAGCTCTTTTGTAGCTCTGTTGTAGTGGTGTTTGTTGTAGCAGTGTTGTAGCGGTGTTGTGTTTTTAGCTCTGTTGTAGTGGTGTTTTAGCTCTGTTGTAGTGGTGTTTTAGCTCTGTTGTAGTGGTGTTTAGATGGTGTTGTAGTTGTAGCTCTGGTGTTTACAGTGGTGTTGTACGGTGCTAGGTGTTGTTGTGTTGTAGCGGTGATAGATGGTGTTGTAGTGGTGTTTTTTAGCTCTGTTGTAGTGGTGTTTTAGCTCTGTTGTAGTGGTGTTTTAGCGGTGTTACAGTGGTTTTGTAGCGGTGTTTTAGCGGTGTTGTAGTAGCGTGTTAGACGGTGTTGTAGTGTTAGTGTTGTAGTGGTGTTGTAGCGGTGACAGATGGTGTTGTAGCGGTGTTGTAGTGGTGTTGTAGTGGTGTTTAGCTCTGTTGTAGTGCTGTTTTAGCTCTGTTGTAGTGGTGTTTTAGCTCTGTTGTAGTGGTGTTTTAGCTCTGTTGTAGTGGTGTTTTAGCGGTGTTGTAGTGGTGTTTTAGCTCTGTTGTAGTGGTGTTTTAGCTCTGTTGTAGTGGTGTTTTAGCGGTGTTGTAGTGGTGTTTTAGCTCTGTTGTAGTGGTGTTTTTAGCGGTGTTGTAGTGGTGTTTTAGCTCTGTTGTAGTGGTGTTTTAGCTCTGTTGTAGTGGTGTTTTAGCGGTGTTGTAGTGGTGTTGTAGTGGTGTTTTAGCGGTGTTGTAGTGGTGTTTTAGCTCTGTTGTAGTGGTGTTTTAGCTCTGTTGTAGTGGTGTTTTAGCGGTGTTGTAGTGGTGTTTTGGTGTTTTAGCTCTGTTGTAGTGGTGTTTTAGCTCTGTTGTAGTGGTGTTTTAGCGGTGTTGTAGTGGTGTTTAGCTCTGTTGTAGTGGTGTTTTAGCTCTGTTGTAGTGGTGTTTTAGCGGTGTTGTAGTGGTGTTGTAGTGGTGTTTTAGCTCTGTTGTAGTGGTGTTTTAGCTCTGTTGTAGTGGTGTTTTAGCTCTGTTGTAGTGGTGTTTTAGCGGTGTTACAGGTGTGTTGTGTTAGCGGTGTTAGATGGTGTTGTAGTGGTGTTGTAGCGGTGATAGATGGTGTTGTAGTGGTGTTGTAGTGGTGTTGTAGCGGTGTTGTAGCTGCGGCAGGGTAGCCTAGTGGTTAGAGCTTTGGACTAGTAACCGCAAGGTTGCAAGTTCAAACCCCGAGCTGACAAGGTACAAATCTGTCGTTCTGCCCTGAACAGGCAGTTAACCCACTAGGCCGTCATTGAAAATAAGAATTTGTTCTTAACTGACTTGCCTAGTTAAATAAAAGTAAAATAAATAAAAGTAGTGGTGTTGTAGCTGTGTTGTAGCAGTGTGTTAGCTCTGTTGTAACTGTGTTGTAGCGGTGTTGTAGCAGTGTTTTAGCTCTGTTGTAGTGGTGTTTTAGCTCTGTTGTAGCAGTGTTTTAGCTGTGTTGTAGTGGTGTTTTAGCTCTGTTGTAGCAGTGTTTTAGCTCTGTTGTAGTGGTGTTTTAGCAGTGTTTTAGTCTGTTTGTAGCTGTTAGATGGTGTTGTGGCGGTGTTTTAGCTCTGTTGTAGTAGTGTTGACGGTGTTGTAGTGTGTTTTAGCTCTGTTGTAGCGGTGTTTTAGCTCTGTTGTAGTGGTGTTTTAGTCTGTTGTAGTGCTGTTTTAGCTCTGTTGTAGTGGTGTTTTAGCTCTGTTGTAGTGGTGTTTTAGCTCTGTTGTAGTGGTGTTTTAGCGGTGTTGTAGTGGTGTTTTAGCTCTGTTGTAGTGGTGTTTTAGCTCTGTTGTAGTGGTGTTTTAGCGGTGTTGTAGTGGTGTTTTAGCTCTTTTGTAGTGGATGTTTGTAGCGGTGTTGTAGTGGTGTTTTAGCTCTGTTGTAGTGGTGTTTTAGTCTGTTGTAGTGGTGTTTTAGACGGTGTTGTAGTGGTGTTGTAGTGGTGTTTTAGATGGTGTTGTAGTGGTGTTTTAGCTCTGTTGTAGTGGTGTTTTAGCTCTGTTGTAGTGGTGTTTTAGCGGTGTTACAGTGGTTTTGTAGTGGTGTTTTAGCTCTGTTGTAGTGGTGTTTTAGCTCTGTTGTAGTGGTGTTTTAGCGGTGTTGTAGTGGTGTTTTAGCTCTGTTGTAGTGGTGTTTTACAGATGGTGTTGTAGCGGTGTTGTAGTGGTGTTGTAGTGGTGTTTTAGCTCTGTTGTAGTGGTGTTTTAGCTCTGTTGTAGTGGTGTTTTAGCTCTGTTGTAGTGGTGTTTTAGCGGTGTTACAGGTGTGTTGTAGCGGTGTTTGTAGTGGTGTTGTAGTGGTGTTGTAGCGGTGATAGATGGTGTTGTAGTGGTGTTGTAGTGGTGTTGTAGCGGTGTTGTAGCTGCGGCAGGGTAGCCTAGTGGTTAGAGCTTTGGACTAGTAACCGCAAGGTTGCAAGTTCAAACCCCGAGCTGACAAGGTACAAATCTGTCGTTCTGCCCCTGAACAGGCAGTTAACCCACTAGGCCGTCATTGAAAATAAGAATTTGTTCTTAACTGACTTGCCTAGTTAAATAAAAAAGTAAAATAAATAAAAGTAGTGGTGTTGTAGCAGTGTGTTAGCTCTGTTTAGCTATGTTGTTGTTGTAGCAGGTGTTGTAGCAGTGTTTTAGCTCTGTTGTAGCGGTGTTTTAGCGGTGTTGTAGCGGTGTTGTAGCAGTGTTGTAGTGTTTTAGCTCTGTTGTAGTGGTGTTGTAGCAGTGTTTTAGTTCTGTTGTAGCGGTGTTGTAGCAGTGTTGTAGTGGTGTTTTATCTCTGTTGTAGCGGTGTTGTAGCTGTGTTTTAGCTCTGTTGTAGTGGTGTTGTAGCAGTGTTTTAGTTCTGTTGTTGTTGTAGAGGTGTTGTAGCAGTGTTTTAGCTCTGTTGTAGTGGTGATAGATGGTGTTGTGGCGGTGTTTTAGCTCTGTTGTAGTAGTGATAGACGGTGTTGTAGCTGTGTTTTAGCTCTGTTGTAGTGGTGTTTTAGCTCTGTTGTAGTGGTGTTGGTGTTGTAGCTCTTTTGTAGCTCTGTTGTAGCGGTGTTACAGTGGTGTTGTAGCGGTGTTAGACGGTGTTGTAGCGGTGTTGTAGTGGTGTTTTAGCTCTGTTGTAGTGGTGTTTTAGCTCTGTTGTAGTGGTGTTTTAGCGGTGTTACAGTGGTTTTGTAGCGGTGTTTAGCTCTTTTGTAGAGGTGATAGATGGTGTTGTAGCGGTGTTGTAGCTCTGTTGTAGCTCTGTTGTAGCGGTGTTACAGTGGTGTTGTAGCGGTGCTAGACGGTGTTGTAGTGGTGTTGTAGCGGTGATAGATGGTGTTGTAGTGGTGTTTTAGCTCTGTTGTAGTGGTGTTTTAGCTCTGTTGTAGTGGTGTTTTAGCGGTGTTACAGTGGTTTTGTAGCGGTGTTAGACGGTGTTGTAGCGGTGTTAGACGGTGTTGTAGCGGTGTTAGACGGTGTTGTAGTGGTGTTGTAGCGGTGACAGATGGTGTTGTAGCGGTGTTGTAGTGGTGTTGTAGTGGTGTTTTAGCTCTGTTGTAGTGCTGTTTTAGCTCTGTTGTAGTGGTGTTTTAGCTCTGTTGTAGTGGTGTTTTAGCTCTGTTGTAGTGGTGTTTTAGCGGTGTTGTAGTGGTGTTTTAGCTCTGTTGTAGTGGTGTTTTAGCTCTGTTGTAGTGGTGTTTTAGCGGTGTTGTAGTGGTGTTTTAGCTCTGTTGTAGTGGTGTTTTAGCGGTGTTGTAGTGGTGTTTTAGCTCTGTTGTAGTGGTGTTTTAGCTCTGTTGTAGTGGTGTTTTAGCGGTGTTGTAGTGGTGTTGTAGTGGTGTTTTAGCGGTGTTGTAGTGGTGTTTTAGCTCTGTTGTAGTGGTGTTTTAGCTCTGTTGTAGTGGTGTTTTAGTGTTGTGTGGTGTTGTAGTGGTGTTTTAGCTCTGTTGTAGTGGTGTTTTAGCTCTGTTGTAGTGGTGTTTTAGCGGTGTTGTAGTGGTGTTTTAGCTCTGTTGTAGTGGTGTTTTAGCTCTGTTGTAGTGGTGTTTTAGCGGTGTTGTAGTGGTGTTGTAGTGGTGTTTTAGCTCTGTTGTAGTGGTGTTTTAGCTCTGTTGTAGTGGTGTTTTAGCTCTGTTGTAGTGGTGTTTTAGCGGTGTTACAGGTGTGTTGTAGCGGTGTTAGATGGTGTTGTAGTGGTGTTGTAGCGGTGATAGATGGTGTTGTAGTGGTGTTGTAGTGGTGTTGTAGCGGTGTTGTAGCTGCGGCAGGGTAGCCTAGTGGTTAGAGCTTTGGACTAGTAACCGCAAGGTTGCAAGTTCAAACCCCCGAGCTGACAAGGTACAAATCTGTCGTTCTTCCCCTGAACAGGCAGTTAACCCACTAGGCCGTCATTGAAAATAAGAATTTGTTCTTAACTGACTTGCCTAGTTAAATAAAAGTAAAATAAATAAAAGTAGTGGTGTTGTAGCAGTGTGTTAGCTCTGTTGTAACTGTGTTGTAGCGGTGTTGTAGCAGTGTTTTAGCTCTGTTGTAGCGGTGTTGTAGCAGTGTTGTAGCAGTGTTGTAGCTGTGTTTTAGCTCTGTTGTAGTGGTGTTGTAGCAGTGTTTTAGTTCTGTTGTAGCGGTGTTGTAGCAGTGTTTTAGCTCTGTTGTAGTGGTGATAGATGGTGTTGTGGCGGTGTTTTAGCTCTGTTGTAGTAGTGATAGACGGTGTTGTAGCTGTGTTTTAGCTCTGTTGTAGCGGTGTTTTAGCTCTGTTGTAGTGGTGATAGATGGTGTTGTAGCGGTGTTGTAGCTCTTTTGTAGCTCTGTTGTAGCGGTGTTACAGTGGTGTTGTAGCGGTGTTAGACGGTGTTGTAGCTCTGTTGTAGTGGTGTTTTAGCTCTGTTGTAGTGGTGTTTTAGCTCTGTTGTAGTGGTGTTTTAGCGGTGTTACAGTGGTTTTTTGTAGCGGTGTTTTAGCTCTTTTGTAGTGGTGATTTAGATGGTGTTGTAGCGGTGTTTTAGCTCTGTTGTAGCTCTGTTGTAGCGGTGTTACAGTGGTGTTGTAGCGGTGCTAGACGGTGTTGTAGTGGTGTTGTAGCGGTGTTGGTGTTGTAGTGGTGTTTTAGCTCTGTTGTAGTGGTGTTTTAGCTCTGTTGTAGTGGTGTTTTAGCGGTGTTACAGTGGTTTTGTAGCGTGTTAGACGGTGTTGTAGCGGTGTTAGACGGTGTTGTAGCGGTGTTAGACGGTGTTGTAGTGGTGTTGTAGCGGTGACAGATGGTGTTGTAGCGGTGTTGTAGTGGTGTTGTAGTGGTGTTTTAGCTCTGTTGTAGTGCTGTTTTAGCTCTGTTGTAGTGGTGTTTTGTTCTGTTATAGTGGTGTTTTAGCTCTGTTGTAGTGGTGTTTAGCGGTGTTGTAGTGGTGTTTTAGCTCTGTTGTAGTGGTGTTTTAGCTCTGTTGTAGTGGTGTTTTAGCAGTGTTGTAGTGGTGTTTTAGCTCTGTTGTAGTGGTGTTTTAGCGGTGTTGTAGTGGTGTTTTAGCTCTGTTGTAGTGGTGTTTTAGCTCTGTTGTAGTGGTGTTTTAGCGGTGTTGTAGTGGTGTTGTAGTGGTGTTTTAGCTCTGTTGTAGTGGTGTTTTAGCTCTGTTGTAGTGGTGTTTTAGCTCTGTTGTAGTGGTGTTTTAGCGGTGTTACAGGTGTTTGTAGTGATAGATGGTGTTGTAGTGGTGTTTTAGCTCTGTTGTAGTGGTGTTTTAGCTCTGTTGTAGTGGTGTTTTAGCGGTGTTACAGTGGTTTTGTAGCGGTGTTAGACGGTGTTGTAGCGGTGTTAGACGGTGTTGTAGCGGTGTTAGACGGTGTTGTAGTGGTGTTGTAAGCGGTGACAGATGGTGTTGTAGCGGTGTTGTAGTGGTGTTGTAGTGGTGTTTTAGCTCTGTTGTAGTGCTGTTTTAGCTCTGTTGTAGTGGTGTTTTAGCTCTGTTGTAGTGGTGTTTTAGCTCTGTTGTAGTGGTGTTTTAGCGGTGTTGTAGTGGTGTTTTAGCTCTGTTGTAGTGGTGTTTTAGCTCTGTTGTAGTGGTGTTTTAGCGGTGTTGTAGTGGTGTTTTAGCTCTGTTGTAGTGGTGTTTTAGCGGTGTTGTAGTGGTGTTTTAGCTCTGTTGTAGTGGTGTTTTAGCTCTGTTGTAGTGGTGTTTTAGCGGTGTTGTAGTGGTGTTGTAGTGGTGTTTTAGCGGTGTTGTAGTGGTGTTTAGCTCTGTTGTAGTGGTGTTTTAGCTCTGTTGTAGTGGTGTTTAAGTGGTGTTTTAGCTCTGTTGTAGTGGTGTTTTAGCTCTGTTGTAGTGGTGTTTTAGCGGTGTTGTAGTGGTGTTTTAGCTCTGTTGTAGTGGTGTTTTAGCTCTGTTGTAGTGGTGTTTTAGCGGTGTTGTAGTGGTGTTGTAGTGGTGTTTTTAGCTCTGTTGTAGTGGTGTTTTAGCTCTGTTGTAGTGGTGTTTAGCTCTGTTGTAGTTGTTAGCGGTTGTTACAGGTGTGTTGTAGCGGTGTTAGATGGTGTTGTAGTGGTGTTGTAGTGGTGTTTGTAGTGGTGTTGTAGTGGTGTTGTAGCGGTGTTGTGCGGCAGTGGTGTTTTAGAGCTTTGGACTAGTAGTGGTGTTTTCAAACCCCGAGCTGACAAGGTACAAATCTGTGTTCTTCCCTGAACAGGCAGTTAACCCACTAGGCCGTCATTGAAAATAAAATTTGTTCTTAACTGACTTGCCTAGTTAAATAAAAGTAAAATAAATAAAAGTAGTGGTTTTGTAGCAGTGTGTTAGCTCTGTTTAACTGTGTTGTAGCGGTGTTGTAGCAGTGTTTTAGCTCTGTTGTAGTGTTGTGTTTGTAGCAGTGTTGTAGCTGTGTTTTAGCTCTGTTGTAGTGGTGTTGTAGCAGTGTTTTAGTTCTGTTGTAGCGGTGTTGTAGCAGTGTTTTAGCTCTGTTGTAGTGGTGATAGATGGTGTTGTGGCGGTGTTTTAGCTCTGTTGTAGTAGTGATAGTGTTGTAGCTGTGTTTAGCTCTGTTGTAGTGTTTTAGCTCTGTTGTAGTGGTGATAGATGGTGTTGTAGCGGTGTTGTAGCTCTTTTGTAGCTCTGTTGTAGCGGTGTTACAGTGGTGTTGTAGCGGTGTTAGACGGTGTTGTAGCGGTGTTGTAGTGGTGTTTTAGCTCTGTTGTAGTGGTGTTTTAGCTCTGTTGTAGTGGTGTTTTAGCGGTGTTACAGTGGTTTTGTAGTGTTTTAGCTCTTTTGTAGAGGTGATAGATGGTGTTGTAGCGGTGTTGTAGCTCTGTTGTAGCTCTGTTGTAGCGGTGTTACAGTGGTGTTGTAGCGGTGCTAGACGGTGTTGTAGTGGTGTTGTAGCGGTGATAGATGGTGTTGTAGTGGTGTTTTAGCTCTGTTGTAGTGGTGTTTTAGCTCTGTTGTAGTGGTGTTTTAGCGGTGTTACAGTGGTTTTGTAGCGGTGTTAGCTCGGTGTTGTAGCGGTGTTAGACGGTGTTGTAGCGGTGTTAGACGGTGTTGTAGTGGTGTTGTAGCGGTGACAGATGGTGTTGTAGCGGTGTTGTAGTGGTGTTGTAGTGGTGTTTTAGCTCTGTTGTAGTGCTGTTTTAGCTCTGTTGTAGTGGTGTTTTAGCTCTGTTATAGTGGTGTTTTAGCTCTGTTGTAGTGGTGTTTTAGCGGTGTTGTAGTGGTGTTTTAGCTCTGTTGTAGTGGTGTTTTAGCTCTGTTGTAGTGGTGTTTTAGCAGTGTTGTAGTGGTGTTTTAGCTCTGTTGTAGTGGTGTTTTAGCGGTGTTGTAGTGGTGTTTTAGCTCTGTTGTAGTGGTGTTTTAGCTCTGTTGTAGTGGTGTTTTAGCGGTGTTGTAGTGGTGTTGTAGTGGTGTTTTAGCTCTGTTGTAGTGGTGTTTTAGCTCTGTTGTAGTGGTGTTTTAGCTCTGTTGTAGTGGTGTTTTAGCGGTGTTACAGGTGTGTTGTAGCGGTGATAGATGGTGTTGTAGTGGTGTTTTAGCTCTGTTGTAGTGGTGTTTTAGCTCTGTTGTAGTGGTGTTTTAGCGGTGTTACAGTGGTTTTGTAGCGGTGTTAGACGGTGTTGTAGCGGTGTTAGACGGTGTTGTAGCGGTGTTAGACGGCGTTGTTGGTGTTGTAGCGGTGACAGATGGTGTTGTAGCGGTGTTGTAGTGGTGTTGTAGTGGTGTTTTAGCTCTGTTGTAGTGCTGTTTTAGCTCTGTTGTAGTGGTGTTTTAGCTCTGTTGTAGTGGTGTTTTAGCTCTGTTGTAGTGGTGTTTTTAAGCGGTGTTGTAGTGGTGTTTTAGCTCTGTTGTAGTGGTGTTTTAGCTCTGTTGTAGTGGTGTTTTAGCGGTGTTGTAGTGGTGTTTTAGCTCTGTTGTAGTGGTGTTTTAGCGGTGTTGTAGTGGTGTTTTAGCTCTGTTGTAGTGGTGTTTTAGCTCTGTTGTAGTGGTGTTTTAGCGGTGTTGTAGTGGTGTTGTAGTGGTGTTTTAGCGGTGTTGTAGTGGTGTTTTAGCTCTGTTGTAGTGGTGTTTTAGCTCTGTTGTAGTGGTGTTTTAGCGGTGTTGTAGTGGTGTTTTAGCTCTGTTGTAGTGGTGTTTTAGCTCTGTTGTAGTGGTGTTTTAGCGGTGTTGTAGTGGTGTTTTAGCTCTGTTGTAGTGGTGTTTTAGCGGTGTTGTAGTGGTGTTGTAGTGGTGTTTTAGCTCTGTTGTAGTGGTGTTTTAGCTCTGTTGTAGTGGTGTTTTAGCTCTGTTGTAGTGGTGTTTTAGCGGTGTTACAGGTGTGTTGTAGCGGTGTTAGATGGTGTTGTAGTGGTGTTGTAGCGGTGATAGATGGTGTTGTAGTGGTGTTGTAGTGGTGTTGTAGCGGTGTTGTAGCTGCGGCAGGGTAGCCTAGTGGTTAGAGCTTTGGACTAGTAACCGCAAGGTTGCAAGTTCAAACCCCCGAGCTGACAAGGTACAAATCTGTCGTTCTGCCCCTGAACAGGCAGTTAACCCACTAGGCCGTCATTGAAAATAAGAATTTGTTCTTAACTGACTTGCCTAGTTAAATAAAAGTAAAATAAATAAAAGTAGTGGTGTTGTAGCTGTGTTGTAGCAGTGTGTTAGCTCTGTGTTATTGTTTTAGCTATGTTGTAACGGTGTTTTAGCGGTGTTGTAGTGGTGTTTTAGCTCTGTTGTAGTGGTGTTTTAGCTCTGTTGTAGTGGTGTTTTAGCGGTGTTGTAGTGGTGTTGTAGTGGTGTTTTAGCTCTGTTGTAGTGGTGTTTTAGCTCTGTTGTAGTGGTGTTTTAGCTCTGTTGTAGTGGTGTTTTAGCTCTGTTGTAGTGGTGTTTTAGCTCTGTTGTAGTGGTGTTTTAGCGGTGTTACAGTGGTTTTGTAGCGGTGTTAGACGGTGTTGTAGCGGTGTTAGACGGTGTTGTAGCGGTGTTAGACGGTGTTGTAGTGGTGTTGTAGCGGTGACAGATGGTGTTGTAGCGGTGTTGTAGTGGTGTTGTAGTGGTGTTTTAGCTCTGTTGTAGTGCTGTTTTAGCTCTGTTGTAGTGGTGTTTTAGCTCTGTTGTAGTGGTGTTTTAGCTCTGTTGTAGTGGTGTTTTAGCGGTGTTGTAGTGGTGTTTTAGCTCTGTTGTAGTGGTGTTTTTAGCTCTGTTGTAGTGGTGTTTTTAGCGGTGTTGTAGTGGTGTTTTAGCTCTGTTGTAGTGGTGTTTTAGCGGTGTTGTAGTGGTGTTTTAGCTCTGTTGTAGTGGTGTTTTAGCTCTGTTGTAGTGGTGTTTTAGCGGTGTTGTAGTGGTGTTGTAGTGGTGTTTTAGCGGTGTTGTAGTGGTGTTTTAGCTCTGTTGTAGTGGTGTTTTAGCTCTGTTGTAGTGGTGTTTTAGCGGTGTTGTAGTGGTGTTGTAGTGGTGTTTTAGCTCTGTTGTAGTGGTGTTTTAGCTCTGTTGTAGTGGTGTTTTAGCGGTGTTGTAGTGGTGTTTTAGCTCTGTTGTAGTGGTGTTTTAGCTCTGTTGTAGTGGTGTTTTAGCGGTGTTGTAGTGGTGTTGTAGTGGTGTTTTAGCTCTGTTGTAGTGGTGTTTTAGCTCTGTTGTAGTGGTGTTTTAGCTCTGTTGTAGTGGTGTTTTAGCGGTGTTACAGGTGTGTTGTAGCGGTGTTAGATGGTGTTGTAGTGGTGTTGTAGCGGTGATAGATGGTGTTGTAGTGGTGTTGTAGTGGTGTTTTAGCGGTGTTGTAGTGGTGTTTTAGCTCTGTTGTAGTGGTGTTTTAGCTCTGTTGTAGTGGTGTTTTAGCGGTGTTGTAGTGGTGTTTTAGCTCTGTTGTAGTGGTGTTTTAGCGGTGTTGTAGTGGTGTTTTAGCTCTGTTGTAGTGGTGTTTAGCTCTGTTGTAGTGGTGTTTTAGCGGTGTTGTAGTGGTGTTGTAGTGGTGTTTTAGCGGTGTTGTAGTGGTGTTTTAGCTCTGTTGTAGTGGTGTTTTAGCTCTGTTGTAGTGGTGTTTTAGCGGTGTTGTAGTGGTGTTGTAGTGGTGTTTTAGCTCTGTTGTAGTGGTGTTTTAGCTCTGTTGTAGTGGTGTTTTAGCGGTGTTGTAGTGGTGTTTTAGCTCTGTTGTAGTGGTGTTTTAGCTCTGTTGTAGTGGTGTTTTAGCGGTGTTGTAGTGGTGTTGTAGTGGTGTTTTAGCTCTGTTGTAGTGGTGTTTTAGCTCTGTTGTAGTGGTGTTTTAGCTCTGTTGTAGTGGTGTTTTAGCGGTGTTACAGGTGTGTTGTAGCGGTGTTAGATGGTGTTGTAGTGGTGTTGTAGCGGTGATAGATGGTGTTGTAGTGGTGTTGTTGTTGTAGCGGTGTTGTAGCTGCGGCAGGGTAGCCTAGTGGTTAGAGCTTTGGACTAGTAACCGCAAGGTTGCAAGTTCAAACCCCCGAGCTGACAAGGTACAAATCTGTCGTTCTTCCCCTGAACAGGCAGTTAACCCACTAGGCCGTCATTGAAAATAAGAATTTGTTCTTAACTGACTTGCCTAGTTAAATAAAAGTAAAATAAATAAAAGTAGTGGTGTTGTAGCAGTGTGTTAGCTCTGTTGTAACGGTGTTGTAGCGGTGTTGTAGCAGTGTTGTAGCAGTGTTGTAGTGGTGTTGTAGCAGTGTTTTAGTTCTGTTGTAGCGGTGTTGTAGAGGTGTTGTAGCAGTGTTTTAGCTCTGTTGTAGTGGTGATAGATGGTGTTGTGGCGGTGTTTTAGCTCTGTTGTAGTAGTGATAGACGGTGTTGTAGCTGTGTTTTAGCTCTGTTGTAGCGGTGTTTTAGCTCTGTTGTAGTGGTGATAGATGGTGTTGTAGCGGTGTTGTAGCTCTTTTGTAGCTCTGTTGTAGCGGTGTTACAGTGGTGTTGTAGCGGTGTTAGACGGTGTTGTAGCGGTGTTGTAGTGGTGTTTTAGCTCTGTTGTAGTGGTGTTTTAGCTCTGTTGTAGTGGTGTTTTAGCGGTGTTACAGTGGTTTTGTAGTGGTGTTTTAGCTCTGTTGTAGTGGTGTTTTAGCTCTGTTGTAGTGGTGTTTTAGCTCTGTTGTAGTGGTGTTTTAGCGGTGTTACAGGTGTGTTGTAGCGGTGTTAGATGGTGTTGTAGTGGTGTTGTAGCGGTGATAGATGGTGTTGTAGTGGTGTTGTAGTGGTGTTGTAGCGGTGTTGTAGCTGCGGCAGGGTAGCCTAGTGGTTAGAGCTTTGGACTAGTAACCGCAAGGTTGCAAGTTCAAACCCCCGAGCTGACAAGGTACAAATCTGTCGTTCTGCCCCTGAACAGGCAGTTAACCCACTAGGCCGTCATTGAAAATAAGAATTTGTTCTTAACTGACTTGCCTAGTTAAATAAAAGTAAAATAAATAAAAGTAGTGGTGTTGTAGCAGTGTGTTAGCTCTGTGTTAGCATTGTTTTAGCTATGTTGTAACGGTGTTTTAGCGGTGTTGTAGTGGTGTTTTAGCTCTGTTGTAGTGGTGTTTTAGCTCTGTTGTAGTGGTGTTTTAGCGGTGTTGTAGTGGTGTTGTAGTGGTGTTTTAGCTCTGTTGTAGTGGTGTTTTAGCTCTGTTGTAGTGGTGTTTTAGCTCTGTTGTAGTGGTGTTTTAGCTCTGTTGTAGTGGTGTTTTAGCTCTGTTGTAGTGGTGTTTTAGCGGTGTTACAGTGGTTTTGTAGCGGTGTTAGACGGTGTTGTAGCGGTGTTAGACGGTGTTGTAGCGGTGTTAGACGGTGTTGTAGTGGTGTTGTAGCGGTGACAGATGGTGTTGTAGCGGTGTTGTAGTGGTGTTGTAGTGGTGTTTTAGCTCTGTTGTAGTGCTGTTTTAGCTCTGTTGTAGTGGTGTTTTAGCTCTGTTGTAGTGGTGTTTTAGCGGTGTTGTAGTGGTGTTTTAGCTCTGTTGTAGTGGTGTTTTAGCTCTGTTGTAGTGGTGTTTTAGCGGTGTTGTAGTGGTGTTTTAGCTCTGTTGTAGTGGTGTTTTAGCGGTGTTGTAGTGGTGTTTTAGCTCTGTTGTAGTGGTGTTTTAGCTCTGTTGTAGTGGTGTTTTAGCGGTGTTGTAGTGGTGTTGTAGTGGTGTTTTAGCGGTGTTGTAGTGGTGTTTTAGCTCTGTTGTAGTGGTGTTTTAGCTCTGTTGTAGTGGTGTTTTAGCGGTGTTGTAGTGGTGTTGTAGTGGTGTTTTAGCTCTGTTGTAGTGGTGTTTTAGCTCTGTTGTAGTGGTGTTTTAGCGGTGTTGTAGTGGTGTTTTAGCTCTGTTGTAGTGGTGTTTTAGCTCTGTTGTAGTGGTGTTTTAGCGGTGTTGTAGTGGTGTTGTAGTGGTGTTTTAGCTCTGTTGTAGTGGTGTTTTAGCTCTGTTGTATTGGTGTTTTAGCTCTGTTGTAGTGGTGTTTTAGCGGTGTTACAGGTGTGTTGTAGCGGTGTTAGATGGTGTTGTAGTGGTGTTGTAGCGGTGATAGATGGTGTTGTAGTGGTGTTGTAGTGGTGTTGTAGCGGTGTTGTAGCTGCGGCAGGGTAGCCTAGTGGTTAGAGCTTTGGACTAGTAACCGCAAGGTTGCAAGTTCAAACCCCCGAGCTGACAAGGTACAAATCTGTCGTTCTTCCCCTGAACAGGCAGTTAACCCACTAGGCCGTCATTGAAAATAAGAATTTGTTCTTAACTGACTTGCCTAGTTAAATAAAAGTAAAATAAATAAAAGTAGTGGTGTTGTAGCAGTGTGTTAGCTCTGTTGTAACGGTGTTGTAGCGGTGTTGTAGCAGTGTTTTAGCTCTGTTGTAGCGGTGTTGTAGCGGTGTTGTAGCAGTGTTGTAGCAGTGTTGTAGCTGTGTTTTAGCTCTGTTGTAGTGGTGTTGTAGCAGTGTTTTAGTTCTGTTGTAGCGGTGTTGTAGAGGTGTTGTAGCAGTGTTTTAGCTCTGTTGTAGTGGTGATAGATGGTGTTGTGGCGGTGTTTTAGCTCTGTTGTAGTAGTGATAGACGGTGTTGTAGCTGTGTTTTAGCTCTGTTGTAGCGGTGTTTTAGCTCTGTTGTAGTGGTGATAGATGGTGTTGTAGCGGTGTTGTAGCTCTTTTGTAGCTCTGTTGTAGCGGTGTTACAGTGGTGTTGTAGCGGTGTTAGACGGTGTTGTAGCGGTGTTGTAGTGGTGTTTTAGCTCTGTTGTAGTGGTGTTTTAGCTCTGTTGTAGTGGTGTTTTAGCGGTGTTACAGTGGTTTTGTAGCTGTGTTTTAGCTCTTTTGTAGAGGTGATAGATGGTGTTGTAGCGGTGTTGTAGCTCTGTTGTAGCTCTGTTGTAGCGGTGTTACAGTGGTGTTGTAGCGGTGCTAGACGGTGTTGTAGTGGTGTTGTAGCGGTGATAGATGGTGTTGTAGTGGTGTTTTAGCTCTGTTGTAGTGGTGTTTTAGCTCTGTTGTAGTGGTGTTTTAGCGGTGTTACAGTGGTTTTGTAGCGGTGTTAGACGGTGTTGTAGCGGTGTTAGACGGTGTTGTAGCGGTGTTAGACGGTGTTGTAGTGGTGTTGTAGCGGTGACAGATGGTGTTGTAGCGGTGTTGTAGTGGTGTTGTAGTGGTGTTTTAGCTCTGTTGTAGTGCTGTTTTAGCTCTGTTGTAGTGGTGTTTTAGCTCTGTTATAGTGGTGTTTTAGCTCTGTTGTAGTGGTGTTTTAAATGTTGTAGTGGTGTTTTAGCTCTGTTATAGTGGTGTTTTAGCTCTGTTGTAGTGGTGTTTTAGCTCTGTTGTAGTGGTGTTTTAGCTCTGTTGTAGTGGTGTTTTAGCTCTGTTGTAGTGGTGTTTTAGCGGTGTTGTAGTGGTGTTTTAGCTCTGTTGTAGTGGTGTTTTAGCTCTGTTGTAGTGGTGTTTTAGCGGTGTTGTAGTGGTGTTGTAGTGGTGTTTTAGCTCTGTTGTAGTGGTGTTTTAGCTCTGTTGTAGTGGTGTTTTAGCGGTGTTACAGGTGTGTTGTAGCGGTGATAGATGGTGTTGTAGTGGTGTTTTAGCTCTGTTGTAGTGGTGTTTTAGCTCTGTTGTAGTGGTGTTTTAGCGGTGTTACAGTGGTTTTGTAGCTGTTAGACGGTGTTGTAGTGTTAGTGTTGTAGCGGTGTTAGACGGTGTTGTAGTGGTGTTGTAGCGGTGACAGATGGTGTTGTAGCGGTGTTGTAGTGGTGTTGTAGTGGTGTTTTAGCTCTGTTGTAGTGCTGTTTTAGCTCTGTTGTAGTGGTGTTTTAGCTCTGTTGTAGTGGTGTTTTAGCTCTGTTGTAGTGGTGTTTTAGCGGTGTTGTAGTGGTGTTTTAGCTCTGTTGTAGTGGTGTTTTAGCTCTGTTGTAGTGGTGTTTTAGCGGTGTTGTAGTGGTGTTTTAGCTCTGTTGTAGTGGTGTTTTAGCGGTGTTGTAGTGGTGTTTTAGCTCTGTTGTAGTGGTGTTTTAGCTCTGTTGTAGTGGTGTTTTAGCGGTGTTGTAGTGGTGTTGTAGTGGTGTTTTAGCGGTGTTGTAGTGGTGTTTTAGCTCTGTTGTAGTGGTGTTTTAGCTCTGTTGTAGTGGTGTTTTAGCGGTGTTGTAGTGGTGTTTTAGCTCTGTTGTAGTGGTGTTTTAGCTCTGTTGTAGTGGTGTTTTAGCGGTGTTGTAGTGGTGTTTTAGCTCTGTTGTAGTGGTGTTTTAGCGGTGTTGTAGTGGTGTTGTAGTGGTGTTTTAGCTCTGTTGTAGTGGTGTTTTAGCTCTGTTGTAGTGGTGTTTTAGCTCTGTTGTAGTGGTGTTTTAGCGGTGTTGTAGTGGTGTTTAGCTCTGTTGTAGTGGTGTTTTAGCTCTGTTGTAGTGGTGTTTTAGCTCTGTTGTAGTGGTGTTTTAGCTCTGTTGTAGTGGTGTTTTAGCTCTGTTGTAGTGGTGTTTTAGCGGTGTTGTAGTGGTGTTTTAGCTCTGTTGTAGTGGTGTTTTAGCTCTGTTGTAGTGGTGTTTTAGCGGTGTTGTAGTGGTGTTTTAGCTCTGTTGTAGTGGTGTTTTAGCGGTGTTGTAGTGGTGTTTTAGCTCTGTTGTAGTGGTGTTTTAGCTCTGTTGTAGTGGTGTTTTAGTGTTGTAGTGGTGTTGTAGTGGTGTTTTAGCGGTGTTGTAGTGGTGTTTTAGCTCTGTTGTAGTGGTGTTTTAGCTCTGTTGTAGTGGTGTTTTAGCGGTGTTGTAGTGGTGTTTTAGCTCTGTTGTAGTGGTGTTTTAGCTCTGTTGTAGTGGTGTTTTAGCGGTGTTGTAGTGGTGTTTTAGCTCTGTTGTAGTGGTGTTTTAGCGGTGTTGTAGTGGTGTTGTAGTGGTGTTTTAGCTCTGTTGTAGTGGTGTTTTAGCTCTGTTGTAGTGGTGTTTTAGCTCTGTTGTAGTGGTGTTTTAGCGGTGTTACAGGTGTGTTGTAGCGGTGTTAGATGGTGTTGTAGTGGTGTTGTAGCGGTGATAGATGGTGTTGTAGTGGTGTTGTAGTGGTGTTGTAGCGGTGTTGTAGCTGCGGCAGGGTAGCCTAGTGGTTAGAGCTTTGGACTAGTAACCGCAAGGTTGCAAGTTCAAACCCCCGAGCTGACAAGGTACAAATCTGTCGTTCTGCCCCTGAACAGGCAGTTAACCCACTAGGCCGTCATTGAAAATAAGAATTTGTTCTTAACTGACTTGCCTAGTTAAATAAAAGTAAAATAAATAAAAGTAGTGGTGTTGTAGCTGTGTTGTAGCAGTGTGTTAGCTCTGTGTTAGCATTGTTTTAGCTATGTTGTAACGGTGTTTTAGCGGTGTTGTAGTGGTGTTTTAGCTCTGTTGTAGTGGTGTTTTAGCTCTGTTGTAGTGGTGTTTTAGCGGTGTTGTAGTGGTGTTGTAGTGGTGTTTTAGCTCTGTTGTAGTGGTGTTTTAGCTCTGTTGTAGTGGTGTTTTAGCTCTGTTGTAGTGGTGTTTTAGCTCTGTTGTAGTGGTGTTTTAGCTCTGGTTTTGTAGCGGTGTTAGTGTTGTAGCGGTGTTAGACGGTGTTGTAGCGGTGTTAGACGGTGTTGTAGTGGTGTTGTAGCGGTGACAGATGGTGTTGTAGCGGTGTTGTAGTGGTGTTGTAGTGGTGTTTTAGCTCTGTTGTAGTGCTGTTTGCTCTGTTGTAGTGGTGTTTTAGCTCTGTTGTAGTGGTGTTTTAGCTCTGTTGTAGTGGTGTTTTAGCGGTGTTGTAGTGTTTTTAGCTCTGTTGTAGTGGTGTTTTAGCTCTGTTGTAGTGGTGTTTTAGCGGTGTTGTAGTGGTGTTTTAGCTCTGTTGTAGTGGTGTTTTAGTGTAGTGGTGTTTTAGCTCTGTTGTAGTGGTGTTTTAGCTCTGTTGTAGTGGTGTTTTAGCGGTGTTGTAGTGGTGTTGTAGTGGTGTTTTAGCGGTGTTGTAGTGGTGTTTTAGCTCTGTTGTAGTGGTGTTTTAGCTCTGTTGTAGTGGTGTTTTAGCGGTGTTGTAGTGGTGTTGTAGTGGTGTTTTAGCTCTGTTGTAGTGGTGTTTTAGCTCTGTTGTAGTGGTGTTTTAGCGGTGTTGTAGTGGTGTTTTAGCTCTGTTGTAGTGGTGTTTTAGCTCTGTTGTAGTGGTGTTTTAGCGGTGTTGTAGTGGTGTTGTAGTGGTGTTTTAGCTCTGTTGTAGTGGTGTTTTAGCTCTGTTGTAGTGGTGTTTTAGCTCTGTTGTAGTGGTGTTTTAGCGGTGTTACAGGTGTGTTGTAGCGGTGTTAGATGGTGTTGTAGTGGTGTTGTAGCGGTGATAGATGGTGTTGTAGTGGTGTTGTAGTGGTGTTGTAGCGGTGTTGTAGCTGCGGCAGGGTAGCCTAGTGGTTAGAGCTTTGGACTAGTAACCGCAAGGTTGCAAGTTCAAACCCCCGAGCTGACAAGGTACAAATCTGTCGTTCTGCCCCTGAACAGGCAGTTAACCCACTAGGCCGTCATTGAAAATAAGAATTTGTTCTTAACTGACTTGCCTAGTTAAATAAAAGTAAAATAAATAAAAGTAGTGGTGTTGTAGCTGTGTTGTAGCAGTGTGTTAGCATTGTTTTAGCTATGTTGTAACGGTGTTTTAGCGGTGTTGTAGTGGTGTTTTAGCTCTGTTGTAGTGGTGTTTTAGCTCTGTTGTAGTGGTGTTTTAGCGGTGTTGTAGTGGTGTTGTAGTGGTGTTTTAGCTCTGTTGTAGTGGTGTTTTAGCTCTGTTGTAGTGGTGTTTTAGCTCTGTTGTAGTGGTGTTTTAGCTCTGTTGTAGTGGTGTTTTAGCTCTGTTGTAGTGGTGTTTTAGCGGTGTTACAGTGGTTTTGTAGCGGTGTTAGACGGTGTTGTAGCGGTGTTAGACGGTGTTGTAGCGGTGTTAGACGGTGTTGTAGTGGTGTTGTAGCGGTGACAGATGGTGTTGTAGCGGTGTTGTAGTGGTGTTGTAGTGGTGTTTTAGCTCTGTTGTAGTGCTGTTTTAGCTCTGTTGTAGTGGTGTTTTAGCTCTGTTGTAGTGGTGTTTTAGCTCTGTTGTAGTGGTGTTTTAGCGGTGTTGTAGTGGTGTTTTAGCTCTGTTGTAGTGGTGTTTTAGCTCTGTTGTAGTGGTGTTTTAGCAGTGTTGTAGTGGTGTTTTAGCTCTGTTGTAGTGGTGTTTTAGCGGTGTTGTAGTGGTGTTTTAGCTCTGTTGTAGTGGTGTTTTAGCTCTGTTGTAGTGGTGTTTTAGCGGTGTTGTAGTGGTGTTGTAGTGGTGTTTTAAGCGGTGTTGTAGTGGTGTTTTAGCTCTGTTGTAGTGGTGTTTTAGCTCTGTTGTAGTGGTGTTTTAGCGGTGTTGTAGTGGTGTTGTAGTGGTGTTTTAGCTCTGTTGTAGTGGTGTTTTAGCTCTGTTGTAGTGGTGTTTTAGCGGTGTTGTAGTGGTGTTTTAGCTCTGTTGTAGTGGTGTTTTAGCTCTGTTGTAGTGGTGTTTTAGCGGTGTTGTAGTGGTGTTGTAGTGGTGTTTTAGTGGTGTTTTAGCTCTGTTGTAGTGGTGTTTTAGCTCTGTTGTAGTGGTGTTTTAGCTCTGTTGTAGTGGTGTTTTAGCGGTGTTACAGGTGTGTTGTAGCGGTGTTAGATGGTGTTGTAGTGGTGTTGTTGTGATAGATGGTGTTGTAGTGGTGATAGATGGTGTTGTAGTGGTGTTGTAGTGGTGTTGTAGCGGTGGTGTTGTAGCTGCGGCTGCGGCAGGTAGCCTAGTGGTTAGAGCTTTGGACTAGTAACCGCAAGGTTGCAAGTTCAAACCCCGAGCTGACAAGGTACAAATCTGTCGTTCTTCCCTGAACAGGCAGTTAACCCACTAGGCCGTCATTGAAAATAAGAATTTGTTCTTAACTGACTTGCCTAGTTAAATAAAAGTAAAATAAATAAAAGTAGTGGTGTTGTAGCAGTGTGTTAGCTCTGTTGTAACGGTGTTGTAGCGGTGTTGTAGCAGTGTTGTAGCAGTGTTGTAGTGGTGTTGTAGCAGTGTTTTAGTTCTGTTGTAGCGGTGTTGTAGAGGTGTTGTAGCAGTGTTTTAGCTCTGTTGTAGTGGTGATAGATGGTGTTGTGGCGGTGTTTTAGCTCTGTTGTAGTAGTGATAGACGGTGTTGTAGCTGTGTTTTAGCTCTGTTGTAGCGGTGTTTTAGCTCTGTTGTAGTGGTGATAGATGGTGTTGTAGCGGTGTTGTAGCTCTTTTGTAGCTCTGTTGTAGCGGTGTTACAGTGGTGTTGTAGCGGTGTTAGACGGTGTTGTAGCGGTGTTGTAGTGGTGTTTTAGCTCTGTTGTAGTGGTGTTTTAGCTCTGTTGTAGTGGTGTTTTAGCGGTGTTACAGTGGTTTTGTAGTGGTGTTTTAGCTCTGTTGTAGTGGTGTTTTAGCTCTGTTGTAGTGGTGTTTTAGCTCTGTTGTAGTGGTGTTTTAGCGGTGTTACAGGTGTGTTGTAGCGGTGTTAGATGGTGTTGTAGTGGTGTTGTAGCGGTGATAGATGGTGTTGTAGTGGTGTTGTAGTGGTGTTGTAGCGGTGTTGTAGCTGCGGCAGGGTAGCCTAGTGGTTAGAGCTTTGGACTAGTAACCGCAAGGTTGCAAGTTCAAACCCCCGAGCTGACAAGGTACAAATCTGTCGTTCTGCCCCTGAACAGGCAGTTAACCCACTAGGCCGTCATTGAAAATAAGAATTTGTTCTTAACTGACTTGCCTAGTTAAATAAAAGTAAAATAAATAAAAGTAGTGGTGTTGTAGCTGTGTTGTAGCAGTGTGTTAGCTCTGTGTTAGCATTGTTTTAGCTATGTTGTAACGGTGTTTTAGCGGTGTTGTAGTGGTGTTTTAGCTCTGTTGTAGTGGTGTTTTAGCTCTGTTGTAGTGGTGTTTTAGCGGTGTTGTAGTGGTGTTGTAGTGGTGTTTTAGCTCTGTTGTAGTGGTGTTTTAGCTCTGTTGTAGTGGTGTTTTAGCTCTGTTGTAGTGGTGTTTTAGCTCTGTTGTAGTGGTGTTTTAGCTCTGTTGTAGTGGTGTTTTAGCGGTGTTACAGTGGTTTTGTAGCGGTGTTAGACGGTGTTGTAGCGGTGTTAGACGGTGTTGTAGCGGTGTTAGACGGTGTTGTAGTGGTGTTGTAGCGGTGACAGATGGTGTTGTAGCGGTGTTGTAGTGGTGTTGTAGTGGTGTTTTAGCTCTGTTGTAGTGCTGTTTTAGCTCTGTTGTAGTGGTGTTTTAGCTCTGTTGTAGTGGTGTTTTAGCTCTGTTGTGTGGTGTTTTAGCGGTGTTGTAGTGGTGTTTTAGCTCTGTTGTAGTGGTGTTTTAGCTCTGTTGTAGTGGTGTTTTAGCGGTGTTGTAGTGGTGTTTTAGCTCTGTTGTAGTGGTGTTTTAGCGGTGTTGTAGTGGTGTTTTAGCTCTGTTGTAGTGGTGTTTTAGCTCTGTTGTAGTGGTGTTTTAGCGGTGTTGTAGTGGTGTTGTAGTGGTGTTTTAGCGGTGTTGTAGTGGTGTTTTAGCTCTGTTGTAGTGGTGTTTTAGCTCTGTTGTAGTGGTGTTTTAGCGGTGTTGTAGTGGTGTTGTAGTGGTGTTTTAGCTCTGTTGTAGTGGTGTTTTAGCTCTGTTGTAGTGGTGTTTTAGCGGTGTTGTAGTGGTGTTTTAGCTCTGTTGTAGTGGTGTTTTAGCTCTGTTGTAGTGGTGTTTTAGCGGTGTTGTAGTGGTGTTGTAGTGGTGTTTTAGCTCTGTTGTAGTGGTGTTTTAGCTCTGTTGTAGTGGTGTTTTAGCTCTGTTGTAGTGGTGTTTTAGCGGTGTTACAGGTGTGTTGTAGCGGTGTTAGATGGTGTTGTAGTGGTGTTGTAGCGGTGATAGATGGTGTTGTAGTGGTGTTGTAGTGGTGTTGTAGCGGTGTTGTAGCTGCGGCAGGGTAGCCTAGTGGTTAGAGCTTTGGACTAGTAACCGCAAGGTTGCAAGTTCAAACCCCCGAGCTGACAAGGTACAAATCTGTCGTTCTTCCCCTGAACAGGCAGTTAACCCACTAGGCCGTCATTGAAAATAAGAATTTGTTCTTAACTGACTTGCCTAGTTAAATAAAAGTAAAATAAATAAAAGTAGTGGTGTTGTAGCAGTGTGTTAGCTCTGTTGTAACGGTGTTGTAGCGGTGTTGTAGCAGTGTTGTAGCAGTGTTGTAGCAGTGTTGTAGCAGTGTTGTAGCAGTGTTGTAGTGGTGTTGTAGCAGTGTTTTAGTTCTGTTGTAGCGGTGTTGTAGAGGTGTTGTAGCAGTGTTTTAGCTCTGTTGTAGTGGTGATAGATGGTGTTGTGGCGGTGTTTTAGCTCTGTTGTAGTAGTGATAGACGGTGTTGTAGCTGTGTTTTAGCTCTGTTGTAGCGGTGTTTTAGCTCTGTTGTAGTGGTGATAGATGGTGTTGTAGCGGTGTTGTAGCTCTTTTGTAGCTCTGTTGTAGCGGTGTTACAGTGGTGTTGTAGCGGTGTTAGACGGTGTTGTAGCGGTGTTGTAGTGGTGTTTTAGCTCTGTTGTAGTGGTGTTTTAGCTCTGTTGTAGTGGTGTTTTAGCGGTGTTACAGTGGTTTTGTAGCGTGTTTTAGCTCTTTTGTAGAGGTGATAGATGGTGTTGTAGCGGTGTTGTAGCTCTGTTGTAGCTCTGTTGTAGCGGTGTTACAGTGGTGTTGTAGCGGTGCTAGACGGTGTTGTAGTGGTGTTGTAGCGGTGATAGATGGTGTTGTAGTGGTGTTTTAGCTCTGTTGTAGTGGTGTTTTAGCTCTGTTGTAGTGGTGTTTTAGCGGTGTTACAGTGGTTTTGTAGCGGTGTTAGACGGTGTTGTAGCGGTGTTAGCGGTGTTGTAGCGGTGTTAGACGGTGTTGTAGTGGTGTTGTAGCGGTGACAGATGGTGTTGTAGCGGTGTTGTAGTGGTGTTGTAGTGGTGTTTTAGCTCTGTTGTAGTGCTGTTTTAGCTCTGTTGTAGTGGTGTTTTAGCTCTGTTATAGTGGTGTTTTAGCTCTGTTGTAGTGGTGTTTTAGCGGTGTTGTAGTGGTGTTTTAGCTCTGTTGTAGTGGTGTTTTAGCTCTGTTGTAGTGGTGTTTTAGCGGTGTTGTAGTGGTGTTTTAGCTCTGTTGTAGTGGTGTTTTAGCGGTGTTGTAGTGGTGTTTTAGCTCTGTTGTAGTGGTGTTTTAGCTCTGTTGTAGTGGTGTTTTAGCGGTGTTGTAGTGGTGTTGTAGTGGTGTTTTAGCTCTGTTGTAGTGGTGTTTTAGCTCTGTTGTAGTGGTGTTTTAGCTCTGTTGTAGTGGTGTTTTAGCGGTGTTACAGGTGTGTTGTAGCGGTGTTAGATGGTGTTGTAGTGGTGTTGTAGTGGTGTTGTAGCGGTGATAGATGGTGTTGTAGTGGTGTTGTAGTGGTGTTGTAGCGGTGTTGTAGCTGCGGCAGGGTAGCCTAGTGGTTAGAGCTTTGGACTAGTAACCGCAAGGTTGCAAGTTCAAACCCCCGAGCTGACAAGGTACAAATCTGTCGTTCTGCCCCTGAACAGGCAGTTAACCCACTAGGCCGTCATTGAAAATAAGAATTTGTTCTTAACTGACTTGCCTAGTTAAATAAAAGTAAAATAAATAAAAGTAGTGGTGTTGTAGCTGTGTTGTAGCAGTGTGTTAGCTCTGTGTTAGCATTGTTTTAGCTATGTTGTAACGGTGTTTTAGCGGTGTTGTAGTGGTGTTTTAGCTCTGTTGTAGTGGTGTTTTAGCTCTGTTGTAGTGGTGTTTTAGCGGTGTTGTAGTGGTGTTGTAGTGGTGTTTTAGCTCTGTTGTAGTGGTGTTTTAGCTCTGTTGTAGTGGTGTTTTAGCTCTGTTGTAGTGGTGTTTTAGCGGTGTTACAGGTGTGTTTGTAGCGGTGTTAGATGGTGTTGTTGGTGTTGTAGTGGTGTTGTAGCGGTGATAGATGGTGTTGTAGTGGTGTTGTAGTGGTGTTGTAGCTCTGTTTTAGCTCTGTTGTAGTGTTACAGTGGTGTTGTAGCGGTGTTAGACGGTGTTGTAGTGGTGTTGTTAGATGGTGTTGTAGTGGTGTTGTAGCGGTGTTGTAGTGGTGTTGTTGTTTTAGCTCTGTTGTAGCGGTGAGAGCGGTGTTGTAGCAGTGTTTTAGCTCTGTTGTAGCGGTGTTGTAGCAGTGTTGTAGCAGTGTTGTAGTGTGTTTAGCTCTGTTGTAGTGGTGTTGTAGCAGTGTTTTAGTTCTGTTGTAGCGGTGTTGTAGAGGTGTTGTAGCAGTGTTTTAGCTCTGTTGTAGTGGTGATAGATGGTGTTGTGGCGGTGTTTTAGCTCTGTTGTAGTAGTGATTTTAGCGGTGTTGTAGCTGTGTTTTAGCTCTGTTGTAGCGGTGTTTTAGCTCTGTTGTAGTGGTGATAGATGGTGTTGTAAGCGGTGTTGTAGCTCTTTTGTAGCTCTGTTGTAGCGGTGTTACAGTGGTGTTGTAGCGGTGTTGTAGTGGTGTTGTAGCGGTGTTGTAGTGGTGTTTTAGCTCTGTTGTAGTGGTGTTTTAGCTCTGTTGTAGTGGTGTTTTAGCGGTGTTACAGTGGTTTTGTAGCGGTGTTTTAGCTCTTTTGTAGAGGTGATAGATGGTGTTGTAGCGGTGTTGTAGCTCTGTTTTAGCTCTGTTGTAGCGGTGTTACAGTGGTGTTGTAGCGGTGCTAGTGTTGTAGTGGTGTTGTAGCGGTGATAGATGGTGTTGTAGTGGTGTTTTAGCTCTGTTGTAGTGGTGTTTTAGCTCTGTTGTAGTGGTGTTTTAGCTCTGTTACAGTGGTTTTGTAGCGGTGTTAGGCGGTGTTGTAGCGGTGTTAGACGGTGTTGTAGCGGTGTTAGCGGTGTTGTAGTGGTGTTTTAGCGGTGACAGTGGTGTTGTAGCGGTGTTGTAGTGGTGTTGTAGTGGTGTTTTAGCTCTGTTGTAGTGCTGTTTTAGCTCTGTTGTAGTGGTGTTTTAGCTCTGTTATAGTGGTGTTTTAGCTCTGTTGTAGTGGTGTTTTAGCGGTGTTGTAGTGGTGTTTTAGCTCTGTTGTAGTGGTGTTTTAGCTCTGTTGTAGTGGTGTTTTAGCGGTGTTGTAGTGGTGTTTTAGCTCTGTTGTAGTGGTGTTTTAGCGGTGTTGTAGTGGTGTTTTAGCTCTGTTGTAGTGGTGTTTTAGCTCTGTTGTAGTGGTGTTTTAGCGGTGTTGTAGTGGTGTTGTAGTGGTGTTTTAGCTCTGTTGTAGTGGTGTTTTAGCTCTGTTGTAGTGGTGTTTTAGCTCTGTTGTAGTGGTGTTTTAGCGGTGTTACAGGTGTGTTGTAGCGGTGTTAGATGGTGTTGTAGTGGTGTTGTAGTGGTGTTGTAGCGGTGATAGATGGTGTTGTAGTGGTGTTGTAGTGGTGTTGTAGCGGTGTTGTAGCTGCGGCAGGGGTAGCCTAGTGGTTAGAGCTTTGGACTAGTAACCGCAAGGTTGCAAGTTCAAACCCCGAGCTGACAAGGTACAAATCTGTCGTTCTGCCCCTGAACAGGCAGTTAACCCACTAGGCCGTCATTGAAAATAAGAATTTGTTCTTAACTGACTTGCATAGTTAAATAAAAGTAGTGGTGTTGTAGCTGTGTTGTAGCTGTGTTGTAGCAGTGTGTTAGCTCTGTGTTAGCATTGTTTTAATGTTGTAACGGTGTTTTAGCGGTGTTGTAGTGGTGTTTTAGCTCTGTTGTAGTGGTGTTTTAGCTCTGTTGTGTGGTGTTTTAGCGGTGTTGTAGTGGTGTTGTAGTGGTGTTTTAGCTCTGTTGTAGTGGTGTTTTAGCTCTGTTGTAGTGGTGTTTTAGCTCTGTTGTAGTGGTGTTTTAGCGGTGTTACAGGTGTGTTGTAGCGGTGTTAGATGGTGTTGTAGTGGTGTTGTAGTGGTGTTGTGCGGTGATAGATGGTGTTGTAGTGGTGTTGTAGTGGTGTTGTAGCTCTGTTGTGCTCTTTGTAGCGGTGTTACAGTGGTGTTGTAGTGTTAGTGTGTTGTAGTGGTGTTGTAGCGGTGTTTTTAGGTGTTGTAGTGGTGTTGTAGCGGTGATAGATGGTGTTGTAGTGGTGTTTTAGCTCTGTTGTAGTGGTGTTTTAGCTCTGTTGTAGTGGTGTTTTAGCGGTGTTACAGTGGTTTTGTAGCGGTGTTTTAGCTCTTTTGTAGAGGTGATAGATGGTGTTGTAGCGGTGTTGTAGCTCTGTTGTAGCTCTGTTGTAGTGGTGTTACAGTGGTGTTGTAGCGGTGTTAGACGGTGTTGTAGTGGTGTTGTAGCGGTGATAGATGGTGTTGTAGTGGTGTTGTAGCGGTGTTGTAGTGGTGTTGTAGCGGTGTTTTAGCTCTGAGGTTGATAGTGTTGTAGCAGTGTTTTAGCTCTGTTGTAGTGGTGATAGATGGTGTTGTGGCGGTGTTTTAGCTCTGTTGTAGTAGTGATAGACAGTGTTGTAGCTGTGTTTTAGCTCTGTTGTAGTGTTTTAGCTCTGTTGTAGTGGTGATAGATGGTGTTGTAGCGGTGTTGTAGCTCTTTTGTAGCTCTGTTGTAGCGGTGTTACAGTGGTGTTGTAGCGGTGTTCGACGGTGTTGTAGCGGTGTTGTAGTGGTGTTTTAGCTCTGTTGTAGTGGTGTTTTAGCTCTGTTGTAGTGGTGTTTTAGCGGTGTTACAGTGGTTTTGTAGCGGTGTTTTAGCTCTTTTGTAGAGGTGATAGATGGTGTTGTAGCGGTGTTGTAGCTCTGTTGTAGCTCTGTTGTAGTGTTACAGTGTGTTGTAGCGGTGCTAGCGGTGTTGTAGTGGTGTTGTAGCGGTGATAGATGGTGTTGTAGTGGTGTTTTAGCTCTGTTGTAGTGGTGTTTTAGCTCTGTTGTAGTGGTGTTTTAGCGGTGTTACAGTGGTTTTGTCTGTTGTAGCGGTGTTAGCTCTGTTGTAGCGGTGTTAGTGTTGTAGTGGTGTTGTAGCGGTGACAGATGTTTGTAGTGGTGTTGTAGCGGTGTTGTAGTGGTGTTGTAGTGGTGTTTTAGCTCTGTTGTAGTGCTGTTTTAGCTCTGTTGTAGTGGTGTTTTAGCTCTGTTGTAGTGGTGTTTTAGCTCTGTTGTAGTGGTGTTTTAGCTCTGTTGTAGTGGTGTTTTAGCAGTGTTGTAGTGGTGTTGTTGTTTTAGCTCTGTTGTAGTGCTGTTTTAGCTCTGTTGTAGTGGTGTTTTAGCTCTGTTGTAGTGGTGTTTTAGCTCTGTTGTAGTGGTGTTTTAGCTCTGTTGTAGTGGTGTTTTAGCGGTGTTGTAGTGGTGTTTTAGCGGTGTTGTAGTGCTGTTTTAGTCTGTTGTAGTGGTGTTTTAGCTCTGTTGTAGTGGTGTTTTAGCTCTGTTGTAGTGGTGTTTTAGCTCTGTTGTAGTGGTGTTTTAGCGGTGTTACAGGTGTGTTGTAGCGGTGTTAGATGGTGTTGTAGTGGTGTTGTAGTGGTGTTGTAGTGGTGGTGTTGTAGTGGTGTTGTAGCGGTGTTGTAGCTGCGGCAGGGTAGCCTAGTGGTTAGAGCTTTGGACTAGTAACCGGAAGGTTGCAAGTTCAAACCCCGAGCTGACAAGGTACAAATCGGTCGTTCTGCCCCTGAACAGGCAGTTAACCCACTGTTCCTAGGCCGTCATTGAAAATAAGAATTTGTTCTTAACTGACTTGCCTAGTTAAATAAAAGTAAAATAAATAAAAGTAGTGGTGTTGTAGCAGTGTGTTAGCTCTGTGTTAGCGTTGTTGTAGCAGTGTTTTAGCTCTGTTTTAGTTCTGTTGTAGCAGTGTTGTAGCGGTGTTGTATTGGTGTTTTAGCTCTGTTGTAGCGGTGTTGTAGCTGTGTTTTAGCTCTGTTGTAGGGTGTTGTAGCAGTGTTTTAGTTCTGTTGTAGTGGTGTTGTAGATGGTGTTGTAGCAGTGTTTTAGCTCTGTTGTAGTGTGTTTTAGCTCTGTTGTAGCAGTGTTTTAGCTGTGTTTTAGCTGTGTTGGTGAGCGGTGTTGTAGCAGTGTTTTAGCTCTGTTGTAGCTGTGTTGTAGCGGTGTTGTAGGTGTTTTAGCTCTGTTGTAGCGGTGTTTTAGCGGTGTTGTAGTGGTGTTTTAGCTCTGTTGTAGTGGTGTTTTAGCGGTGTTGTAGTGGTGTTTTAGCTCTGTTGTAGTGGTGTTTTAGCTCTGTTGTAGTGGTGTTTTAGCGGTGTTGTAGTGGTGTTTTAGCTCTGTTGTAGTGGTGTTTTAGCTCTGTTGTAGTGGTGTTTTAGCGGTGTTACAGGTGTGTTGTAGCGGTGTTAGATGGTGTTGTAGTGGTGTTGTAGTGGTGTTGTAGCGGTGATAGATGGTGTTGTAGTGGTGTTGTAGTGGTGTTGTAGCGGTGTTGTAGCTGCGGCAGGGTAGCCTAGTGGTTAGAGCTTTGGACTAGTAACCGCAAGGTTGCAAGTTCAAACCCCCGAGCTGACAAGGTACAAATCTGTCGTTCTGCCCCTGAACAGGCAGTTAACCCACTAGGCCGTCATTGAAAATAAGAATTTGTTCTTAACTGACTTGCCTAGTTAAATAAAAGTAAAATAAATAAAAGTAGTGGTGTTGTAGCTGTGTTGTAGCAGTGTGTTAGCTCTGTGTTAGCATTGTTTTAGCTATGTTGTAACGGTGTTTTAGCGGTGTTGTAGTGGTGTTTTAGCTCTGTTGTAGTGGTGTTTTAGCTCTGTTGTAGTGGTGTTTTAGCGGTGTTGTAGTGGTGTTGTAGTGGTGTTTTAGCTCTGTTGTAGTGGTGTTTTAGCTCTGTTGTAGTGGTGTTTTAGCTCTGTTGTAGTGGTGTTTTAGCGGTGTTACTCTGTTGTAGTGGTTTTGTAGCGGTGTTAGAGTGGTGTTGTAGCGGTGTTAGCGGTGTTGTAGCGGTGTTAGTGTTGTAGTGGTGTTGTAGCGGTGACAGATGGTGTTGTAGCGGTGTTGTAGTGGTGTTGTAGTGGTGTTTTAGCTCTGTTGTAGTGCTGTTTTAGCTCTGTTGTAGTGGTGTTTTAGCTCTGTTGTAGTGGTGTTTTAGCTCTGTTGTAGTGGTGTTTAGCGGTGTTGTAGTGGTGTTTTAGCTCTGTTGTAGTGGTGTTTTAGCTCTGTTGTAGTGGTGTTTTAGCGGTGTTGTAGTGGTGTTTTAGCTCTGTTGTAGTGGTGTTTTAGCGGTGTTGTAGTGGTGTTTTAGCTCTGTTGTAGTGGTGTTTTAGCTCTGTTGTAGTGGTGTTTTAGCGGTGTTGTAGTGGTGTTGTAGTGGTGTTTTAGCGGTGTTGTAGTGGTGTTTTAGCTCTGTTGTAGTGGTGTTTTAGCTCTGTTGTAGTGGTGTTTAGCGGTGTTGTAGTGGTGTTGTAGTGGTGTTTTAGCTCTGTTGTAGTGGTGTTTTAGCTCTGTTGTAGTGGTGTTTTAGCGGTGTTGTAGTGGTGTTTTAGCTCTGTTGTAGTGGTGTTTTAGCTCTGTTGTAGTGGTGTTTTAGCGGTGTTGTAGTGGTGTTGTAGTGGTGTTTTAGCTCTGTTGTAGTGGTGTTTTAGCTCTGTTGTAGTGGTGTTTTAGCTCTGTTGTAGTGGTGTTTTAGCGGTGTTACAGGTGTGTTGTAGCGGTGTTAGATGGTGTTGTAGTGGTGTTGTAGCGGTGATAGATGGTGTTGTAGTGGTGTTGTAGTGGTGTTGTAGCGGTGTTGTAGCTGCGGCAGGGTAGCCTAGTGGTTAGAGCTTTGGACTAGTAACCGCAAGGTTGCAAGTTCAAACCCCCGAGCTGACAAGGTACAAATCTGTCGTTCTTCCCCTGAACAGGCAGTTAACCCACTAGGCCGTCATTGAAAATAAGAATTTGTTCTTAACTGACTTGCCTAGTTAAATAAAAGTAAAATAAATAAAAGTAGTGGTGTTGTAGCAGTGTGTTAGCTCTGTTGTAACGGTGTTGTAGCGGTGTTGTAGCAGTGTTGTAGCAGTGTTGTAGTGGTGTTGTAGCAGTGTTTTAGTTCTGTTGTAGCGGTGTTGTAGAGGTGTTGTAGCAGTGTTTTAGCTCTGTTGTAGTGGTGATAGATGGTGTTGTGGCGGTGTTTTAGCTCTGTTGTAGTAGTGATAGACGGTGTTGTAGCTGTGTTTTAGCTCTGTTGTAGCGGTGTTTTAGCTCTGTTGTAGTGGTGATAGATGGTGTTGTAGCGGTGTTGTAGCTCTTTTGTAGCTCTGTTGTAGCGGTGTTACAGTGGTGTTGTAGCGGTGTTAGACGGTGTTGTAGCGGTGTTGTAGTGGTGTTTTAGCTCTGTTGTAGTGGTGTTTTAGCTCTGTTGTAGTGGTGTTTTAGCGGTGTTACAGTGGTTTTGTAGCGGTGTTTTAGCTCTTTTGTAGAGGTGATAGATGGTGTTGTAGCGGTGTTGTTGTAGCTCTGTTGTAGCTCTGTTGTAGCGGTGTTACAGTGGTGTTGTAGCGGTGCTAGACGGTGTTGTAGTGGTGTTGTAGCGGTGATAGATGGTGTTGTAGTGGTGTTTTAGCTCTGTTGTAGTGGTGTTTTAGCTCTGTTGTAGTGGTGTTTTAGCGGTGTTACAGTGGTTTTGTAGCGGTGTTAGACGGTGTTGTAGCGGTGTTAGACGGTGTTGTAGCGGTGTTAGACGGTGTTGTAGTGGTGTTGTAGCGGTGACAGATGGTGTTGTAGCGGTGTTGTAGTGGTGTTGTAGTGGTGTTTTAGCTCTGTTGTAGTGCTGTTTTAGCTCTGTTGTAGTGGTGTTTTAGCTCTGTTATAGTGGTGTTTTAGCTCTGTTGTAGTGGTGTTTTAGCGGTGTTGTAGTGGTGTTTTAGCTCTGTTGTAGTGGTGTTTTAGCTCTGTTGTAGTGGTGTTTTAGCGGTGTTGTAGTGGTGTTTTAGCTCTGTTGTAGTGGTGTTTTAGCGGTGTTGTAGTGGTGTTTTAGCTCTGTTGTAGTGGTGTTTTAGCTCTGTTGTAGTGGTGTTTTAGCGGTGTTGTAGTGGTGTTGTAGTGGTGTTTTAGCTCTGTTGTAGTGGTGTTTTAGCTCTGTTGTAGTGGTGTTTTAGCTCTGTTGTAGTGGTGTTTTAGCGGTGTTACAGGTGTGTTGTAGCGGTGTTAGATGGTGTTGTAGTGGTGTTGTAGTGGTGTTGTAGCGGTGATAGATGGTGTTGTAGTGGTGTTGTAGTGGTGTTGTAGCGGTGTTGTAGCTGCGGCAGGGTAGCCTAGTGGTTAGAGCTTTGGACTAGGAACCGCAAGGTTGCAAGTTCAAACCCCCGAGCTGACAAGGTACAAATCTGTCATTCTGCCCCTGAACAGGCAGTTAACCCACTAGGCCGTCATTGAAAATAAGAATTTGTTCTTAACTGACTTGCCTAGTTAAATAAAAGTAAAATAAATAAAAGTAGTGGTGTTGTAGCTGTGTTGTAGCAGTGTGTTAGCTCTGTGTTAGCATTGTTTTAGCTATGTTGTAACGGTGTTTTAGCGGTGTTGTAGTGGTGTTTTAGCTCTGTTGTAGTGGTGTTTTAGCTCTGTTGTAGTGGTGTTTTAGCGGTGTTGTAGTGGTGTTGTAGTGGTGTTTTAGCTCTGTTGTAGTGGTGTTTTAGCTCTGTTGTAGTGGTGTTTTAGCTCTGTTGTAGTGGTGTTTTAGCGGTGTTACAGGTGTGTTGTAGCGGTGTTAGATGGTGTTGTAGTGGTGTTGTAGTGGTGTTGTAGCGGTGATAGATGGTGTTGTAGTGGTGTTGTAGTGGTGTTGTAGCTCTGTTGTAGCTCTGTTGTAGCGGTGTTACAGTGGTGTTGTAGCGGTGTTAGACGGTGTTGTAGTGGTGTTGTAGCGGTGATAGATGGTGTTGTAGTGGTGTTGTAGCGGTGTTGTAGTGGTGTTGTAGCGGTGTTTTAGCTCTGAGGTAGCGGTGATAGACGGTGTTGTAGCAGTGTTTTAGCTCTGTTGTAGCGGTGTTGTAGCAGTGTTGTAGCAGTGTTGTAGCTGTGTTTTAGCTCTGTTGTAGTGGTGTTGTAGCAGTGTTTTAGTTCTGTTGTAGCGGTGTTGTAGAGGTGTTGTAGCAGTGTTTTAGCTCTGTTGTAGTGGTGATAGATGGTGTTGTGGCGGTGTTTTAGCTCTGTTGTAGTAGTGATAGACGGTGTTGTAGCTGTGTTTTAGCTCTGTTGTAGCGGTGTTTTAGCTCTGTTGTAGTGGTGATAGATGGTGTTGTAGCGGTGTTGTAGCTCTTTTGTAGCTCTGTTGTAGCGGTGTTACAGTGGTGTTGTAGCGGTGTTAGACGGTGTTGTAGCGGTGTTGTAGTGGTGTTTTAGCTCTGTTGTAGTGGTGTTTTAGCTCTGTTGTAGTGGTGTTTTAGCGGTGTTACAGTGGTTTTGTAGCGGTGTTTTAGCTCTTTTGTAGAGGTGATAGATGGTGTTGTAGCGGTGTTGTAGCTCTGTTGTAGCTCTGTTGTAGCGGTGTTACAGTGGTGTTGTAGCGGTGCTTTAGACTGTTGTAGTGGTGTTGTAGCGGTGATAGATGGTGTTGTAGTGGTGTTTTAGCTCTGTTGTAGTGGTGTTTTAGCTCTGTTGTAGTGGTGTTTTAGCGGTGTTACAGTGGTTTTGTAGCGGTGTTAGACGGTGTTGTAGCGGTGTTAGACGGTGTTGTAGCGGTGTTAGACGGTGTTGTAGTGGTGTTGTAGCGGTGACAGATGGTGTTGTAGCGGTGTTGTAGTGGTGTTGTAGTGGTGTTTTAGCTCTGTTGTAGTGCTGTTTTAGCTCTGTTGTAGTGGTGTTTTAGCTCTGTTATAGTGGTGTTTTAGCTCTGTTGTAGTGGTGTTTTAGCGGTGTTGTAGTGGTGTTTTAGCTCTGTTGTAGTGGTGTTTTAGCTCTGTTGTAGTGGTGTTTTAGCGGTGTTGTAGTGGTGTTTTAGCTCTGTTGTAGTGGTGTTTTAGCGGTGTTGTAGTGGTGTTTTAGCTCTGTTGTAGTGGTGTTTTAGCTCTGTTGTAGTGGTGTTTTAGCGGTGTTGTAGTGGTGTTGTAGTGGTGTTTTAGCTCTGTTGTAGTGGTGTTTTAGCTCTGTTGTAGTGGTGTTTTAGCTCTGTTGTAGTGGTGTTTTAGCGGTGTTACAGGTGTGTTGTAGCGGTGTTAGATGGTGTTGTAGTGGTGTTGTAGTGGTGTTGTAGCGGTGATAGATGGTGTTGTAGTGGTGTTGTAGTGGTGTTGTAGCGGTGTTGTAGCTGCGGCAGGGTAGCCTAGTGGTTAGAGCTTTGGACTAGTAACCGCAAGGTTGCAAGTTCAAACCCCCGAGCTGACAAGGTACAAATCTGTCGTTCTGCCCCTGAACAGGCAGTTAACCCACTAGGCCGTCATTGAAAATAAGAATTTGTTCTTAACTGACTTGCATAGTTAAATAAAAGTAGTGGTGTTGTAGCTGTGTTGTAGCTGTGTTGTAGCAGTGTGTTAGCTCTGTGTTAGCATTGTTTTAGCTATGTTGTAACGGTGTTTTAGCGGTGTTGTAGTGGTGTTTTAGCTCTGTTGTAGTGGTGTTTTAGCTCTGTTGTAGTGGTGTTTTAGCGGTGTTGTAGTGGTGTTGTAGTGGTGTTTTAGCTCTGTTGTAGTGGTGTTTTAGCTCTGTTGTAGTGGTGTTTTAGCTCTGTTGTAGTGGTGTTTTAGCGGTGTTACAGGTGTGTTGTAGCGGTGTTAGATGGTGTTGTAGTGGTGTTGTAGTGGTGTTGTAGCGGTGATAGATGGTGTTGTAGTGGTGTTGTAGTGGTGTTGTAGCTCTGTTGTAGCTCTGTTGTAGCGGTGTTACAGTGGTGTTGTAGCGGTGTTAGACGGTGTTGTAGTGGTGTTGTAGCGGTGTTAGACGGTGTTGTAGTGGTGTTGTAGCGGTGATAGATGGTGTTGTAGTGGTGTTTTAGCTCTGTTGTAGTGGTGTTTTAGCTCTGTTGTAGTGGTGTTTTAGCGGTGTTACAGTGGTTTTGTAGCGGTGTTTTAGCTCTTTTGTAGAGGTGATAGATGGTGTTGTAGCGGTGTTGTAGCTCTGTTGTAGCTCTGTTGTAGTGGTGTTACAGTGGTGTTGTAGCGGTGTTAGACGGTGTTGTAGTGGTGTTGTAGCGGTGATAGATGGTGTTGTAGTGGTGTTGTAGCGGTGTTGTAGTGGTGTTGTAGCGGTGTTTTAGCTCTGAGGTAGCGGTGATAGACGGTGTTGTAGCAGTGTTTTAGCTCTGTTGTAGTGGTGATAGATGGTGTTGTGGCGGTGTTTTAGCTCTGTTGTAGTAGTGATAGACAGTGTTGTAGCTGTGTTTTAGCTCTGTTGTAGCGGTGTTTTAGCTCTGTTGTAGTGGTGATAGATGGTGTTGTAGCGGTGTTGTAGCTCTTTTGTAGCTCTGTTGTAGCGGTGTTACAGTGGTGTTGTAGCGGTGTTCGATGTTGTAGCGGTGTTGTAGTGGTGTTTTAGCTCTGTTGTAGTGGTGTTTTAGCTCTGTTGTAGTGGTGTTTTAGCGGTGTTACAGTGGTTTTGTAGCGGTGTTTTAGCTCTTTTGTAGAGGTGATAGATGGTGTTGTAGCGGTGTTGTAGCTCTGTTGTAGCTCTGTTGTAGCGGTGTTACAGTGGTGTTGTAGCGGTGCTAGACGGTGTTGTAGTGGTGTTGTAGCGGTGATAGATGGTGTTGTAGTGGTGTTTTAGCTCTGTTGTAGTGGTGTTTTAGCTCTGTTGTAGTGGTGTTTTAGCGGTGTTACAGTGGTTTTGTAGCGGTGTTAGACGGTGTTGTAGCGGTGTTAGACGGTGTTGTAGTGGTGTTGTAGCGGTGACAGATGGTGTTGTAGTGGTGTTGTAGCGGTGTTGTAGTGGTGTTGTAGTGGTGTTTTAGCTCTGTTGTAGTGCTGTTTTAGCTCTGTTGTAGTGGTGTTTTAGCTCTGTTGTAGTGGTGTTTTAGCTCTGTTGTAGTGGTGTTTTAGCTCTGTTGTAGTGGTGTTTTAGCAGTGTTGTAGTGGTGTTGTAGCGGTGTTTTAGCTCTGTTGTAGTGCTGTTTTAGCTCTGTTGTAGTGGTGTTTTAGCTCTGTTGTAGTGGTGTTTTAGCTCTGTTGTAGTGGTGTTTTAGCTCTGTTGTAGTGGTGTTTTAGCGGTGTTGTAGTGGTGTTTTAGCGGTGTTGTAGTGCTGTTTTAGCTCTGTTGTAGTGGTGTTTTAGCTCTGTTGTAGTGGTGTTTTAGCTCTGTTGTAGTGGTGTTTTAGCTCTGTTGTAGTGGTGTTTTAGCGGTGTTACAGGTGTGTTGTAGCGGTGTTAGATGGTGTTGTAGTGGTGTTGTAGTGGTGTTGTAGCGGTGATAGATGGTGTTGTAGTGGTGTTGTAGCGGTGTTGTAGCTGCGGCAGGGTAGCCTAGTGGTTAGAGCTTTGGACTAGTAACCGGAAGGTTGCAAGTTCAAACCCCGAGCTGACAAGGTACAAATCGGTCGTTCTGCCCCTGAACAGGCAGTTAACCCACTGTTCCTAGGCCGTCATTGAAAATAAGAATTTGTTCTTAACTGACTTGCCTAGTTAAATAAAAGTAAAATAAATAAAAGTAGTGGTGTTGTAGCAGTGTGTTAGCTCTGTGTTAGCGTTGTTGTAGCAGTGTTTTAGCTCTGTTGTAGTGGTGTTGTAGCAGTGTTTTAGTTCTGTTGTAGCGGTGTTGTAGCAGTGTTGTAGCGGTGTTGTATTGGTGTTTTAGCTCTGTTGTAGCGGTGTTGTAGCTGTGTTTTAGCTCTGTTGTTGTTGTAGCAGTGTTTTAGTTCTGTTGTAGCGGTGTTGTAGAGGTGTTGTAGCAGTGTTTTAGCTCTGTTGTAGCTGTGTTGTAGCGGTGTTGTAGCAGTGTTTTAGCTGTGTTGTAGCTGTGTTGTAGCGGTGTTGTAGCAGTGTTTTAGCTCTGTTGTAGCTGTGTTGTTGTTGTAGCAGTGTTTTAGCTCTGTTGTAGCGGTGTTTTAGCGGTGTTGTAGTGGTGTTTTAGCTCTGTTGTAGTGGTGTTTTAGCGGTGTTGTAGTGGTGTTTTAGCTCTGTTGTAGTGGTGTTTTAGCTCTGTTGTAGTGGTGTTTTAGCGGTGTTGTAGTGGTGTTTTAGCTCTGTTGTAGTGGTGTTTTAGCTCTGTTGTAGTGGTGTTTTAGCGGTGTTACAGGTGTGTTGTAGCGGTGTTAGATGGTGTTGTAGTGGTGTTGTAGTGGTGTTGTAGCGGTGATAGATGGTGTTGTAGTGGTGTTGTAGTGGTGTTGTAGCGGTGTTGTAGCTGCGGCAGGGTAGCCTAGTGGTTAGAGCTTTGGACTAGTAACCGCAAGGTTGCAAGTTCAAACCCCCGAGCTGACAAGGTACAAATCTGTCGTTCTGCCCCTGAACAGGCAGTTAACCCACTAGGCCGTCATTGAAAATAAGAATTTGTTCTTAACTGACTTGCCTAGTTAAATAAAAGTAAAATAAATAAAAGTAGTGGTGTTGTAGCTGTGTTGTAGCTCTGTGTTAGCATTGTTTTAGCTATGTTGTAACGGTGTTGTAGCAGTGTTTTAGCTCTGTTGTAGCGGTGTTGTAGCAGTGTTGTAGCGGTGTTGTAGCAGTGTTGTAGCAGTGTTTTAGCTCTGTTGTAGTGGTGTTGTAGCAGTGTTTTAGTTCTGTTGTAGCGGTGTTGTAGCAGTGTTGTAGCGGTGTTGTATTGGTGTTTTAGCTCTGTTGTAGCGGTGTTGTAGCTGTGTTTTAGCTCTGTTGTAGCGGTGTTGTAGCAGTGTTTTAGTTCTGTTGTAGCGGTGTTGTAGAGGTGTTGTAGCAGTGTTTTAGCTCTGTTGTAGCTGTGTTGTAGCGGTGTTGTAGCAGTGTTTTAGCTCTGTTGTAGCTGTGTTGTAGCGGTGTTGTTGCAGTGTTTTAGCTCTGTTGTAGTGGTGTTGTAGCGGTGATAGACAGTGTTTTAGCTCTGTTGTAGCGGTGTTCTAGCGGTGGTGTTGTAGCTGTGATAGACGGGGTTTTAGCTCTGTTGTAGCGATGTTACAGTGATGTTGTAGCGGTGTTAGACAGTGTTGTAGTGGTGTTGTAGCGGTGATAGACAGTGTTTTAGCTCTGTTGTAGCGGTGTTCTAGCGGTGTTGTAGTGGTGTTTTAGCTCTGTTGTAGTGGTGTTTTAGCTCTGTTGTAGTGGTGTTTTAGCGGTGTTGTAGTGGTGTTTTAGCTCTGTTGTAGTGGTGTTTTAGCTCTGTTGTAGTGGTGTTTTAGCGGTGTTACAGGTGTGTTGTAGCGGTGTTAGATGGTGTTGTAGTGGTGTTGTAGTGGTGTTGTAGCGGTGATAGATGGTGTTGTAGTGGTGTTGTAGTGGTGTTGTAGCGGTGTTGTAGCTGCGGCAGGGTAGCCTAGTGGTTAGAGCTTTGGACTAGTAACCGCAAGGTTGCAAGTTCAAACCCCCGAGCTGACAAGGTACAAATCTGTCGTTCTGCCCCTGAACAGGCAGTTAACCCACTAGGCCGTCATTGAAAATAAGAATTTGTTCTTAACTGACTTGCCTAGTTAAATAAAAGTAAAATAAATAAAAGTAGTGGTGTTGTAGCTGTGTTGTAGCTGTGTGTTAGCTCTGTGTTAGCATTGTTTTAGCTATGTTGTAACGGTGTTGTAGCAGTGTTTTAGCTCTGTTGTAGCGGTGTTGTAGCAGTGTTGTAGCGGTGTTGTAGCAGTGTTGTAGCAGTGTTTTAGCTCTGTTGTAGTGGTGTTGTAGCAGTGTTTTAGTTCTGTTGTAGCGGTGTTGTAGCAGTGTTGTAGCGGTGTTGTATTGGTGTTTTAGCTCTGTTGTAGCGGTGTTGTAGCTGTGTTTTAGCTCTGTTGTAGCGGTGTTGTAGCAGTGTTTTAGTTCTGTTGTAGCGGTGTTGTAGTGGTGTTGTAGCAGTGTTTTAGCTCTGTTGTAGCTGTGTTGTAGCGGTGTTGTAGCAGTGTTTTAGCTCTGTTGTAGCTGTGTTGTAGCGGTGTTGTTGCAGTGTTTTAGCTCTGTTGTAGTGGTGTTGTAGCGGTGATAGACAGTGTTTTAGCTCTGTTGTAGCGGTGTTCTAGCGGTGGTGTTGTAGCTGTGATAGACGGGGTTTTAGCTCTGTTGTAGCGATGTTACAGTGATGTTGTAGCGGTGTTAGACAGTGTTGTAGTGGTGTTGTAGCGGTGATAGACAGTGTTTTAGCTCTGTTGTAGCGGTGTTCTAGCGGTGGTGTTGAGCGGTGTTGTAGCAGTGTTGTAGCTGTGTTGTAGCTGTGTTGTAGAGGTGTTGTAGCTCTGTTGTAGCTCTGTTGTAGCGGTGTTACAGTGGTGTTGTAGCGGTGCTAGACGGTGTTGTAGTGGTGTTGTAGCGGTGATAGATGGTGTTGTAGTGGTGTTGTAGCGGTGTTGTAGTGGTGTTGTAGCGGTGTTTTAGCTCTGTTGTAGTAGTGATAGACGGTGTTGTAGCGGTGTTTTAGCTCTGTTGTAGTGGTGATAGACGGTGTTGTAGCTGTGTTTTAGCTCTGTTGTAGTGGTGATAGATGGTGTTGTAGAGGTGTTGTAGCTCTTTTGTAGCTCTGTTGTAGCGGTGTTACAGTGGTGTTGTAGCGGTGTTAGACGGTGTTGTAGTGGTGTTGTAGCGGTGTTGTAGTGGTGTTTTAGCTCTGTTGTAGTGGTGTTTTAGCTCTGTTGTAGTGGTGTTTTAGCGGTGTTACAGTGGTTTTGTAGCGGTGTTTTAGCTCTTTTGTAGAGGTGATAGATGGTGTTGTAGCGGTGTTGTAGCTCTGTTGTAGCTCTGTTGTAGCGGTGTTACAGTGGTGTTGTAGCGGTGTTAGACGGTGTTGTAGTGGTGTTGTAGCGGTGATAGATGGTGTTGTAGTGGTGTTGTAGCGGTGTTGTAGTGGTGTTGTAGCGGTGTTTTAGCTCTGAGGTAGCGGTGATAGACGGTGTTGTAGCAGTGTTTTAGCTCTGTTGTAGTGGTGATAGATGGTGTTGTGGCGGTGTTTTAGCTCTGTTGTAGTAGTGATAGACAGTGTTGTAGCTGTGTTTTAGCTCTGTTGTAGCGGTGTTTTAGCTCTGTTGTAGTGGTGATAGATGGTGTTGTAGCGGTGTTGTAGCTCTTTTTGTAGCTCTGTTGTAGCGGTGTTACAGTGGTGTTGTAGCGGTGTTCGACGGTGTTGTAGCGGTGTTGTAGTGGTGTTTTTAGCTCTGTTGTAGTGGTGTTTTAGCTCTGTTGTAGTGGTGTTTTAGCGGTGTTACAGTGGTTTTGTAGCGGTGTTTTAGCTCTTTTGTAGAGGTGATAGATGGTGTTGTAGCGGTGTTGTAGCTCTGTTGTAGCGGTGTTACAGTGGTGTTGTAGCGGTGCTAGACGGTGTTGTAGTGGTGTTGTAGCGGTGATAGATGGTGTTGTAGTGGTGTTTTAGCTCTGTTGTAGTGGTGTTTTAGCTCTGTTGTAGTGGTGTTTTAGCGGTGTTACAGTGGTTTTGTAGCGGTGTTAGACGGTGTTGTAGCGGTGTTAGACGGTGTTGTAGTGGTGTTGTAGCGGTGACAGATGGTGTTGTAGTGGTGTTGTAGCGGTGTTGTAGTGGTGTTGTAGTGGTGTTTTAGCTCTGTTGTAGTGCTGTTTTAGCTCTGTTGTAGTGGTGTTTTAGCTCTGTTGTAGTGGTGTTTTAGCTCTGTTGTAGTGGTGTTTTAGCTCTGTTGTAGTGGTGTTTTAGCAGTGTTGTAGTGGTGTTGTAGCGGTGTTTTAGCTCTGTTGTAGTGCTGTTTTAGCTCTGTTGTAGTGGTGTTTTAGCTCTGTTGTAGTGGTGTTTTAGCTCTGTTGTAGTGGTGTTTTAGCTCTGTTGTAGTGGTGTTTTAGCGGTGTTGTAGTGGTGTTTTAGCGGTGTTGTAGTGCTGTTTTAGCTCTGTTGTAGTGGTGTTTTAGCTCTGTTGTAGTGGTGTTTTAGCTCTGTTGTAGTGGTGTTTTAGCTCTGTTGTAGTGGTGTTTTAGCGGTGTTACAGGTGTGTTGTAGCGGTGTTAGATGGTGTTGTAGTGGTGTTGTAGTGGTGTTGTAGCGGTGATAGATGGTGTTGTAGTGGTGTTGTAGCGGTGTTGTAGCTGCGGCAGGGTAGCCTAGTGGTTAGAGCTTTGGACTAGTAACCGGAAGGTTGCAAGTTCAAACCCCCGAGCTGACAAGGTACAAATCGGTCGTTCTGCCCCTGAACAGGCAGTTAACCCACTGTTCCTAGGCCGTCATTGAAAATAAGAATTTGTTCTTAACTGACTTGCCTAGTTAAATAAAAGTAAAATAAATAAAAGTAGTGGTGTTGTAGCAGTGTGTTAGCTCTGTGTTAGCGTTGTTGTAGCAGTGTTTTAGCTCTGTTGTAGTGGTGTTGTAGCAGTGTTTTAGTTCTGTTGTAGCGGTGTTGTAGCAGTGTTGTAGCGGTGTTGTATTGGTGTTTTAGCTCTGTTGTAGCGGTGTTGTAGCTGTGTTTTAGCTCTGTTGTAGCGGTGTTGTAGCAGTGTTTTAGTTCTGTTGTAGCGGTGTTGTAGAGGTGTTGTAGCAGTGTTTTAGCTCTGTTGTAGCTGTGTTGTAGCGGTGTTGTAGCAGTGTTTTAGCTGTGTTGTAGCTGTGTTGTAGCGGTGTTGTAGCAGTGTTTTAGCTCTGTTGTAGCTGTGTTGTAGCGGTGTTGTAGCAGTGTTTTAGCTCTGTTGTAGCGGTGTTTTAGCGGTGTTGTAGTGGTGTTTTAGCTCTGTTGTAGTGGTGTTTTAGCGGTGTTGTAGTGGTGTTTTAGCTCTGTTGTAGTGGTGTTTTAGCTCTGTTGTAGTGGTGTTTTAGCGGTGTTGTAGTGGTGTTTTAGCTCTGTTGTAGTGGTGTTTTAGCTCTGTTGTAGTGGTGTTTTAGCGGTGTTACAGGTGTGTTGTAGCGGTGTTAGATGGTGTTGTAGTGGTGTTGTAGTGGTGTTGTAGCGGTGATAGATGGTGTTGTAGTGGTGTTGTAGTGGTGTTGTAGCGGTGTTGTAGCTGCGGCAGGGTAGCCTAGTGGTTAGAGCTTTGGACTAGTAACCGCAAGGTTGCAAGTTCAAACCCCCGAGCTGACAAGGTACAAATCTGTCGTTCTGCCCCTGAACAGGCAGTTAACCCACTAGGCCGTCATTGAAAATAAGAATTTGTTCTTAACTGACTTGCCTAGTTAAATAAAAGTAAAATAAATAAAAGTAGTGTTGTGTTGTAGCTGTGTTGTAGCTCTGTGTTAGCATTGTTTTAGCTATGTTGTAACGGTGTTGTAGCAGTGTTTTAGCTCTGTTGTAGCGGTGTTGTAGCAGTGTTGTAGCGGTGTTGTAGCAGTGTTGTAGCAGTGTTTTAGCTCTGTTGTAGTGGTGTTGTAGCAGTGTTTTAGTTCTGTTGTAGCGGTGTTGTAGCAGTGTTGTAGCGGTGTTGTATTGGTGTTTTAGCTCTGTTGTAGCGGTGTTGTAGCTGTGTTTTAGCTCTGTTGTAGCGGTGTTGTAGCAGTGTTTTAGTTCTGTTGTAGCGGTGTTGTAGAGGTGTTGTAGCAGTGTTTTAGCTCTGTTGTAGCTGTGTTGTAGCGGTGTTGTAGCAGTGTTTTAGCTCTGTTGTAGCTGTGTTGTAGCGGTGTTGTTGCAGTGTTTTAGCTCTGTTGTAGTGGTGTTGTAGCGGTGATAGACAGTGTTTTAGCTCTGTTGTAGCGGTGTTCTAGCGGTGGTGTTGTAGCTGTGATAGACGGGGTTTTAGCTCTGTTGTAGCGATGTTACAGTGATGTTGTAGCGGTGTTAGACAGTGTTGTAGTGGTGTTGTAGCGGTGATAGACAGTGTTTTAGCTCTGTTGTAGCGGTGTTCTAGCGGTGTTGTAGTGGTGTTTTAGCTCTGTTGTAGTGGTGTTTTAGCTCTGTTGTAGTGGTGTTTTAGCGGTGTTGTAGTGGTGTTTTAGCTCTGTTGTAGTGGTGTTTTAGCTCTGTTGTAGTGGTGTTTTAGCGGTGTTACAGGTGTGTTGTAGCGGTGTTAGATGGTGTTGTAGTGGTGTTGTAGTGGTGTTGTAGCGGTGATAGATGGTGTTGTAGTGGTGTTGTAGTGGTGTTGTAGCGGTGTTGTAGCTGCGGCAGGGTAGCCTAGTGGTTAGAGCTTTGGACTAGTAACCGCAAGGTTGCAAGTTCAAACCCCCGAGCTGACAAGGTACAAATCTGTCGTTCTGCCCCTGAACAGGCAGTTAACCCACTAGGCCGTCATTGAAAATAAGAATTTGTTCTTAACTGACTTGCCTAGTTAAATAAAAGTAAAATAAATAAAAGTAGTGGTGTTGTAGCTGTGTTGTAGCTGTGTGTTAGCTCTGTGTTAGCATTGTTTTAGCTATGTTGTAACGGTGTTGTAGCAGTGTTTTAGCTCTGTTGTAGCGGTGTTGTAGCAGTGTTGTAGCGGTGTTGTAGCAGTGTTGTAGCAGTGTTTTAGCTCTGTTGTAGTGGTGTTGTAGCAGTGTTTTAGTTCTGTTGTAGCGGTGTTGTAGCAGTGTTGTAGCGGTGTTGTATTGGTGTTTTAGCTCTGTTGTAGCGGTGTTGTAGCTGTGTTTTAGCTCTGTTGTAGCGGTGTTGTAGCAGTGTTTTAGTTCTGTTGTAGCGGTGTTGTAGAGGTGTTGTAGCAGTGTTTTAGCTCTGTTGTAGCTGTGTTGTAGCGGTGTTGTAGCAGTGTTTTAGCTCTGTTGTAGCTGTGTTGTAGCGGTGTTGTTGCAGTGTTTTAGCTCTGTTGTAGTGGTGTTGTAGCGGTGATAGACAGTGTTTTAGCTCTGTTGTAGCGGTGTTCTAGCGGTGGTGTTGTAGCTGTGATAGACGGGGTTTTAGCTCTGTTGTAGCGATGTTACAGTGATGTTGTAGCGGTGTTAGACAGTGTTGTAGTGGTGTTGTAGCGGTGATAGACAGTGTTTTAGCTCTGTTGTAGCGGTGTTCTAGCGGTGGTGTTGAGCGGTGTTGTAGCAGTGTTGTAGCTGTGTTGTAGCTGTGTTGTAGAGGTGTTGTAGCTCTGTTGTAGCTCTGTTGTAGCGGTGTTACAGTGGTGTTGTAGCGGTGCTAGACGGTGTTGTAGTGGTGTTGTAGCGGTGATAGATGGTGTTGTAGTGGTGTTGTAGCGGTGTTGTAGTGGTGTTGTAGCGGTGTTTTAGCTCTGTTGTAGTAGTGATAGACGGTGTTGTAGCGGTGTTTTAGCTCTGTTGTAGTGGTGATAGACGGTGTTGTAGCTGTGTTTTAGCTCTGTTGTAGTGGTGATAGATGGTGTTGTAGAGGTGTTGTAGCTCTTTTGTAGCTCTGTTGTAGCGGTGTTACAGTGGTGTTGTAGCGGTGTTAGACGGTGTTGTAGTGGTGTTGTAGCGGTGTTGTAGTGGTGTTTTAGCTCTGTTGTAGTGGTGTTTTAGCTCTGTTGTAGTGGTGTTTTAGCGGTGTTACAGTGGTTTTGTAGCGGTGTTTTAGCTCTTTTGTAGAGGTGATAGATGGTGTTGTAGCGGTGTTGTAGCTCTGTTGTAGCTCTGTTGTAGCGGTGTTACAGTGGTGTTGTAGCGGTGTTAGACGGTGTTGTAGTGGTGTTGTAGCGGTGATAGATGGTGTTGTAGTGGTGTTGTAGCGGTGTTGTAGTGGTGTTGTAGCGGTGTTTTAGCTCTGAGGTAGCGGTGATAGACGGTGTTGTAGCAGTGTTTTAGCTCTGTTGTAGTGGTGATAGATGGTGTTGTGGCGGTGTTTTAGCTCTGTTGTAGTAGTGATAGACAGTGTTGTAGCTGTGTTTTAGCTCTGTTGTAGCGGTGTTTTAGCTCTGTTGTAGTGGTGATAGATGGTGTTGTAGCGGTGTTGTAGCTCTTTTGTAGCTCTGTTGTAGCGGTGTTACAGTGGTGTTGTAGCGGTGTTCGACGGTGTTGTAGCGGTGTTGTAGTGGTGTTTTAGCTCTGTTGTAGTGGTGTTTTAGCTCTGTTGTAGTGGTGTTTTAGCGGTGTTACAGTGGTTTTGTAGCGGTGTTTTAGCTCTTTTGTAGAGGTGATAGATGGTGTTGTAGCGGTGTTGTAGCTCTGTTGTAGCGGTGTTACAGTGGTGTTGTAGCGGTGCTAGACGGTGTTGTAGTGGTGTTGTAGCGGTGATAGATGGTGTTGTAGTGGTGTTTTAGCTCTGTTGTAGTGGTGTTTTAGCTCTGTTGTAGTGGTGTTTTAGCGGTGTTACAGTGGTTTTGTAGCGGTGTTAGACGGTGTTGTAGCGGTGTTAGACGGTGTTGTAGTGGTGTTGTAGCGGTGACAGATGGTGTTGTAGTGGTGTTGTAGCGGTGTTGTAGTGGTGTTGTAGTGGTGTTTTAGCTCTGTTGTAGTGCTGTTTTAGCTCTGTTGTAGTGGTGTTTTAGCTCTGTTGTAGTGGTGTTTTAGCTCTGTTGTAGTGGTGTTTTAGCTCTGTTGTAGTGGTGTTTTAGCAGTGTTGTAGTGGTGTTGTAGCGGTGTTTTAGCTCTGTTGTAGTGCTGTTTTAGCTCTGTTGTAGTGGTGTTTTAGCTCTGTTGTAGTGGTGTTTTAGCTCTGTTGTAGTGGTGTTTTAGCTCTGTTGTAGTGGTGTTTTAGCGGTGTTGTAGTGGTGTTTTAGCGGTGTTGTAGTGCTGTTTTAGCTCTGTTGTAGTGGTGTTTTAGCTCTGTTGTAGTGGTGTTTTAGCTCTGTTGTAGTGGTGTTTTAGCTCTGTTGTAGTGGTGTTTTAGCGGTGTTACAGGTGTGTTGTAGCGGTGTTAGATGGTGTTGTAGTGGTGTTGTAGTGGTGTTGTAGCGGTGATAGATGGTGTTGTAGTGGTGTTGTAGCGGTGTTGTAGCTGCGGCAGGGTAGCCTAGTGGTTAGAGCTTTGGACTAGTAACCGGAAGGTTGCAAGTTCAAACCCCGAGCTGACAAGGTACAAATCGGTCGTTCTGCCCCTGAACAGGCAGTTAACCCACTGTTCCTAGGCCGTCATTGAAAATAAGAATTTGTTCTTAACTGACTTGCCTAGTTAAATAAAAGTAAAATAAATAAAAGTAGTGGTGTTGTAGCAGTGTGTTAGCGTTGTTGTAGCAGTGTTGTAGCAGTGTTGTAGCAGTGTTTTAGCTCTGTTGTAGTGGTGTTGTAGCAGTGTTTTAGTTCTGTTGTAGTGGTGTTGTAGCAGTGTTGTAGCGGTGTTGTATTGGTGTTTTAGCTCTGTTGTAGCGGTGTTGTAGCTGTGTTTTAGCTCTGTTGTAGCGGTGTTGTAGCAGTGTTTTAGTTCTGTTGTAGCGGTGTTGTAGAGGTGTTGTAGCAGTGTTTTAGCTCTGTTGTAGCTGTGTTGTAGCGGTGTTGTAGCAGTGTTTTAGCTCTGTTGTAGTGGTGTTGTAGCAGTGTTTTAGTTCTGTTGTAGCGGTGTTGTAGCAGTGTTGTAGCGGTGTTGTATTGGTGTTTTAGCTCTGTTGTAGCGGTGTTGTAGCTGTGTTTTAGCTCTGTTGTAGCGGTGTTGTAGCAGTGTTTTAGTTCTGTTGTAGCGGTGTTGTAGAGGTGTTGTAGCAGTGTTTTAGCTCTGTTGTAGCTGTGTTGTAGCGGTGTTGTAGCAGTGTTTTAGCTGTGTTGTAGCTGTGTTGTAGCGGTGTTGTAGCAGTGTTTTAGCTCTGTTGTAGCTGTGTTGTAGCGGTGTTGTAGCAGTGTTTTAGCTCTGTTGTAGCGGTGTTGTAGAGGTGTTGTAGCGGCATTGTAGTTGGAGACCCTAGCCTTAGAGTAATGTAGAAGAATCCCCCTCCTAGCTCTTTCGTCCCTCGTGTAAAATATCTTTGCCTCTATTGACTAACTGTAAATGTAACATTTTGATGCATGTAGCCCAAGGTCCTGCTTAGAGGCCCTCAACCCCCTGCTGAGGAAAATGTCTAAGGGAATCACTGTCCCTTAGAATCTTAGAATCTTCATCGTACTACACTGTGTGTAGTAGTTATTTCCTCCTCTCTCTCCATCTCTTCCCCCCCTCTCCTCCAGGGGAGGTGTCAGTTCCCATCATAAGAAGCACATGCTGTCCGACACAAATAGAACACACCACCATGTCAGACAGGAGGTGCAAGCGATTTCAGTCATCAATGGGCGAGTTCATGTTCCATGGCCCAGTGCCCCGGATAGGTGGAGATTTCATGCTACGACCAAACTCGGCCCAACCGGCGCACCGGGCGACGCAAAATTAACTTGCCTCACTATCAACCTCACTATCAAATCAACCAACCAATTGTTAAGGGAATTTTTTTTATCAATAATGACTAATTATGTATACATTTCAATCAGGACTGACTCATCAGAATACTATTATGTTACTGTATAGATGTATGAATTTTCTTTTAATCCTAGTACTGAATATAATGTGTGTAATTATAATCAAGAATTAGAACAATGACTGTCTGTTCCTTGGTAGAAACGAATGAACTTATCGTCAGACTGGCTAGAATACTTATCTACAGAGGAAGACCTTGGCTTGGTCCTAAATTATCTAAATTGGTGGGAGACGATGTAGGAAGGCTTGAGAACTATACTGCCACTGTACCAGAGTGGAGGAGAGACGGGACAGTTCGAAACCTAATGACGTCATTTTCAGTTTATAATCTGTTGTGAATTGTATCATGTTCAGTACTCACGAGAATAAACGCAGCTGGTTGATTTCAAAGACTGGTCTCTGCCCATTTTATACAAATAAGGGTCTTACAAACTCTTGTGAATTGACAGAGTGATTAATTTTAATTGGGTATTAAAACATAGAGGAATTTAATTCCTGCAACACCAATACACCATGTGATACAACACAGGAAGGGCTCAAGGCAGAAATGATGGAATCACTTGCCATGTTTTCTACAGTATGGTAGAAGTTGATCCGACACAGTAGTGAGACTGACTACAAGGACATTACTATGGGAGACAGAGAGACACTGGCTCGCTGTAAGTCTTTGGAGAGCATCGGCTACATTAAATAGCTTTAAGTGAGGACACTAATTCACCATGGCAACAGATGCCGCTTAAATTATGATCATTTGCTTTCATAATTGTCATGTGAAACAGACTGCAGGTACATTGCACTTCACTGTGAAGTGGTGCAACACTAATAACTAGATTGCTTGTTTGTTTTTGTGTGTTTGTTTGGTTGTTTCTTGTGTGTTTGTTTGTTTGTGTGTTTGTTTGTGTGTGTTTGATTGTGTGTTTGTTTGTGTGTGTGTTTGTTTGGTTGTTTTTTGTGTGTTTGTTAGTTTGTTTGTGTATTTGTTTGTGTGTTTGTGTGTTTGTTTGTGTGATTGTTTGTTTGTTTGTGTGTTTGTGTGTGTGTGTTTGTTTGTTTGTTGTCCCTCTGGCTGTCGTTTTAGGCTCTTGAGTGATTCATCGCTGTGTATTTCTTTGACATTTTACAGATCATGTCCCTGCTTTGTTTGGTTAATTACATGCACACTCCAGGTAAATGCTCAAAATAAACCAGTGTCAAATACAATTCTCCACAAGCATCCTTGAGGACAGGTAGATTAATTATGTACAGGTAGGCTTGCTGATCACATGATTTTGAACAGCTGAATTCATTAGATATCAACTCCCAGTTGTCAGTCACAATCTGTTATAATCCATGGGAAAATGTTCAATAGTTATTGTATTTGGTGTTAATCTTCAATACAGTCCACTGTAATTCCCCTTGGTGAACCCAGCCATTCAGGAGCTAAAATGTCTCTGTGTATTGGTTCTAGACCTCTAGGGCAAGCCACTCAGTACTCTGTCCTGATGAATACCCTCTGTTACAACTTTAAATGTAGGTAAGCCGGATCTCACTCACACACACACACATGCACACACGCACGAACACACACACACACGCAAGCTCTCATTATTGACATCAGAAATAGACTCCAAGTTCTGCACTTGGTTTGTTTGTTTAAATCATTCTTGAGGGGGTAGTTCACGCTGCAGTGTTTGGATGTGAGGTGTTTCTGGCTCTCTCTCCATCTGCTATCATTACTTCCTGTTTCTATGATTCTCCCAGGGGATTGGTGGAGATCTCTAGTGACCCTAATAATGCCAATTAGGATGTGAATACAGCGGAGCTTGATGATATGAATAGAGTGAAATGCTAATCCAGATCTCACTCCGGCGAAACGTCCCTTTTTCAGGACCTTGTCTTTCAAAGATAATTATTAAAGATCCAAATAACTTCACAGATCTTCATTGTAAAGGGTTTAAATGCTGTTTCCCATGCTTGTTCAATGAACCATAAACAATTAATGAACATGCACCTGTGGAACGGTCGTTAAGACACTAACAGCTTACAGACGGTAGGCAATTAAGGTCACAGTTATAAACATTTAGGACACTAAAGAGGCCTTTCTACTGACTGAAAAACAGCCTTAGGCATGCAGCAAAGAGTCATGAGGACTGCAGATGTGGCCAGGGCAATAAATTGCAATGTCCGTACTGTGAGACGCCTAAGACAGCACTACAGGGAGACAGGACAGACAGCTGATCGTCCTCGCAGTGGCAGACCACGTATAACAACATCTGCACAGGATCGGTACATCCGAACATCACACCTGCGGGAAAAGTACAGGATGGCAACAACAACTGAGTTACACCAGGAACGCACAATCCCTCCATCAGTGCTCAGACTGTCCACAATAGGCTGAGGGAGGCTGGACTGAGGGCTTGTAGGCCTGTTGTAAGGCAGGTCCTCACCAGACATCACCCGCAACAACGTCGCCTATGGGCACAATCCCACCGTCGCTGGACCAGACAGAGCTGGAAAAAAGTGCTCTTCACTGACGAGTCGCGGTTTTGTCTCACCAGGGGTGATGGTCGGATTCCGGTTTATCATCGAAGGAATGAGCGTTACACCGAGGTCTGTACTCTGGAGCGGGATTGATTTGGAGGTGGAGGGTCCGTCATGGACTGGGGCGGTGTGTCACAGCATCATCGGACTGAGCTTGTTGTCATTCAAATCAAATCAAATGGATTTATATAGCCCTTCTTACATCAGCTGATATCTCAAAGTGCTGTACAGAAACCCAGCCAAAAAAAAAAAACAGCAAGCAATGCAGGTGGAGAAGCACAGGCAATCTCAACGCTGTGCGTTGCAATCATATCAGGCAATCTCAACACTGTGCGATACAGGGAAGACATCCTCCTCCCTCATGTAGTACCCTTCCTGCAGGCTCATCCTGACATGACCCTCAAGCATGACAATGCCCCCAGCCATTCTGCTTGTCCTGTGCGTGATTTCCTGCAAAACAGGAATGTCAGTGTTCTGCCATGGCCAGCGAAGAGCCCGTATCTCAATCCCATTGAGCACATCTGGGAACTGTTGGATCGGAGGGTGAGGGCTAGGGCCATTCCCCCCCAGAAATGTCCGGGAACTTGCAGGTGCCTTGTTGGAAGAGTGAGGTAATATCTCACAGCAACAACTGGAAAATCTGGTGCAGTCCATGAGGAGGAGATGCACTGCAGTACTTAATGCAGCTAGTGGCCACACCAGATACTGACTGTTACTTTTGATTTTGATACACCTCATTTGCATTATTCCATTTCTGTTAGTCACATGTCTGTGGAAGTTGTTCAGTTTTTGTCTCAGTTGTTGAATCTTGTTATGTTCATACAAATATTTACACGTGTTAAGTTTGCTGAAAAGAAACATAGTTGACAGTGAGAGGACATTTCTTTTTTTGAGTTTATATATTATACTGTCCTTTCCTATTTTAAGATTTCCATTGATATATTCTGCATGCCGGGGCTGCACATAGCCTTCCTATGTGAATCTACAGCTATAAATAGGTCCACAGACGATGCAATCTCAACCACACTGCACACTGCCCTAACCCATCTGGACAAGAAGAATACCTATGTGAGAATGCTGTTCATCGACTACAGCTCGGCATTTAACACCATAGTACCCTCCAAGCTCGTCATCAAGCTCGAGACCCAGGGTCTCGACCACGCCCTGTGCAACTGGGTACTGGACTTCCTGACGGGCCGCCCCCAGGTGGTGAGGGTAGGCAACAACATCTCCACCCCGCTGATCCTCAACACTGGGGCCCCACAAGGGTGCGTTCTGCGACACAACAGTGGTAGGCTTGATTACCAACAACGACGAGACGGCCTACAGGGAGGAGGTGAGGGCCCTCGGAGTGTGGTGTCAGGAAAATAACCTCACACTCAACGTCAACAAAACTAAGGAGATGATTGTGGACTTCAGGAAACAGCAGAGGGAACACCCCCCTATCCACATCGATGGAACAGTAGTGGAGAGGGTAGTAAGTTTTAAGTTCCTCGGCATACACATCACAGACAAACTGAATTGGTCCACCCACACAGACAGCATCGTGAAGAAGGCGCAGCAGCGCCTCTTCAACCTCAGGAGGCTGACATTGAGTGGCTGCTGCCAACACACTGACTCAACTCCAGCCACTTTAATAATGGGAATTGATGGGAAATGATGTAAAATATATCACTAGCCACTTTAAACAATGCTACCTAATATAATGTTTACATACCCTACATTATTCATCTCATATGTATACGTATATACTGTACTCTATATCATCTACTCTACTGCATCTTTATGTAATACATGTATCACTAGCCACTTTAACTATGCCACTTTGTTTACATACTCATCTCATATGTATATACTGTACTCGATACCACCTACTGTATCTTGCCTATCCCGCTCTGTACCATCACTCATTCATATATCTTTATGTACATATTCTTTATCCCCCTACACTTGTGTGTATAAGACAGTAGTTTTGGAATTGTTAGTTAGATTACTTGTTGGTTATTACTGCATTGTCGGAACTAGAAGCACAAGCATTTCGCTACACTCGCATTAACATCTGCTAACCATGTGTATGTGACAAATAAAATTGGATTTGATTTGATTTGATTTAAATGTGAACATGGATGGGATACTGTGAAGGAAATTGAAAGAAAAATGTAGGTCACTCACAGCTCTGCACAAAATTGTTTTCACCCAATTTTTTCCCAATAATACACTATCTATTTCTGGCCTTCCTCTCCTCCTCATTGTTCTGTGACTCCCGTGAAGCCACCGCAGACTGGCTTCAGTCAGACTTCGGTCAGATAGGCCCGTTTTCTGCCTCACAACAGTGGGCAGTGCACTACTAATAATCAGATTTAGTTCTCTTAGGAAACTCCATTTATCTGGGTGTCTGATCTGGGTATGCATCTGCAGAGACTCGTTTAACCAGTGATGTCCGTGTCAAAGCATATCAACACCATTCAAATGAGATCGCTTTAATTCCTATATTACATAACTTGTTTATTTCTTGATAATAGGACTTAATCATTCACTGGAAGTGATTGTAGTTGATTTGTTTTTCTAAGGTCACAGTCACGAAGGTGTCTATAGGAATGTGTATGACGTGTTTGTCGACAACTAAGTGGGAAAAATAATGAAGATGTTTCTCCTCCATCATGTCTTGGTGAGGGCGGTCGATGCCGTGTGGCATTTTCCTCTCCTATCCACAGCGCACGCTGCCTGCCACCAAGTCTCAGAACTTTGTGAGTCTCGAATCGGTCTTTTGTGTGATGACGTCACAATTGAATCTTAGTTTCAGGACTGCAGTCATTTATTTGCATGTGACTTAGAACTTGCTCTCATAGCCTCTTCTCATTATTTCTCATTCCACGTTTGCACTCTTGTGACTTCATATTTGATATTATGGAAGTAAACAAAATGGCAAATAGTGACTGCTGAGCTGAACCTATATTGGAGGTGTCACGATCATTACAAGGAGTGGACCAAGATGCAGCGTGGTATGGTTCCATCCTCTTTATTTTGACGTGAAACTCAAAGAAAACAATAAATGCAAAACGAAATGTGAAGATGCTATAGTGCTCACAGGCAACTATACATTGTCAAGATCCCACAAAGCACAAAGGGGAAATGACTGCTTAAATATGATCCCCAATCAGAGACAACGATAAACAACTGCCTCTGATTGGGAACCATACCACGCCAACATAGAAATATAATCACCTAGATGTCCCACCCTAGTCAAACCCGACCTAACCAACATAGAGAATAAAAAGCGCTCTATGGTCAGAGCGTGACAGTACACCCCCTCAATGGTGCGGACTCCGACTACAAAACCTGACTCAATAGGGGAGGGTCCTGGTGGGCATCTACCGTTGGGGGCGGCTCCACTTCGCTCGTGGATACGTCATCCTCAATAGCGGCTCTGGTGTGGGGATTGTCGCCGGAGGAACCAGACCGTGGCTCGTCACCGGAGGAACCGGACCGTGGGTCATCACCGGAGGAACCGGACCAGGGGTCGTCGCCGGAGGAACCGGACAAGGGATCGTCGCCGGAGGAACTGGAGCGTAGATCATCGCCGGGGACTCCGGACCATGGATCGTCGACGGAGGCTCCGGACTGGAAACCCTCGCAGGAGGCTCTGGACTGCATACCGTCGCTGGAGTCTCTGGACTGCCGACCGTCGCTGGAGGCTCTGGACTGCCGACCGACACTGGAGACTCTGAACTGCTGACCGTCGCAGGAAGCTCTGGACTGCAGACCGTCGCTGGTGGTTCCGGACCGTTGACCGTCTCAGGAGGTTCCAGGCCGTGGACTGTCTCAGGAGGTTCCGGACCGCGGACAGTCTCAGGAGGTTCCGGACAGCGGACCGTCTCAGGAGGTTCCGGACTGCGGACCGTCGCTGGAGGTTCCGGACTGCGGACCGTCGCTGGAGGTTCCGGACTGTGAAATGTCGCCGGAAGCTCTGGACTGGGAACGTCGCCGGAAGCTCTGGACTGGGAACTGTCATTGGAAGCTCTGGACTGGGAACTGTCACCGGTAGGTCTGGACTGGGAACTGTCGCCGGAAGCTCTGGACTGTGGAGCCGCACTGGAGGCTTGATGCGTGGGGCCAGTACAGGTGGCACCGGGCTGGTGACACGCACCTCAGGGCGAGTGCGAGGAGGAGGCACAGGACGTACTGGACTGTGGAGGTGCACTGGAGGCCTGATGCGTGGGACCAGTACAGGTGGTACCGGGCTGGTGACACGCACCTCATGACGAGTGCGGGGAGGAGGCACAGGACGTACTGGACTGTGGAGGCGCACTGGAGGCCTGATGCGTGGGACCGGTACAGGTGGCACCGGGCTGGTAACACGCACCTCATGGCGAGTGCGGGGAGGAGGCACAGGACGTACTGGACTGTGGAAGTGCACTGGAGACCTGGTGCGTATAGCCGGCATTACTTGTACCGGAACTTTAACACACTTCTCAGGATGAGTACGGAGAGCTGACTCAGGTGGCTTTAAATCGATTACACGCTCCTTAGGGCAAATGTTGTGCATCCTCCAATTCAATAACTCTCTCATTTCTCTCTCCTCCACATTCTCCCTCAACTCACTGACAGTCTCTGGTTCACTCCCCTCAACTTTCGCCGCCCACTTCTCGCTCAATCTGTCCCAATATTCCTCCTCGGTCTCTGACTCACCCCTCAGCGTCGCCGACCACTCCGTGTGCCCCCTCCCTGAAATAAATTTGAAACTGCCTCTCGGGCTTCCGCCGTGGCCGCGAACCCCGGTGTCGTCGCTGTTGCTCCCTCGCTGCTTCCGCCTGCTCCAATGGCAGGCTTCTATCTCCTGCAATAATCTCTTCCCACGTCCAGGGTGTCCTCCACTCCTGGCTTTTCGTCTGGGCACGCTGCTTGGTCCGTTGTTGGTGGGATCTTCTGTCACTATCGTTACAATGAGTGGACCAAGATGCAGCGTGGTATGGCTCCATCCTCTTTATTTTTAAGTGAAACTCAAAGAAAACAATAAATGCAAAAAGAAATGTAAAGCTGCTATAATGCTCACAGGCAACTATACATAGTCAAGATCCCACAAAGCACAAAGGGGAAATGGCTGCCTAAATATGATCTCCAATCAGAGACAACGATAAACAGCTGCCTCTGATTGGGAACCATACCAGGCCAACGTAGAAATATAATCACCTAGATGTCCCACCCTAGTCACACCCCGACCTAACCAACATAGAGAATAAAAAGCTCTCTATGGTCAGAGTGTGACAAGGAGGGCACATGAAGATGGCGGACAACTGCATCAGAACTGAGATTGTATTCTTACCAACTGCAGTCCAATAGGACGCCCCTTGTCTTTCCACAAATATAGGATCAGTTTACCCTTCGTAAACCCTAATCTTGAGCATGTGGGGTTAAACACAAAACTGACCACACATCAGCCCTTAAAGCATAGCTTCAAGTTCCTTTGTCTACTTTGGCTCTTCCCAGGTCAGCTTTACTTCAGAAACACTTTTTGGCTATGAGTGGTCAAGACCTTATCACAGTGACATCAGAGGCCAAGTCTGCGAAACATTGTCAACCATACGTCTCACGCTCATGTGGTGATCCCGGATGTTTAGTGTCCCCTTCAGTCACAGCTGATTTGCATAATTCCCATCAGTCTTTGCAGATGATCGCTCTGTGAGTGTTTGTCCCACAGTGCGTAACGGATGCACTACGCTGTGTTACACAAGATGCTGCCCAGTGAGGGGAAAACAAGTACATAGGCTATTCTGAGTACAAGGTCAAAGCTGCATTAAAACAGTCAAATGAGCTAAACATGAATGTTTTGGGTTGTGTTTATATGTTTTCGCCCAGTAACTTTATGGATGAGTAGAATGCAGTAGGATCACAAGATGACACAAATGGGGACAAGAAATCCTGACATCGCAATCCTCTTTATCCAATAAAGTTGTCAATATAACTTCTGGAGGGTGATGTTTTGGCCAAATGTGATGAAGTAAAGGAGCATTTATGACTGAAGAAGACGTGCCTGTTTTAAAGTTCGAAACAAAAGTTACCTTGATTAACTCTAGCCAGAGACAAATCTTGATATTCTTAGAACCATCGTAGTGCTAGTCTTATTAGTGTATCAAATGATACGATGGGTTCTTCATGATTTATACTTCATGAAGGAAGTTTTATGATGACACATTTCACGACTTTCTCTCTTCCACTCCAGGTAATATGTGAGGAGGGTGACATGTGGTGAGGCGTAGAAAAGACTGCAGAGCTACTTCTCTAATTGCTGTTCATCAACTCTGGGGTCATCTCTGCTCGTTTTCTCTCTCTACCACAGTCTCACTCTCTGTGATCATCTGAAGACAGCACATCTATCAGTTAATGATCAGTCGAGCGACATAGTTGGTTAAACTGGATAGCTGTAATAAAGACTGTCATGAGGGACAGGGTAAAATGCAGAGTTTGATTCAGCTGGACATGCAGTCTAATTTCATTGAATGGTTGAGATTGACTATGTTTTACCAGGTTCCAGAGCCCAGCATCAATCACTTAAATTAGCCAAATAAAACTAATATAATCACTCAGATGACTGAGATATGAATGTATAAATCTTAGAGGCATATTTCAGTTTAAATGAGACAGAGACAGACAAACAGAGAGAGAAAGAAAGAAAGAAAGAAAGAAAGAAAGAAAGAAAGAAAGAAAGAAAGAAAGAAAGAAAGAAAGAAAGACAGAATGGAGAGAGAGAGATTTGAGCAGAAAGAGAGAAATAGATATAAAAAGAGAAAAAACATGTGAGAGAGTGGAATAGACAGAGGGCGAGGGAGATAGAGAGAAGCCTGGGAGCTCTGTCGAAGTCTTGGAGCTCTGTCGAAGTCTTGGAGCTCTGTCGAAGCCTGGGAGCTCTGTCGAAGCCTGGGAGCTCTGTCGAAGTCTTGGAGCTCTGTCGAAGTCTTGGAGCTCTGTCGAAGCCTGGGAGCTCTGTCGAAGCCTGGAAGCTCTGTCGAAGCCTTGGAGCTCTGTCGAAGCCTTGGAGCTCTGTCAAAGCCAGGGAGCTCTGTCGAAGCCTTGGAGCTCTGTCGAAGCCTTGGAGCTCTGTCGAAGCCTGGGAGCTCTGTCGAAGCCTGGGAGCTCTGTCGAAGCCTGGAAGCTCTGTCGAAGCCTGGGAGCTCTGTCGAAGCCTTGGAGCTCTGTCGAAGCCTTGGAGCTCTGTCGAAGCCAGGGAGCTCTGTCGAAGCCTTGGAGCTCTGTCGAAGCCAGGGAGCTCTGTCGAAGCCTTGGAGCTCTGTCGAAGCCTGGGTCTGTACTTTGTCAATGATACATTACAGGGGGACTCTTTCAGGAGATTCACATATTGCTCACATCTTGGTCACAGCACATTAGACTATATGATTACAGACATTGACCCTTTCTCTCTCGAGCCACTAACACCTCTGTCTGATCACAGCCAAATTGCATTGTTCCTCAAAAGATCAGGCATGCAAACAAATTCACTAGTGCAACATGTTTTTTGGCTACATTAAAACTGTTTAATTTGATCCTGAGTGTAGGTTATTTCTCTGACATCTGGAACCAAGGACTCATAGCCCCAATCTTTAAGAACAGAGATGAATTTGACCTTAACCATTACAGAGGCATTTGTGTGAACAGTAACCTTGGGAAGGTGTTCTGTAGTACTATAAATGTAAGAGTTCTAAACTTCCTTAATAAGCACAATGAACTTGAGAAAAAGCCAAACATGGCACGACTGATCATATTTCCACCCTGATAGATATGTCCCCCACAATAAGAGCCATATTTATGCTTTGCTTTAATGACTTCCAAAAATAATTACATTCTATTTGGCATACAGGAATGTTCTACAAAGTTATTGAAAGTGGTGTAGGTGTCACGAGTCCGACCGAGGGTGGTTCCCTTTCCCGGGCGGGTGGCGCTCGGCGGTCGTCATCACCGGCCTATTAGCTGCCACTGATTGTTTTTCCTCCCCCTCCTTGTATGTTTAGTGGTAGCACCTGTTCATGGTTTAATTAGTTTGTCTTTATTAGACAGCCGGCCCGCCTGGTTGTTGTGCGGGATTATTTCATTGTAAACCTTCGGCTCTGTTGTAAGAGGTACGTGCTTTGTTGTGATTTTTTCAATTGTACTTTTTCCCCTGTGTTTGGGAACATTTACTTTTGTGAGCACCCTGTGTTGCGTTGGTGCTAGTAAAAGACGCACAGCATTGAACTCTGTCTCCTGCATTTGACTCCACACCCACGACACCCGGAGCATTACAGAATCCCGCACCTACCTGATTGATGGAGTCAGCAGGAGCAGCAGCCAACCCTCTCCCATCGATGGAGGAACGGGTTCTCCACCACACCACCGTCCTCCATCGGATCGGATCCGCGATGGATCAAGTGATGGAGAGAATGGACAGATGGGAGAGGAGTAGTCTCCTCTCTCCACCTTCGGCACCCACGGTTCCGGACTCCCCATCTCCCGACTCCAGCACCCTCCGTCTGACGCTACCGAGGGCTTATGATGGAGCGGCGGCGGGTTGCCAGGGGTTTCTGCTTCAGCTGGAGCTATACCTGGCCACCATCAGACCCACTCCCTCAGGAGCAGAGAGGGTGAGTGTCCTCATCTCCTGCCTCACGGGTCGTGCTCTGGAGTGGGCGAACGCAGTCTGGAATGGCCCAGACTCAGCGCGGGAGCACTACACAGAGTTTTCCTGCCGCTTCCGTGCCGTGTTTGATCACCCTCTAGACGGCCGAGCGGTGGGAGAACGACTATTTCATCTCAGGCAGGAGAAGAGGAGCGCCCAGGATTACGCGCTGGAGTTCCGGACCTTGGCAGCCGGATCTGGGTGGAACGACAGGGCCCTTATGGACCACTACAGGTGTGGTCTCCGAGAGGACGTCCGCCGGGAGTTAGCGTGTCGGGACACCACTCTGTACTATAAATGTAAGAGTTCTAAACTTCCTTAATAAGCACAATGAACTTGAGAAAAAGCCAAACATGGCACGACTGATCATATTTCCACCCTGATAGATATGTCCCCCACAATAAGAGCCATATTTATGCTTTGCTTTAATGACTTCCAAAAATAATTACATTCTATTTGGCATACAGGAATGTTCTACAAAGTTATTGAAAGTGGTGTAGGTGTCACGAGTCCGACCGAGGGTGGTTCCCTTTCCCGGGCGGGTGGCGCTCGGCGGTCGTCATCACCGGCCTATTAGCTGCCACTGATTGTTTTTCCTCCCCCTCCTTGTATGTTTAGTGGTAGCACCTGTTCATGGTTTAATTAGTTTGTCTTTATTAGACAGCCGGCCCGCCTGGTTGTTGTGCGGGATTATTTCATTGTAAACCTTCGGCTCTGTTGTAAGAGGTACGTGCTTTGTTGTGATTTTTTCAATTGTACTTTTTCCCCTGTGTTTGGGAACATTTACTTTTGTGAGCACCCTGTGTTGCGTTGGTGCTAGTAAAAGACGCACAGCATTGAACTCTGTCTCCTGCATTTGACTCCACACCCACGACACCCGGAGCATTACAGTAGGAGGTTAAACATATGACATTGATACATGCAGCATTAAAATTGGAAAGAAAAGAACAGAATTCTGGGCGGCGCCTTTGCCAGGGTTGCAATCTCAGGCTCACGCTCTTCAATATTTACAACAAGAATTGGCCCCTATTCTAGAAAAATCCTAGTCTCCACATTTCACAGGTTAAATGCCTGCTCTTTGTAGATGACCTGTGCTTGCTGTCACCCACAGCACATGGCCTACAGTAGACCCTGGACCTGCTAGAGCAGTACTGCCAGACCTGGGCCCTAGCAGTAAACCCCAAAAAGACTCAGATCTCAGGGAATTAGACCAAAGTTCTTCATTGGTACAATATACACTGAGTGAAGAAAATATTAGGAACACCTCTTAATATTGAGTTGCACCCACTTTTGCCCTAAGAACAGCGTCAACTCGTTGGGGCATGGACGCTAGAAGGTGTCGAAAGTGTTCTACAGGGATGCTGGCCCATGTTGACTCCAATGCTTCCCACAGTTGTGTCAAGTTGGCTGGATGTCCTTTGGATGGTGGACCATTCTTGATACACACGGGAAACTGTTGAGGGTGAAAAACCCAGCAGCGTTGCAGTTCTTGCCCATTCACCCTCTGAATAGCACACATACACAATCCATGTCTCAATTGTCTCAAGGCATAAAAATCATTCTTTAACCTGTCTCCTCCCCTTCATCTTCACTGATTGAAGTGTATTTAATAAGTGACATCAATAAGGGATAATAGCTTTCACCTGGATCCACCAGGTCAATCTGTCATGGAAAGAGCAGGTGTTCATAATGTTTTGTACACTTAGTGTATATAGAGTACTGCACACACTAATTACTTATGTAAAACAAAAAAGCTCAACTGGACACCTAAATGAGGCAGTGAATGAACTGAGAGCGAAAGCACGCAGGGCATTTTTCGCCATTAAAAAAATAATTCCCGAGTGGCACAGGGGCTTAGACACTGCATCTCAGTGCTAGAGGCGTCACCACAGACCCTGGTTCGATTCCCGGCTGAATTCCAATCGGCTGTGATTGGGAGTCCCATAGGGCGCCGCACAATTGGCCCAGTGTCATCCGGATTACCCATTACCCTATTCTACTAACACACTGATGCTTTAGGACTAGAACATCCAACAAAAGTCACAACAAAACTACATTACCTATTGGGAAACACAGGCACAAGCAAAATTCTGGCCGTAAATCGACAGTACACCACGACAAACTATAGGCCGTCATTGTAAATAATAATTTGTTCTTAACTGACTTGCCTAGTTAAATAAAGGTTACGAAAAAAAAAAATCTAATATGTGGGTAAAACAAATTGAATGTGTCATTGAACCAATTGTACTTGATGGCAGCGAGGTGTGGGGTCCACTTGCAAAACAACACAAACACCCCATTGAAACCCTGCATGAATAGTTCTGTAATATTCTCCTACATGTCCAGATGAAAACTACAAACAATGCATGCAGGGCAGAATTAGGCCAATATCCACTAATAATAAAAACAAAAAAAGAGCAATTCAGTTTTGGAAACATCTCAAATACAGTGAGTCCATCTCATATCATTACCAAGCCTTGCAATGCCAAGAGCTGAGCCAAGAAAATAATCCCCTCATCCAACTGGTCCTGGGGCTCAGTTCACAAACCTGTTCTACTAAAGCACTGATGCTTTAGGACTAGAACATCCAACAAAAGTTACAACACAGTCACAACAAAACTACATTACCTATTGGGAAACACAGACACAAGAACACAGCAAAATGCAGTGATATCTGTCCGTAAATCGACAGTACACCATGACAAACTATTTGACCATGGTTACTGATCAAAACCTTAGAAAAATCTTGACAAAGTACAGCCTGGAAAACCTGGCTCCCTGTAGAGGAAAGTCTGTGCAACCACTGCACCACAGCAGAACCTGAGACAGAGCTACATTTCCTGACAACATTTATAAACTATAAAACAATTAGAGAGTGTAATTTCCCCACATTGAAAACCCCTATTCAAGGTTTCAAATACCTTTCTGATGAGAATAGGCTACCCGTCCCGTTGGGGCAGAACGCAGAGAGCTGTGGGTTGGCAACGCACTATATTGCTGCCTGCCATCAGTTGAGGGACAGTGTCTCACAGACCAACCAACCTGCACATGTCCTATGTATGGTTATTATACCCTTGATTATTGGTGTTACTGATTGTCCCGTTGATTATTATTATTGTAATTATGTCAATATTGTAAATGAATCACTTAATTTCCAAAGTACGCTTTAGCAATATGTACATTGTTATGTCATGCCAATAAAGTAATTTGAATTGGAGAGAGAGAGAGAGAGAGAGAGAGAGAGGGGGAGAGAGAGGGAGAGAGAGAGAGAGAGAGAGAGAGAGAGAGAGAGAGAGAGAGAGAGAGAGAGAGAGAGAGAGAGAGAGAGGGGGGAAAGCGATAAGACACTCAGAGCTTCTCTCATTGCATTAAGTGAACTGGTTCTTTTCACCTGTTGCTGGAAGTCATCAGTGTAAGTGATTGCCAGAAGCTTCAGTGACATCTTGCTCTGGGCTGAGTGGCATCAAACATATACAATTTGTTAGGAGTAAATGTCACCAAGGGTGAAGGTGTCTACGTATCAGACTTCATCAATTAGAGATTCATACTCCTCTGTATATACTGTGATGAGAAGTGAGAACGCAGGTTAGGGACTCAAACAAACCTTTTGGAGATAGAGAGGTAAAGTACTCAACGATAGTATATTAGTGTAGTATATTAGTGTATATTATATTAGTGTATCGTATATTAGTATAGTATATTAGTGTAGTATATTAGTGAAGTATATTAGTGTATACTATATTAGTGTAGTATATTAGTGTAGTATTTTGTGTATAGTATATTAGTTTAGTATATTATTGTATGGTATATTAGTATACTGTATTAGTGTATACTATATTAGTGTAGTATATTAGTGTCGTATTTTGTGTATAGTATATTAGTTTAGTATATTAGTATATTATATTATTTTATAGTATGTTAGTATAGTATATTAGTGTATAGTATATTAGTGTCATATATTAGTATAGTATATTAGTATAGTATTTTCGTAAAGTATATTAGTGTATAGTATGTTAGTGTAGTATATTAGCGTAGTATATTAGTGTATAGTATAGTAGAATACTATATTAGTGTATAGTATATTAGTGTATAGTATATTAGTGTAGTATATTAGTATAGTATATTAGTATAGTATATTAGTGTATAGTATATTAGTATAGTGTATTAGTGTATAGTATATTGGTGTCGTATATTAGTGTAGTATATTAGTGTATTATATTAGTGTAGTATATTCGTGAAGTATATTAGTGTAGTATATTAGTGTAGTATATTAGTGTATAGTATATTCGTGTATAGTATATTAGTGTGGTATATTAGTGTAGTATATTAGCATAGTATATTAGTGTAGTATATTAGTGTAGTATATTAGTATTGTATATTAGTGTAGTATATTAGAGTAAAGTATACTAGTGTAGTATATTAGTATAGTATATTAGTGTAGTATATTGGTGTATAGTATATTAGTGTAGTATATTAGTATAGTATATTATTGTAGTATATTAGTATAGTATATTAGTGTAGTATATTAGTATAGTATATTAGTATAGTATATTAGTATAGTATATTAGTGTAGTATATTAGTATAGTATATTAGTGTAGTATACTAGTGTAGTATATTAGTGAAGTATATTGGTGTATAGGCATGGGTTATGGGTTAACCCTTGTCAAATTCAATGACAAATCACTGTGCGTCAATCACTGTGCGTCAATACTGTGCGTCAATACTGTGCGTCAATCACTGTGCGTCAATACTGTGCGTCAATCACTGTGCGTCAATATTGTGATTGTTAATAATGGTTGCATGGCCATTTCAATCTTATTTGACTAAATGTTGATGTATCTCCAGGCAATAAACACAGTCAAACAAATTGATACGTTTATATAGATAGAGTACCTCCATGTGCCTCCTCAACCCTCCTCTCCTCCCTTTCTGCATCCTTTGACTCTCTATGTCCCCTATCCTCCAGGCCGGCTCGGTCCTCCCCTCCCGCTCCGTGGCTCAACGACTCATTGCGAGCTCACAGAACAGGGCTCCGGGCAGCCGAGCGGAAATGGAGGAAAACTCGCCTCCCTGCGGACCTGACATCCTTTCACTCCCTCCTCTCTACATTTTCCTCTTCTCTCTCTGCTGCTAAAGCCACTTTCTACCACTCTAAATTCCAAGCATCTGCCTCTAACCCTAGGAAGCTCTTTGCAACCTTCTCCTCCCTCCTGAATCCTCCTCCCCTCCCCCCTCCTCCCTCTCTGCAGATGACTTCGTCAACCATTTTGAAAAGAAGGTCGACGACATCCGATCCTCATTTGCTAAGTCAAACGACACCGCTGGTTCTGCTCACACTGCCCTACCCTATGCTCTGACCTCTTTCTCCCCCCTCTCTCCAGATGAAATCTCGCGTCTTGTGACGGCCGGCCGCCCAACAACCTGCCCGCTTGACCCTATCCCCTCCTCTCTTCTCCAGACCATTTCCGGAGACCTTCTCCCTTACCTCACCTCGCTCATCAACTCATCCCTGACCGCTGGCTACGTCCCTTCCGTCTTCAAGAGAGCGAGAGTTGCACCCCTTCTGAAAAAACCTACACTCGATCCCTCCGATGTCAACAACTACAGACCAGTATCCCTTCTTTCTTTTCTCTCCAAAACTCTTGAACGTGCCGTCCTTGGCCAGCTCTCCCGCTATCTCTCTCAGAATGACCTTCTTGATCCAAATCAGTCAGGTTTCAAGACTAGTCATTCAACTGAGACTGCTCTTCTCTGTATCACGGAGGCGCTCCGCACTGCTAAAGCTAACTCTCTCTCCTCTGCTCTCATCCTTCTAGACCTATCGGCTGCCTTCGATACTGTGAACCATCAGATCCTCCTCTCCACCCTCTCCGAGTTGGGCATCTCCGGCGCGGCCCACGCTTGGATTGCGTCCTACCTGACAGGTCGCTCCTACCAGGTGGCGTGGCGAGAATCCGTCTCCACACCACGTGCTCTCACCACTGGTGTCCCCCAGGGCTCTGTTCTAGGCCCTCTCCTATTCTCGCTATACACCAAGTCACTTGGCTCTGTCATAACCTCACATGGTCTCTCCTATCATTGCTATGCAGACGACACACAATTAATCTTCTCCTTTCCCCCTTCTGATGATCAGGTGGCGAATCGCATCTCTGCATGTCTGGCAGACATATCAGTGTGGATGACGGATCACCACCTCAAGCTGAACCTCGGCAAGACGGAGCTGCTCTTCCTCCCGGGGAAGGACTGCCCGTTCCATGATCTCGCCATCACGGTTGACAACTCCATTGTGTCCTCCTCCCAGAGCGCTAAGAACCTTGGCGTGATCCTGGACAACACCCTGTCGTTCTCAACTAACATCAAGGCGGTGGCCCGTTCCTGTAGGTTCATGCTCTACAACATCCGCAGAGTACGACCCTGCCTCACACAGGAAGCGGCGCAGGTCCTAATCCAGGCACTCGTCATCTCCCGTCTGGATTACTGCAACTCGCTGTTGGCTGGGCTCCCTGCCTGTGCCATTAAACCCCTACAACTCATCCAGAACGCCGCAGCCCGTCTGGTGTTCAACCTTCCCAAGTTCTCTCACGTCACCCCGCTCCTCCGCTCTCTCCACTGGCTTCCAGTTGAAGCTCGCATCCGCTACAAGACCATGGTGCTTGCCTACGGAGCTGTGAGGGGAACGGCACCTCAGTACCTCCAGGCTCTGATCAGGCCCTACACCCAAACAAGGGCACTGCGTTCATCCACCTCTGGCCTGCTCGCCTCCCTACCACTGAGGAAGTACAGTTCCCGCTCAGCCCAGTCAAAACTGTTCGCTGCTCTGGCCCCCCAATGGTGGAACAAACTCCCTCACGACGCCAGGACAGCGGAGTCAATCACCACCTTCCGGAGACACCTGAAACCCCACCTCTTTAAGGAATACCTAGGATAGGATAAAGTAATCCCTCTCACCCCCCTTAAAAGATTTAGATGCACTACTGTTCCACTGGATGTCATAAGGTGAAAGCACCAATTTGTAAGTCGCTCTGGATAAGAGCGTCTGCTAAATGACTTAAATGTAAATGTAAATGTAATGTGCGTCAATCACTGTGCGTCAATCACTGTGCGTCAATACTGTGCGTCAATCACTGTGCGTCAATACTGTGTGTCAATCACTGTGCGTCAATACTGTGCGTCAATCACTGTGCGTCAATCACTGTGCGTCAATCACTGTGCGTCAATACTGTGCGTCAATCACTGTGCGTCAATACTGTGCGTCAATCACTGTGCGTCAATATTGTGATTGTTAATAATGGTTGCATGGCCATTTCAATCTTATTTGACTAAATGTTGATGTATCTCCAGGCAATAAACACAGTCAAACAAATTGATACGTTTATATAGATAGAGTACCTCCATGTGCGTCAATCACTGTGCGTCAATCACTGTGCGTCAATACTGTGCGTCAATCACTGTGCGTCAATACTGTGTGTCAATCACTGTGCGTCAATACTGTGCGTCAATCACTGTGCGTCAATCACTGTGCGTCAATCACTGTGCGTCAATACTGTGCGTCAATCACTCTGCGTCAATACTGTGCGTCAATCACTGTGCGTCAATATTGTGATTGTTAATAATGGTTGCATGGCCATTTCAATCTTATTTGACTAAATGTTGATGTATCTCCAGGCAATAAACACAGTCAAACAAATTGATATTTTATATAGATAGAGTACCTCCATGCGGCATTTTAGCAATTCATTACTTCAATTAAAATAATTGATATTGATTGAATATTTACTAAGCATAATAAAACACCTCCATGAATTGTAGCAACTGCTCATAGTTACCTGTAATTGCCCATGGCATGGTTACAATTTGTGCCACAGGTAACAGATTATGTTGAGTACTTTTAAGCAAATACAGCATTTGAATTGTGTTTGTGGGCTATTTGAAACACAAAGTACTAAAGGCATAGACTTAAAATTAGTATACGTTTACAGTACAATATTATGCTATGGAGAAATACACATTTTTCAGCCAAACTGCTGAATACCTTCCATTGTCAAGACACTTTAAAGACTCCAAAAATGGTATCAGTGGTATCTGTGCTATCTGTTGACGGTGGTATCTGTGCTATCTGTTGACGGTGGAATCTGTGCTATCTGTTGACGGTGGTATCTGTGCTATCTGTTGACAGTGGTATCTGTGCTATCTGTTGACAGTGGTATCTGTGCTATCTGTTGACGGTGGTATCTGTGCTATCTGTTGACGGTGGTATCTGTGCTATCTGTTGACGGTGGTATCTGTGCTATCTGTTGACGGTGGTATCTGTGCTATCTGTTGACGGTGGTATCTGTGCTATCTGTTGACGGTGGTATCTGTGCTATCTGTTGACGGTATCTGTGCTATCTGTTGACGGTGGTATCTGTGCTATCTGTTGACGGTGGTATCTGTGCTATCTGTTGACGGTGGTATCTGGTATCTGTTGCTGGTATCTGTGCTATCTGTTGACGGTGGTATCTGTGCTATCTGTTGACGGTGGTATCTGTGCTATCTGTTGACGGTGGTATCTGTGCTATCTGTTGACGGTGGTATCTGTGCTATCTGTTGACGGTGGTATCTGTGCTATCTGTTGACGGTGGTATCTGTGCTATCTGTTGACGGTGGTATCTGTGCTATCTGTTGACGGTGGTATCTGTGCTATCTGTTGACGGTGGTATCTGTGCTATCTGTTGACGGTGGTATCTGTGCTATCTGTTGACGATGGTATCTGTGCCAAGATTGATGTTAGACATTGTAGTCATTGCATATAAAATGGGGGAAATGCATTCAATTCAAGGTTGTTTTCTGTGAGTATTCAAATGATGCTTATCATTGTTCATCATGTTGTTTCCAGTTGTCTACTTTGGACTTCCTCGATAGGAAAATTAAGTAAAGTTGTCAGGATAAGGGGAAATCAGACCTCAAAGCCAAGAAGGTCAAGGTGCATACAACTTCATGCAAGGAGATCGTGATATCTAGACAAAGTAAGCGAAGTAAATTGTCCCAATCAAGTATTCAATAGATTCTAATCACAACCCTGGTAGAATATCTGGCTTTGACAAAAAATGAGTTACACTAGACAGGTACAAGACATAATCTGTTTAAGTAGTATGGGGTCCCGTGTGGCTCAGTTGGCAGAGCATGGCGTTTGCAACACCAGGGTTGTGGATTCGATTCCCATTGGGGATCAGTACGAAAATGTATGCACTCATTATTGTACGTTTCTCTGGATAAGAGTGTCTGCAGAATTAGTCAAATGTAGAGTACAAGTGCATTGTTAGGAGGTACTGCTTTTTCTCACCTATTTGTAATCCTGACTGTTGAGGTTCCTTGATTATGTTTTAAAAGTTATTTAACGGGTTTTTTCTGTATCCTTGAAACAATTAACTTTGTGTAGAGGCCACTGCAGCTCCTCTTCGTTCAATATAAGTGTGTGACTCATAAACGACGGGCTTTATAGATTATCCCACGACAGAGGAACAGACAGAAGTGTGGGTTTGTAAAAGAAATGCTCTGGTTCTTTAATCATCACAAAAACGCATCAACAATCGACCAAAACACAGAATAACTTTTAATTTGATTAGCCTTTGTGGCAGCCAGGTCGTTCAAGAGTGACGTCGAAATTGGACATCTATCCACGTCCTGAGGACGTCGGGAAATGCCTTCAGAACCGCCCACTGGGGGCAACAGTGAGCGCTATTACCACCAAGTAGGCTTTTTGGACGGGAGTGGTGGATGGGTGTAATCCCATGACTGGATCAGAAGGTGTTCTGATCCAAGTCAAGGAAACTGATTTTTTTTGTTGGTTTTAAACCACTCCCCAAATCTTAACCCTTATCTGAATCATTTGGAATGAATGCCAAAACTTAACCCTTACCTTAACCATTTGGAATGAATGCCAAAACTTAACCCTTACCGTAACCATTTGGAATGAATGCCAAAACTTAACCCTTACCTTAACCATTTGGAATGAATGCCAAAACTTAACCCTTACCTTAACCATTTGGAATGAATGCCAAAACTTAACCCTTACCTTAACCATTTGGAATGAATGCCAAAACTTAACCCTTATCGTAACCATTTGGAATGAATGCCAAAACTTAACCCTTAATTTAAAAATGTGATGTTTGGAGAAATTGAATGATACAGAGCAGCAGGTACAATTTTGAAATGTGATGTTTGGAGAACGTGGATGAATGTCTAATTCTGCAGTGAGACTGTGAGAGCTTGTTGTATGAGAACATTCATCCACATAAACAACTCTGGCCCAAAGTTTGTTGTTGCAGTATGTTGTAATTAAAGTGTAGGTTTTTCAATCTCTTCTGATTTGTTCAGTTCACTGGGCTGTGCAGCTACGCCCACGCAGGTTCCAGGTGAACGGTCAACTCTTGTGGGCTTCCCTCAGTCGATGTTCCTGGACAGAAGCTAATAAGAATGATGTTTTCCGCAGTTACACACTGATTTGATAAGGGATTTAGAGTTACACTCTGAATGCTTGCGGACATATAGTCTGTTCTGGTTCTGCAACTGTTAAACACTTGATCTGAGATGATTTTATGTGATGATGTGTATGGGAATGTGTTCAGTACACATACAAGTTCAGAGTTGTGTGTGCTATGATATAAGCTAGTCACATTTGCCCCTGGGGTGCTTTTGGCTTAGTTGGACTAAGGTTAGTGACCTCATCTCACAAGCTAGGCAGAAGGAAAAGGAGACCAACCAAACCAACCAACCATGAACACAACACATTGTCCCAGGCCAACCTAACGACAAGGAATATCTAGCTGCTGCCTCGTCACACCCCTCAGGAGTCAGTCATACTCCTCTTCCCAGTCCATAATAATATCCATACACCCCAAATAGGAACACTGGCATCCACTGACTGTTCCCACTCATCTGTAAGAATGACTCATCAGCTTTTACTTGGAGTAGAAAATGCAAATGAGGCCTTGCTGCCATCAGTGAGTGTTCCCTCCCTGTACACTTGTTTTGAGACAATGAGCAATTTAATCACATCGCTCAACTATAGTGTGTGAATTATCTGTTAAAAGGCTGAGCTTCATAGAGAGAGAGAGAGAGAGAGAGAGAGAGAGAGAGAGAGAGAGAGAGAGAGAGAAAAAGAGAGAACATAAAATAAACCTGGGAATTTGATTGGCGGTAGGCACAGCGAAGCGAAACTCTGGTGATGTCACAAAGGGACTGGCAGAGTGTTTATGCTGTTTTTGATCTCATGATTGGGGATAACATGAAGTAAACAGATTTGTTTTTATGTTGAATTAATTTAAGTGTGAAGCGCTTGTGAGTGTTTCCACGGAGATAGTTGTTGCTGATGCCAAAGTGTTAAATTGTGTGTGTTGTTGTGGTTGTGTTTTCATATGAGAGAATCCTGAGGTGTCTTTAAGTTTGAAAAGCAGCTAGTGTGGACTTAAAGTCAGTGGTGTGTATTCATGGATGCCAATGGAAGCCAGGCTTTCCCCGCAAAAAATATACACTACCTTTCAAAAGTTTGGGGTCACTTAGAAATGTCCTTGTTTTTGAAAGAAAAGCTCATCTTTTGATCAGAAATACAGTGTAGACATTGTTAAAGTTGTAAATGACTATTGTAGCTGGAAATGGCAGATTTTTTATGGAATATCTACATAGGTGTGCAGAGGCCCATTATCAGCAACCATCACTCCTGTGTTCCAATGGCACGTTGTGTTAGCTAATCCAAGTTTATCAATTTAAAAGGCTAATTGATCATTAGAAAACCCTTTTGTTATTATGTTAGCACATTGCTGAAATCTGTTGTGGTGATTAAAGAAGCAATACAACTGGCCTTCTTTAGACTACACTAGTATCTGGAGCATCAGCATTTGTGGGTTTGGTTACAGGCTCAAAATTGCCAGAAACAAATAATTTTCTTCTGAAACTCGTCAGTCTATTCTTATCTGAGAAACTAAGGCTTTTCCATGCAAGAAATTTCCAAGAAACTGAAGATCTCGTACAACGCTGTATTGTGGAATAATTATAATGTTACGGTATGGTGTGAACGGAGAAAGCTGATCCAAGAGCAGCGCTTCCTTTCTTTCTATCAGCATCGGCACATGCTTCAACGACGCAGCTTTCTTTCTGCATGGTGTTTTGGGAAACGCATGTTACATCATCGGCTGTTGTAGGAATTATGCATCTTTAAAAACACTCATAAGCCTAAATTCCACCACTTCCGGGAAACTGGGCCCAGGTCTCTTTATCAAAATCCTGTTGAGTCCTGTTTTTCAAAAATAAGAAGTTGTTCTTTTTTCTCTCTTCCCACCCAGTTCACTGTCACTGTTCGCTGCCACCACATCAAATTCAACCCAACTGATCCCAGCTCATTTGAATTGAAGTCGTCCGCAAGCAGGGGGACCCGCCCCACTGGGCACACACTGGTTGAATCAATGTTGTTTCCACGTCATTTCAATGAAATTGCTAAGACACAATGTGGAATAAACATTGAATTGACATCTGTGCACAGTGGGGATTTACTTTCCGTCTCTCTCTCTCTCTCTCTACATGGTTGTATGAAGAAATGTATAAATGAGAAATGGGCAAACGACAAAATGTGCTGTTAAACGTTAAAGAGCTAGGGATTAACATGCTCCAAAGCTGATAAAACCTTCACACAGTTCATCAAAGACACTGAAGCTTGCAGCATCAAAGTGCTGCTCAATGTGATGCTACCCATTTTGATGACATTGGACCATGGGGAATAGGAAGGAAAAAAGCAGAGGAGAAATAGTTCCTCACCAAATATGCATTTTGACAAGTGACAAATTGGTCTTTTGAGAGTCGAACTGGTCTCTCTCTCTCTCTCTCTCTCTCTCTCTCTCTCTCTCTCTCTCTCTCTCTCTCTCTCTCTCTCTCTCTCTCTCAGTCTGCGTCACGGCTGGAACCACACATATTTCCTCCCAGATATAGTGCGGAGTAACGAGTCTCTCCCTCCCCCTCCACCCCTATGCTAACCTCCCCAGAGAATCGCAGTCAGTCAACTGGTACCTCACGAAGCCAACAGGACATAATATAGTCTACTGTTCAATTACAATAAACCATTTAAAAAATAGGAAGCCAAATGTTGATTAATTTAATTTGCAGTGTATAAGTATGCTTGTAGAAAACCTGCATCTTCACAAATAATCAGTGGCGATTTTAGCATGTAAATATTGGTGGGGAAAAAAATGTAAAAAGTGGGATGCATGCCAGCAAAGCCACTACACAACACAACACTAAATAATACATTAATTGCACTATAACAGTGACAAAAAGCCTACATAAAGCTGTCCCAACAGCAGAGTCCCAACAGCAGAGTCCCAACACCTCACCACTGCTACACCTGGCTATCCGCGGAACCTTGTCTGGCAGTGAAACAGTTAATTCAGCCTCATTTACTGCCTTTTAAAATAACATAGCTGATATGGCTGACTTGCTAAAACAAATGTGGTTTCTAATGAAAATTGAGATGTACAAACTATGGCATAAGGGGACGACAAGCGGATAAGAGGCAATCCGTAATTTCAATGAAGACATTAATGAGCGAGCTAGGACTGACGTAGCCAGTATAACTATTTGTTTAGCACTTTTGAAATGTACAGCATGTCACACCCTGATCTGTTTCATCTGCCTTGTGATTGTCTCCACCCCCTCCAGGTGTCACTTATTATCCCTGGTGTATATATCCCTGTGTTTCCTGTCTCAACCCTTAGACTTGGAGGTGACTTACTGTCCCCACGAGTGACAGAACACTGAGCTAATCATGGCGCAACTGGAGAACATTACCCACACCTACGCTCAGTATTTTCCGCTGGCTGCCCAACCACCACAGAAAGCACTGAGCTAGGCTGAAACACATGCATTTTGGAGCTGCCTTACTCAAGAAAGCAAAAAAGAGACCATGTTTGTGTACGGCTTTATTAACTCAATGATTTGTTTTGTTACATTGTTTGCAAACTGATATATGACACGTATTAATGCCAAAATAACATGCAAAACAGTTAAACCCCCCCCCAAAAAAAAAAAGTATTTCATTTTTTTATTTACTTATTTAGCTAAAAATGTGTGGCTCATGACTGGTCGCCGCTGCAAAGAATTATCTTGCTGGGTGGGGGGGGGCAAGGAATTTATTTACAGCCAAGGAAAGTGCCTCTGGATCTATATTTTGGGCATCTGTCATGTTCAGGGAGGAGACAGCGGTAGAGTGAATGGGGCCCGCAATTACTAAATGTGGCAACACGTCACTCAGACCCAAGGGTAATGTAGCTTAGCGCTTGGTTTACATTAGTAACGGCACAATATTGATCACATGGTCAAGTTTGGGACCCAAACATCACAGGACTTATAGGCCAACAGGGGACAAAGGCCAACAGTGAAGCAATAGCCCACACACTCATTAAGAGGGTGAATAAAACAGTGAATGTCACCAAAACGTGTCACATGCACCGCTTATAGGGAAATAGTGTCAATGCTTGTTGTCTTCGTATGGATCAGAGCACACAGAGATGGCGTGTATCGTTTAGCAGGGCCCGTCACGTAGGCTAGCACGGCATTGACACCTTGTTAGGAGTAAGTACCAGGGAGCAGAGCAGTCTGGATGATGGCTGCTGGTGGAAGGTGACTTCTGCCCTTTGGCTAATGAGGATCCCTAGCTCTGACATGCCACAACAACACATGATGTAGGAAGGAGCCACAGCGTCTCAGAATGACACATAAAGATGTCATTCTGGGCACACTGGTCACAGGGGACTTTATTGGAGACCAGTGTTAGAGAAGATGTTGAAGAAAATGGCAAGATTCCTTCCTTAAAGCCAACCTCTGAGCTAACATGATCAAGTGTAGCTATCCTTAGAGTGCTTATTTCTGTTACCAACCATCACTGAACCTGTGACAGCATCTTCCCACTAGACTAAAAGACATCTTTGGCGTTGACAACTGATTAAGACATTTTGAAGTTAAATTAACAGATGAAAAAGTGAAAAATGTCTGCTCTATTTTAATCCTCAAAAAGGTCAATCCTACAGTGAGATGCTGATGGGTCGTATTTTAAAGTGTGCACCGTCCAGAGCTGCTTTCAAACGTCAGAGTGTGAGAGAGAGACCTAGAGAGAAAGGAAAATAGTACTTTGTTTGTCTCTCAAAATACCAATTTGTCACTTGTCAAAATGCACATTTGGTGAGATACTATTTCTCCTCTGCTTCTTTTCCTTCCTATTCCCCATGGTCCAATGTCATCAAAATGGGTAGCATCACATTGAGCAGCACTTTGATGCTATAAGCTTCATTGTCTTTGATGAACTGTATGAAGGTTTTGTCAGCGTTGGAGCATGCCATGTGTTTCTCCAAGCAAAATGCTCTAAAATAGGGTTAATCGCTAGCTCTTTAACGTTTAACAACACATTTGTAATTTGCCCATTTCTCATTTATATATTTCCTCATAGAAACATATATGGCTGATGTTATTCAGCCCTTGTGTAACATTTAAACTCTTCCCCCTTGTGTGAACCCTCCCCCTCTAATTTTCAACTATTCCCTTTTTTAGGTATCAGGGGTTGTCTGTGTTCATTCGGCTCAGTATCACTCTCATTATACACCTATGTACACCTACCTATGAGCTAATTAGGAGAGGATCAATACCGGCCCTGGATGCCCCTCACGTATAGTCCATTAAAGGACCAGCTCATTACCATCGCTTACATGCAGCTTCAAAAGGTCCATATCCACAGGGATCTGATGGGAATGACACATTATAAAGGTTTTTGGCAAAGTTCATATTTCCGTTTCTTTGTGTTCTCATTCAAGAATCTGATTATGAGGGTTGGAAAAAGTTAGTAACCGCAGGGCTGGTTGGAAGGATGGGATAGTTACACTTTTAGAACTACAGAGAGCCAGTGGAGATTTGTCATGCTGTCAGGTTTACCAGGGTTTATGAACTAGGGTTTATGAGTAGGAGAGAGAGGGGATTTGTGATGAACATGAACTTAAAACGGGGCGTACTACATATGAACTGAAGGGTTATGTGCATATGTAGGATCTTAATTCTATCACCCTGTTGCAGGAGAACTTTCCTGCAATTCAGGAAATGTTTCACTTGTATTGTATAAAAAGGTTGAAATTTCAGACTTGATTTTCTCTTATGAAAAATGTATCAACTCCTACAAAAATCCCCATCAATTATAATCCACATATTATTTCACAATTCCTGTTGCTGCAGGAATATTTTCCTGCTGTTGCAAACCGGTGTGGTTTATATGCCAGTGGTGTGGTTTATATAATAAACATGTGAACTGATGGGGGTTGTGGAGTTGTGTGTCTCATATTAACTGCCAGTGGTGTGGTTTATATAATAAACATGTGAACTGATGGGGGTTGTGGAGTTGTGTGATGCATATTAACTGCCAGTGGTGTGGTTTATATAATAAACATGTGAACTGATGGGGGTTGTGGAGTTGTGTGATGCATATTAACTGCCAGTGGTGTGGTTTATATAATAAACATGTGAACTGATGGGGGTTGTGGAGTTGTGTGTCTCATATTAACTGCCAGTGGTGTGGTTTATATAATAAACATGTGAACTGATGGGGGTTGTGGAGTTGTGTGTCTCATATTAACTGCCAGTGGTGTGGTTTATATAATAAACATGTGAACTGATGGGGGTTGTGGAGTTGTGTGTCTCATATTAACTGCCAGTGATGTGGTTTATATAATAAACATGTGAACTGATGGGGGTTGTGGAGTTGTGTGTCTCATATTAACTGCCAGTGGTGTGGTTTATATAATAAACATGTGAACTGATAGGGGTGTTGTGGAGTTGTGTGTCTCATATTAACTGCCAGTGGTGTGGTTTATATAATAAACATGTGAACTGATGGGGGTTGTGGAGTTGTGTGTCTCATATTAACTGCCAGTGGTGTGGTTTATATAATAAACATGTGAACTGATGGGGGTTGTGGAGTTGTGTGATGCATATTAACTGCCAGTGGTGTGGTTTGTATAATAAACATGTGAACTGATGGGGGTTGTGGAGTTGTGTGTCTCATATTAACTGCCAGTGGTGTGGTTTATATAATAAACATGTGAACTGATGGGGGTTGTGGAGTTGTGTGTCTCATATTAACTGCCAGTGGTGTGGTTTATATAATAAACATGTGAACTGATGGGGGTTGTGGAGTTGTGTGTCTCGTATTAACTGCCAGTGGTGTGGTTTATATAATAAACATGTGAACTGATGGGGGTTGTGGAGTTGTGTGTCTCATATTAACTGCCAGTGGTGTGGTTTATATAATAAACATGTGAACTGATGGGGGTTGTGGAGTTGTGTGTCTCATATTAACTGCCAGTGGTGTGGTTTGTATAATAAACATGTGAACTGATGGGGGTTGTGGAGTTGTGTGATGCATATTAACTGCCAGTGGTGTGGTTTATATAATAAACATGTGAATTGATGGGGGTTGTGGAGTTGTGTGTCTCATATTAACCGACAGTGGTGTGGTTTATATAATAAACATGTGAACTGATGGGGGTTGTGGAGTTGTGTGTCTCATATTAACTGCCAAGAGTGAGGATGTGTGGCTGGAGGCCGCCAGGCTGCAGCCAGGGGACACAGCCAAGGCAGTGGTGGCCCAGGCGTCTCATATTAACTCCCGGGTCTGTCCGTATATAATCAGAAGCTGAGCTGGAGGTTTATATAATAAACATGTGAACGTTAGGGCCAAGAAACTGGTCCTCAGGAAGGGTTTATATGTTTGTGCCCTGTCAAAGCTGACAATGGTGCAAACCAGTTCTTGTTGAGACCTTAAAGCCTTGCCAGTTGACAGTTTATAGTGATCAAACATTGTTTTGAACTGAATTCGGGGTCTGTTATTTTTCTTGGAGTCTAACAGCCAATGGTAGGCATTGTTGTCACCTTAGGTTGCTACCTAACTTTTGAATGATAGGAAGTTATCTGTCTACACCACTGTGCCACATATTATTACTGACAACTGGTTGGTATTATCAATAAACATTCTGCCTGAACTGATGGGGGTTTGTTCACTTGTAACCTGTTCTTTGGACAGTAAAGCCAGTTTATGTGGTTTATAAATAAACATGTTGGCCGATATTTCGTGGGGTTGTTAAATCCATTGAAATGGACCAATATAAGATGCAAAGATGACGTTTATCATAAAAACCGTTCTTTATGATAGAATTGGACTTTTTTGTACATTTCGTTATTTGTCCCCCATGGCTAACTGCCATCTTGCCTTATATAACTAAACATGTGAACTGGGCCAATGTCCACACCAGTCGGAGAGGAGAGTGAACTAACTCTTCGTCTTAATGCTTCTGACTGATGAGTACTGAGTGGATAGACGCTTGCCAGCTCAATAAAATGAGCACAGGCCATTTACGTAAAGTGTCATGGGTGTCGTGACAAACAATGGATGCAATGCCCAAATGTTTAAAATAAACATGTGCTAAGAAGTTCAAAGTTGTGGTAATGTTATAACTTTTTAGTGAAGCCAGTGAAATCTGTTGATTTTTGCTCTTTAGTAAGGGTAGTCCTCAAACTCCACCATTCAAATGTTTTCAGAGACACCAAAAACATGTCACTTGGTAGGGACTGTTCCTTATTCACATTTCGCCAATCGCCATTTCTGTGATGAGTGCAAGCTGTCCAGCTAACTAGCTGTGTGAGAGGACTTGACGATGTCCCCTGAGGGATGATGCTATCAGGGATCCTTGGGATGTCCCTATGCTAAACCCCAACCACAGATGGAACAATGAGCAAGATGTTTCACCGGATGTATAAATGTAACATCCAGTGGTGTGGTTTATACTACCAAATATGGTGATGAGGGGAACCCAGTGGCTGGCAGTAGGAGAAGATGGATTTTTGCCAACATCTGCAAATTTTCTCATAATAAACATTTTATCTCAATACAGTTTTCTGTTTCCAAAACTAGAATCTGTTACGAAGAGAGTAACTAAGTTTGTGGACTTTGCCAAAGCTTTTAAAAAAGCATTCTTTAGGAGTTGTGGAGTTGTGTGTCTATATTAACACTTCACAGTGGTAGTGTTCCCTAATAAAATATCCAAATGATGATACAATGCGGTTGTGTGTCAATATGACCTCGATTGGGAAGGTGTTCAACCTTCCCAAGTTCTGATCACGGGTTGTGGAGCTCCTCCGCTCTCTGATCCACTGGCTTCCAGTTGTGTGGTTTATCCGCTAAAGACCATGGTGCTGATGGGAGCTGTGAGGGGAGTTGTGGTCACCTAGTAACTGCCAGGCTCTGATCAGGCCCTACACCCAAACAAGGGCACTGTGTTCATCCACTGATGGCCTGGGCCTCCCTACCACTGGAGTTCCGTCAGCCCAGTCAAAACTGTTCAGTGCTCTGGCCCCCATATAATGGAACAAACTCCCTCACGACGCCAGGACAGCGGAGTCAATCACCACCTTAACCGGAGACACCTGAAACCCCACCTCTTTAAGGAATAAACAGGAACTGATAAAGTAATCCCTCTCACCCCCCTTAAAAGATTTAGATGCCAGTGTTCCACTGGATGTCATATAATGCACATTTGAAAGTCGATCTGGATAAGAGCGTCTGCTAAATGACTTAAATGTAAATGTAAATGTGTGGTTTATATAATAAACATGTGAATTGATGGGGGTTGTGGAGTTGTGTGTCTCATATTAACTGCCAGTGGTGTGGTTTATATAATAAACATGTGAACTGATGGGGGTTGTGGAGTTGTGTGTCTCATATTAACTGCCAGTGGTGTGGTTTATATAATAAACATGTGAACTGATGGGGGTTGTGGAGTTGTGTGTCTCATATTAACTGCCAGTGGTGTGGTTTATATAATAAACATGTGAACTGATGGGGGTTGTGGAGTTGTGTGTCTCATATTAACTGCCAGTGGTGTGGTTTATATAATAAACATGTGAACTGATGGGGGTTGTGGAGTTGTGTGTCTCATATTAACTGCCAGTGGTGTGGTTTATATAATAAACATGTGAACTGATGGGGGTTGTGGAGTTGTGTGTCTCATATTAACTGCCAGTGGTGTGGTTTATATAATAAACATGTGAACTGATGGGGGTTGTGGAGTTGTGTGTCTCATATTAACTGCCAGTGGTGTGGTTTATATAATAAACATGTGAACTGATGGGGTTGTGGAGTTGTGTGTCTCATATTAACTGCCAGTGGTGTGGTTTATATAATAAACATGTGAACTGATGGGGTTGTGGAGTTGTGTGTCTCATATTAACTGCCAGTGGTGTGGTTTATATAATAAACATGTGAACTGATGGGGGTTGTGGAGTTGTGTGATGCATATTAACTGCCAGTGGTGTGGTTTATATAATAAACATGTGAACTGATGGGGGTTGTGGAGTTGTGTGATGCATATTAACTGCCAGTGGTGTGGTTTATATAATAAACATGTGAACTGATGGGGGTTGTGGAGTTGTGTGTCTCATATTAACTGCCAGTGGTGTGGTTTATATAATAAACATGTGAACTGATGGGGGTTGTGGAGTTGTGTGTCTCATATTAACTGCCAGTGGTGTGGTTTATATAATAAACATGTGAACTGATGGGGGTTGTGGAGTTGTGTGTCTCATATTAACTGCCAGTGGTGTGGTTTATATAATAAACATGTGAACTGATGGGGGTTGTGGAGTTGTGTGTCTCATATTAACTGCCAGTGGTGTGGTTTATATAATAAACATGTGAACTGATGGGGTTGTGGAGTTGTGTGTCTCATATTAACTGCCAGTGGTGTGGTTTATATAATAAACATGTGAACTGATGGGGTTGTGGAGTTGTGTGTCTCATATTAACTGCCAGTGGTGTGGTTTATATAATAAACATGTGAACTGATGGGGGTTGTGGAGTTGTGTGATCTCATATTAACTGCCAGTGGTGTGGTTTATATAATAAACATGTGAACTGATGGGGGTTGTGGAGTTGTGTGTCTCATATTAACTGCCAGTGGTGTGGTTTATATAATAAACATGTGAACTGATGGGGGTTGTGGAGTTGTGTGTCTGCATATTAACTGCCAGTGGTGTGGTTTATATAATAAACATGTGAACTGATGGGGGTTGTGGAGTTGTGTGTCTCATATTAACTGCCAGTGGTGTGGTTTATATAATAAACATGTGAACTGATGGGGGTTGTGGAGTTGTGTGTCTCATATTAACTGCCAGTGGTGTGGTTTATATAATAAACATGTGAACTGATGGGGGTTGTGGAGTTGTGTGTCTGCATATTAACTGCCAGTGGTGTGGTTTATATAATAAACATGTGAACTGATGGGGGTTGTGGAGTTGTGTGTCTCATATTAACTGCCAGTGGTGTGGTTTATATAATAAACATGTGAACTGATGGGGTTGTGGAGTTGTGTGATCTCATATTAACTGCCAGTGGTGTGGTTTATATAATAAACATGTGAACTGATGGGGGTTGTGGAGTTGTGTGTCTCATATTAACTGCCAGTGGTGTGGTTTATATAATAAACATGTGAACTGATGGGGGTTGTGGAGTTGTGTGTCTCATATTAACTGCCAGTGGTGTGGTTTATATAATAAACATGTGAACTGATGGGGGTTGTGGAGTTGTGTGTCTCATATTAACTGCCAGTGGTGTGGTTTATATAATAAACATGTGAACTGATGGGGGTTGTGGAGTTGTGTGTCTCATATTAACTGCCAGTGGTGTGGTTTATATAATAAACATGTGAACTGATGGGGGTTGTGGAGTTGTGTGTCTCATATTAACTGCCAGTGGTGTGGTTTATATAATAAACATGTGAACTGATGGGGGTTGTGGAGTTGTGTGTCTCATATTAACTGCCAGTGGTGTGGTTTATATAATAAACATGTGAACTGATGGGGGTTGTGGAGTTGTGTGTCTCATATTAACTGCCAGTGGTGTGGTTTATATAATAAACATGTGAACTGATGGGGGTTGTGGAGTTGTGTGTCTCATATTAACTGCCAGTGGTGTGGTTTATATAATAAACATGTGAACTGATGGGGGTTGTGGAGTTGTGTGTCTCATATTAACTGCCAGTGGTGTGGTTTATATAATAAACATGTGAACTGATGGGGGTTGTGGAGTTGTGTGTCTCATATTAACTGCCAGTGGTGTGGTTTATATAATAAACATGTGAACTGATGGGGGTTGTGGAGTTGTGTGTCTCATATTAACTGCCAGTGGTGTGGTTTATATAATAAACATGTGAACTGATGGGGGTTGTGGAGTTGTGTGTCTCATATTAACTGCCAGTGGTGTGGTTTATATAATAAACATGTGAACTGATGGGGGTTGTGGAGTTGTGTGTCTCATATTAACTGCCAGTGGTGTGGTTTATATAATAAACATGTGAACTGATGGGGGTTGTGGAGTTGTGTGTCTCATATTAACTGCCAGTGGTGTGGTTTATATAATAAACATGTGAACTGATGGGGTTGTGGAGTTGTGTGTCTCATATTAACTGCCAGTGGTGTGGTTTATATAATAAACATGTGAACTGATGGGGGTTGTGGAGTTGTGTGTCTCATATTAACTGCCAGTGGTGTGGTTTATATAATAAACATGTGAACTGATGGGGGTTGTGGAGTTGTGTGTCTCATATTAACTGCCAGTGGTGTGGTTTATATAATAAACATGTGAACTGATGGGGGTTGTGGAGTTGTGTGTCTCATATTAACTGCCAGTGGTGTGGTTTATATAATAAACATGTGAACTGATGGGGGTTGTGGAGTTGTGTGTCTCATATTAACTGCCAGTGGTGTGGTTTATATAATAAACATGTGAACTGATGGGGTTGTGGAGTTGTGTGTCTCATATTAACTGCCAGTGGTGTGGTTTATATAATAAACATGTGAACTGATGGGGGTTGTGGAGTTGTGTGTCTCATATTAACTGCCAGTGGTGTGGTTTATATAATAAACATGTGAACTGATGGGGGTTGTGGAGTTGTGTGTCTCATATTAACTGCCAGTGGTGTGGTTTATATAATAAACATGTGAACTGATGGGGGTTGTGGTTGTGTGTCTCAGTTGTGGTTTATATAATAAACATGTCTCATATTAACTGCCAGTGGTGTGGTTTATATAATAAACATGTGAACTGATGGGGGTTGTGGAGTTGTGTGTCTCATATTAACTGCCAGTGGTGTGGTTTATATAATAAACATGTGAACTGATGGGGTTGTGGAGTTGTGTTGTGGAGTTGTGTGTCTCATATTAACTGCCAGTGGTGTGGTTTATATAATAAACATGTGAACTGATGGGGGTTGTGGAGTTGTGTGTCTCATATTAACTGCCAGTGGTGTGGTTTATATAATAAACATGTGAACTGATGGGGGTTGTGGAGTTGTGTGTCTCATATTAACTGCCAGTGGTGTGGTTTATATAATAAACATGTGAACTGATGGGGTTGTGGAGTTGTGTGTCTCATATTAACTGCCAGTGGTGTGGTTTATATAATAAACATGTGAACTGATGGGGTTGTGGAGTTGTGTGTCTCATATTAACTGCCAGTGGTGTGGTTTATATAATAAACATGTGAACTGATGGGGGTTGTGGAGTTGTGTGTCTCATATTAACTGCCAGTGGTGTGGTTTATATAATAAACATGTGAACTGATGGGGGTTGTGGAGTTGTGTGTCTCATATTAACTGCCAGTGGTGTGGTTTATATAATAAACATGTGAACTGATGGGGGTTGTGGAGTTGTGTGTCTCATATTAACTGCCAGTGGTGTGGTTTATATAATAAACATGTGAACTGATGGGGGTTGTGGAGTTGTGTGTCTCATATTAACTGCCAGTGGTGTGGTTTATATAATAAACATGTGAACTGATGGGGGTTGTGGAGTTGTGTGTCTCATATTAACTGCCAGTGGTGTGGTTTATATAATAAACATGTGAACTGATGGGGGTTGTGGAGTTGTGTGTCTCATATTAACTGCCAGTGGTGTGGTTTATATAATAAACATGTGAACTGATGGGGTTGTGGAGTTGTGTGTCTCATATTAACTGCCAGTGGTGTGGTTTATATAATAAACATGTGAACTGATGGGGTTGTGGAGTTGTGTGTCTCATATTAACTGCCAGTGGTGTGGTTTATATAATAAACATGTGAACTGATGGGGTTGTGGAGTTGTGTGTCTCATATTAACTGCCAGTGGTGTGGTTTATATAATAAACATGTGAACTGATGGGGGTTGTGGAGTTGTGTGATCATATTAACTGCCAGTGGTGTGGTTTATATAATAAACATGTGAACTGATGGGGGTTGTGGAGTTGTGTGTCTCATATTAACTGCCAGTGGTGTGGTTTATATAATAAACATGTGAACTGATGGGGGGTTGTGGAGTTGTGTGTCTCATATTAACTGCCAGTGGTGTGGTTTATATAATAAACATGTGAACTGATGGGGGTTGTGGAGTTGTGTGTCTCATATTAACTGCCAGTGGTGTGGTTTATATAATAAACATGTGAACTGATGGGGTTGTGGAGTTGTGTGTGTCTCATATTAACTGCCAGTGGTGTGGTTTATATAATAAACATGTGAACTGATGGGGTTGTGGAGTTGTGTGTCTCATATTAACTGCCAGTGGTGTGGTTTATATAATAAACATGTGAACTGATGGGGTTGTGGAGTTGTGTGTCTCATATTAACTGCCAGTGGTGTGGTTTATATAATAAACATGTGAACTGATGGGGGTTGTGGAGTTGTGTGATGCATATTAACTGCCAGTGGTGTGGTTTATATAATAAACATGTGAACTGATGGGGGTTGTGGAGTTGTGTGTCTCATATTAACTGCCAGTGGTGTGGTTTATATAATAAACATGTGAACTGATGGGGGTTGTGGAGTTGTGTGTCTCATATTAACTGCCAGTGGTGTGGTTTATATAATAAACATGTGAACTGATGGGGGTTGTGGAGTTGTGTGATGCATATTAACTGCCAGTGGTGTGGTTTATATAATAAACATGTGAACTGATGGGGTTGTGGAGTTGTGTGTCTCATATTAACTGCCAGTGGTGTGGTTTATATAATAAACATGTGAACTGATGGGGGTTGTGGAGTTGTGTGATCATATTAACTGCCAGTGGTGTGGTTTATATAATAAACATGTGAACTGATGGGGGTTGTGGAGTTGTGTGTCTCATATTAACCGACAGTGGTGTGGTTTATATAATAAACATGTGAACTGATGGGGGTTGTGGAGTTGTGTGTCTCATATTAACTGCCAGTGGTGTGGTTTATATAATAAACATGTGAACTGATGGGGGTTGTGGAGTTGTGTGTCTCATATTAACTGCCAGTGGTGTGGTTTATATAATAAACATGTGAACTGATGGGGGTTGTGGAGTTGTGTGTCTCATATTAACTGCCAGTGGTGTGGTTTATATAATAAACATGTGAACTGATGGGGGTTGTGGAGTTGTGTGTCTCATATTAACTGCCAGTGGTGTGGTTTATATAATAAACATGTGAACTGATGGGGGTTGTGGAGTTGTGTGTCTCATATTAACTGCCAGTGGTGTGGTTTATATAATAAACATGTGAACTGATGGGGGTTGTGGAGTTGTGTGTCTCATATTAACTGCCAGTGGTGTGGTTTATATAATAAACATGTGAACTGATGGGGGTTGTGGAGTTGTGTGTCTCATATTAACTGCCAGTGGTGTGGTTTATATAATAAACATGTGAACTGATGGGGGTTGTGGAGTTGTGTGTCTCATATTAACTGCCAGTGGTGTGGTTTATATAATAAACATGTGAACTGATGGGGGTTGTGGAGTTGTGTGTCTCATATTAACTGCCAGTGGTGTGGTTTATATAATAAACATGTGAACTGATGGGGGTTGTGGAGTTGTGTGTCTCATATTAACTGCCAGTGGTGTGGTTTATATAATAAACATGTGAACTGATGGGGGTTGTGGAGTTGTGTGTCTCATATTAACTGCCAGTGGTGTGGTTTATATAATAAACATGTGAACTGATGGGGGTTGTGGAGTTGTGTGTCTCATATTAACTGCCAGTGGTGTGGTTTATATAATAAACATGTGAACTGATGGGGGTTGTGGAGTTGTGTGTCTCATATTAACTGCCAGTGGTGTGGTTTATATAATAAACATGTGAACTGATGGGGGTTGTGGAGTTGTGTGTCTATTAACTGCATGGTGTGGTTTATATAACTGCCAGTGGTGTGGTTTATATAATAAACATGTGAACTGATGGGGGTTGTGGAGTTGTGTGTCTCATATTAACTGCCAGTGGTGTGGTTTATATAATAAACATGTGAACTGATGGGGGTTGTGGAGTTGTGTGTCTCATATTAACTGCCAGTGGTGTGGTTTATATAATAAACATGTGAACTGATGGGGGTTGTGGAGTTGTGTGTCTCATATTAACTGCCAGTGGTGTGGTTTATATAATAAACATGTGAACTGATGGGGGTTGTGGAGTTGTGTGTCTCATATTAACTGCCAGTGGTGTGGTTTATATAATAAACATGTGAACTGATGGGGGTTGTGGAGTTGTGTGTCTCATATTAACTGCCAGTGGTGTGGTTTATATAATAAACATGTGAACTGATGGGGTTGTGGAGTTGTGTGTCTCATATTAACTGCCAGTGGTGTGTGGTTTATATAATAAACATGTGAACTGATGGGGGTTGTGGAGTTGTGTGTCTCATATTAACTGCCAGTGGTGTGGTTTATATAATAAACATGTGAACTGATGGGGGTTGTGGAGTTGTGTGTCTCATATTAACTGCCAGTGGTGTGGTTTATATAATAAACATGTGAACTGATGGGGGTTGTGGAGTTGTGTGTCTCATATTAACTGCCAGTGGTGTGGTTTATATAATAAACATGTGAACTGATGGGGGTTGTGGAGTTGTGTGTCTCATATTAACTGCCAGTGGTGTGGTTTATATAATAAACATGTGAACTGATGGGGGTTGTGGAGTTGTGTGTCTCATATTAACTGCCAGTGGTGTGGTTTATATAATAAACATGTGAACTGATGGGGGTTGTGGAGTTGTGTGTCTCATATTAACTGCCAGTGGTGTGGTTTATATAATAAACATGTGAACTGATGGGGGTTGTGGAGTTGTGTGATGCATATTAACTGCCAGTGGTGTGGTTTTGTATAATAAACATGTGAACTGATGGGGGTTGTGGAGTTGTGTGTCTCATATTAACTGCCAGTGGTGTGGTTTATATAATAAACATGTGAACTGATGGGGTTGTGGAGTTGTGTGTCTCATATTAACTGCCAGTGGTGTGGTTTATATAATAAACATGTGAACTGATGGGGTTGTGGAGTTGTGTGTCTCATATTAACTGCCAGTGGTGTGGTTTATATAATAAACATGTGAACTGATGGGGGTTGTGGAGTTGTGTGTCTCATATTAACTGCCAGTGGTGTGGTTTATATAATAAACATGTGAACTGATGGGGGTTGTGGAGTTGTGTGTCTCATATTAACTGCCAGTGGTGTGGTTTATATAATAAACATGTGAACTGATGGGGGTTGTGGAGTTGTGTGTCTCATATTAACTGCCAGTGGTGTGGTTTATATAATAAACATGTGAACTGATGGGGGTTGTGGAGTTGTGTGTCTCATATTAACTGCCAGTGGTGTGGTTTATATAATAAACATGTGAACTGATGGGGGTTGTGGAGTTGTGTGTCTCATATTAACTGCCAGTGGTGTGGTTTATATAATAAACATGTGAACTGATGGGGGTTGTGGAGTTGTGTGTCTCATATTAACTGCCAGTGGTGTGGTTTATATAATAAACATGTGAACTGATGGGGGTTGTGGAGTTGTGTGTCTCATATTAACTGCCAGTGGTGTGGTTTATATAATAAACATGTGAACTGATGGGGGTGTGGAGTTGTGTGTCTCATATTAACTGCCAGTGGTGTGGTTTATATAATAAACATGTGAACTGATGGGGGTTGTGGAGTTGTGTGATGCATATTAACTGCCAGTGGTGTGGTTTATATAATAAACATGTGAACTGATGGGGGTTGTGGAGTTGTGTGTCTCATATTAACTGCCAGTGGTGTGGTTTATATAATAAACATGTGAACTGATGGGGGTTGTGGAGTTGTGTGTCTCATATTAACTGCCAGTGGTGTGGTTTATATAATAAACATGTGAACTGATGGGGGTTGTGGAGTTGTGTGATGCATATTAACTGCCAGTGGTGTGGTTTATATAATAAACATGTGAACTGATGGGGGTTGTGGAGTTGTGTGTCTCATATTAACTGACGGTGGTGTGGTTTATATAATAAACATGTGAACTGATGGGGGTTGTGGAGTTGTGTGTCTCATATTAACTGCCAGTGGTGTGGTTTATATAATAAACATGTGAACTGATGGGGTTGTGGAGTTGTGTGTCTCATATTAACTGCCAGTGGTGTGGTTTATATAATAAACATGTGAACTGATGGGGGTTGTGGAGTTGTGTGATGCATATTAACTGCCAGTGGTGTGGTTTATATAATAAACATGTGAACTGATGGGGTTGTGGAGTTGTGTGTCTCATATTAACTGCCAGTGGTGTGGTTTATATAATAAACATGTGAACTGATGGGGGTTGTGGAGTTGTGTGTCTCATATTAACTGCCAGTGGTGTGGTTTATATAATAAACATGTGAACTGATGGGGTTGTGGAGTTGTGTGTCTCATATTAACTGCCAGTGGTGTGGTTTATATAATAAACATGTGAACTGATGGGGGTTGTGGAGTTGTGTGTCTCATATTAACTGCCAGTGGTGTGGTTTATATAATAAACATGTGAACTGATGGGGGTTGTGGAGTTGTGTGTCTCATATTAACTGCCAGTGGTGTGGTTTATATAATAAACATGTGAACTGATGGGGGTTGTGGAGTTGTGTGTCTCATATTAACTGCCAGTGGTGTGGTTTATATAATAAACATGTGAACTGATGGGGGTTGTGGAGTTGTGTGATGCATATTAACTGCCAGTGGTGTGGTTTATATAATAAACATGTGAACTGATGGGGGTTGTGGAGTTGTGTGATGCATATTAACTGCCAGTGGTGTGGTTTATATAATAAACATGTGAACTGATGGGGGTTGTGGAGTTGTGTGTCTCATATTAACCGACAGTGGTGTGGTTTATATAATAAACATGTGAACTGATGGGGGTTGTGGAGTTGTGTGTCTCATATTAACTGCCAGTGGTGTGGTTTATATAATAAACATGTGAACTGATGGGGGTTGTGGAGTTGTGTGTCTCATATTAACTGCCAGTGGTGTGGTTTATATAATAAACATGTGAACTGATGGGGTTGTGGAGTTGTGTGATGCATATTAACTGCCAGTGGTGTGGTTTATATAATAAACATGTGAACTGATGGGGTTGTGGAGTTGTGTGTCTCATATTAACTGCCAGTGGTGTGGTTTATATAATAAACATGTGAACTGATGGGGTTGTGGAGTTGTGTGTCTCATATTAACTGCCAGTGGTGTGGTTTATATAATAAACATGTGAACTGATGGGGTTGTGGAGTTGTGTGTCTCATATTAACTGCCAGTGGTGTGGTTTATATAATAAACATGTGAACTGATGGGGGTTGTGGAGTTGTGTGTCTCATATTAACTGCCAGTGGTGTGGTTTATATAATAAACATGTGAACTGATGGGGGTTGTGGAGTTGTGTGTCTCATATTAACTGCCAGTGGTGTGGTTTATATAATAAACATGTGAACTGATGGGGGTTGTGGAGTTGTGTGTCTCATATTAACTGCCAGTGGTGTGGTTTATATAATAAACATGTGAACTGATGGGGGTTGTGGAGTTGTGTGTCTCATATTAACTGCCAGTGGTGTGGTTTATATAATAAACATGTGAACTGATGGGGGTTGTGGAGTTGTGTGTCTCATATTAACTGCCAGTGGTGTGGTTTATATAATAAACATGTGAACTGATGGGGGTTGTGGAGTTGTGTGTCTCATATTAACTGCCAGTGGTGTGGTTTATATAATAAACATGTGAACTGATGGGGGTTGTGGAGTTGTGTGTCTCATATTAACTGCCAGTGGTGTGGTTTATATAATAAACATGTGAACTGATGGGGGTTGTGGAGTTGTGTGTCTCATATTAACTGCCAGTGGTGTGGTTTATATAATAAACATGTGAACTGATGGGGGTTGTGGAGTTGTGTGTCTCATATTAACTGCCAGTGGTGTGGTTTATATAATAAACATGTGAACTGATGGGGGTTGTGGAGTTGTGTGTCTCATATTAACTGCCAGTGGTGTGGTTTATATAATAAACATGTGAACTGATGGGGGTTGTGGAGTTGTGTGTCTCATATTAACTGCCAGTGGTGTGGTTTATATAATAAACATGTGAACTGATGGGGGTTGTGGAGTTGTGTGTCTCATATTAACTGCCAGTGGTGTGGTTTATATAATAAACATGTGAACTGATGGGGTTGTGGAGTTGTGTGTCTCATATTAACTGCCAGTGGTGTGGTTTATATAATAAACATGTGAACTGATGGGGGTTGTGGGTTGTGTGATGCATATTAACTGCCAGTGGTGTGGTTTATATAATAAACATGTGAACTGATGGGGGTTTGTGGAGTTGTGTGTCTCATAACTGATAACTGCCAGTGGTGTGGTTTATATAATAAACATGTGAACTGATGGGGTTGTGGAGTTGTGTGATGCATATTAACTGCCAGTGGTGTGGTTTGTATAATAAACATGTGAACTGATGGGGTTGTGGAGTTGTGTCTCATATTAACTGCCAGTGGTGTGGTTTATATAATAAACATGTGAACTGATGGGGGTTGTGGAGTTGTGTGTCTCATATTAACTGCCAGTGGTGTGGTTTATATAATAAACATGTGAACTGATGGGGGTTGTGGAGTTGTGTGTCTCATATTAACTGCCAGTGGTGTGGTTTATATAATAAACATGTGAACTGATGGGGGTTGTGGAGTTGTGTGTCTCATATTAACTGCCAGTGGTGTGGTTTATATAATAAACATGTGAACTGATGGGGGTTGTGGAGTTGTGTGTCTCATATTAACTGCCAGTGGTGTGGTTTATATAATAAACATGTGAACTGATGGGGGTTGTGGAGTTGTGTGTCTCATATTAACTGCCAGTGGTGTGGTTTATATAATAAACATGTGAACTGATGGGGGTTGTGGAGTTGTGTGATGCATATTAACTGCCAGTGGTGTGGTTTGTATAATAAACATGTGAACTGATGGGGTTGTGGAGTTGTGTGTCTCATATTAACTGCCAGTGGTGTGGTTTATATAATAAACATGTGAACTGATGGGGGTTGTGGAGTTGTGTGTCTCATATTAACTGCCAGTGGTGTGGTTTATATAATAAACATGTGAACTGATGGGGGTTGTGGAGTTGTGTGTCTCATATTAACTGCCAGTGGTGTGGTTTATATAATAAACATGTGAACTGATGGGGTTGTGGAGTTGTGTGTCTCATATTAACTGCCAGTGGTGTGGTTTATATAATAAACATGTGAACTGATGGGGGTTGTGGAGTTGTGTGTCTCATATTAACTGCCAGTGGTGTGGTTTATATAATAAACATGTGAACTGATGGGGGTTGTGGAGTTGTGTGTCTCATATTAACTGCCAGTGGTGTGGTTTATATAATAAACATGTGAACTGATGGGGTTGTGGAGTTGTGTGTCTCATTTTAACTGCCAGTGGTGTGGTTTATATAATAAACATGTGAACTGATGGGGTTGTGGAGTTGTGTGTCTCATATTAACTGCCAGTGGTGTGGTTTATATAATAAACATGTGAACTGATGGGGGTTGTGGAGTTGTGTGTCTCATATTAACTGCCAGTGGTGTGGTTTATATAATAAACATGTGAACTGATGGGGGTTGTGGAGTTGTGTGTCTCATATTAACTGCCAGTGGTGTGGTTTATATAATAAACATGTGAACTGATGGGGGTTGTGGAGTTGTGTGTCTCATATTAACTGCCAGTGGTGTGGTTTATATAATAAACATGTGAACTGATGGGGGGTTGTGGAGTTGTGTGTCTCATATTAACTGCCAGTGGTGTGGTTTATATAATAAACATGTGAACTGATGGGGGTTGTGGAGTTGTGTGTCTCATATTAACTGCCAGTGGTGTGGTTTATATAATAAACATGTGAACTGATGGGGTTGTGGAGTTGTGTGTCTCATATTAACTGCCAGTGGTGTGGTTTATATAATAAACATGTGAACTGATGGGGGTTGTGGAGTTGTGTGTCTCATATTAACTGCCAGTGGTGTGGTTTATATAATAAACATGTGAACTGATGGGGGTTGTGGAGTTGTGTGATGCATATTAACTGCCAGTGGTGTGGTTTATATAATAAACATGTGAACTGATGGGGTTGTGGAGTTGTGTGTCTCATATTAACTGCCAGTGGTGTGGTTTATATAATAAACATGTGAACTGATGGGGTTGTGGAGTTGTGTGTCTCATATTAACTGCCAGTGGTGTGGTTTATATAATAAACATGTGAACTGATGGGGGTTGTGGAGTTGTGTGTCTCATATTAACTGCCAGTGGTGTGGTTTATATAATAAACATGTGAACTGATGGGGGTTGTGGAGTTGTGTGTCTCATATTAACTGCCAGTGGTGTGGTTTATATAATAAACATGTGAACTGATGGGGTTGTGGAGTTGTGTGTCTCATATTAACTGCCAGTGGTGTGGTTTATATAATAAACATGTGAACTGATGGGGGTTGTGGAGTTGTGTGTCTCATATTAACTGCCAGTGGTGTGGTTTATATAATAAACATGTGAACTGATGGGGGTTGTGGAGTTGTGTGTCTCATATTAACTGCCAGTGGTGTGGTTTATATAATAAACATGTGAACTGATGGGGGTTGTGGAGTTGTGTGTCTCATATTAACTGCCAGTGGTGTGGTTTATATAATAAACATGTGAACTGATGGGGGTTGTGGAGTTGTGTGTCTGCATATTAACTGCCAGTGGTGTGGTTTATATAATAAACATGTGAACTGATGGGGGTTGTGGAGTTGTGTGTCTCATATTAACTGCCAGTGGTGTGGTTTATATAATAAACATGTGAACTGATGGGGTTGTGGAGTTGTGTGATGCATATTAACTGCCAGTGGTGTGGTTTATATAATAAACATGTGAACTGATGGGGTTGTGGAGTTGTGTGTCTCATATTAACTGCCAGTGGTGTGGTTTATATAATAAACATGTGAACTGATGGGGGTTGTGGAGTTGTGTGTCTCATATTAACTGCCAGTGGTGTGGTTTATATAATAAACATGTGAACTGATGGGGGTTGTGGAGTTGTGTGTCTCATATTAACTGCCAGTGGTGTGGTTTATATAATAAACATGTGAACTGATGGGGGTTGTGGAGTTGTGTGTCTCATATTAACTGCCAGTGGTGTGGTTTATATAATAAACATGTGAACTGATGGGGGTTGTGGAGTTGTGTGTCTCATATTAACTGCCAGTGGTGTGGTTTATATAATAAACATGTGAACTGATGGGGTTGTGGAGTTGTGTGATGCATATTAACTGCCAGTGGTGTGGTTTGTATAATAAACATGTGAACTGATGGGGGTTGTGGAGTTGTGTGTCTCATATTAACTGCCAGTGGTGTGGTTTATATAATAAACATGTGAACTGATGGGGGTTGTGGAGTTGTGTGTCTCATATTAACTGCCAGTGGTGTGGTTTATATAATAAACATGTGAACTGATGGGGGTTGTGGAGTTGTGTGTCTCATATTAACTGCCAGTGGTGTGGTTTATATAATAAACATGTGAACTGATGGGGGTTGTGGAGTTGTGTGTCTCATATTAACTGCCAGTGGTGTGGTTTATATAATAAACATGTGAACTGATGGGGGTTGTGGAGTTGTGTGTCTCATATTAACTGCCAGTGGTGTGGTTTATATAATAAACATGTGAACTGATGGGGGTTGTGGAGTTGTGTGTCTCATATTAACTGCCAGTGGTGTGGTTTATATAATAAACATGTGAACTGATGGGGGTTGTGGAGTTGTGTGTCTCATATTAACTGCCAGTGGTGTGGTTTATATAATAAACATGTGAACTGATGGGGGTTGTGGAGTTGTGTGATGCATATTAACTGCCAGTGGTGTGGTTTATATAATAAACATGTGAACTGATGGGGGTTGTGGAGTTGTGTGTCTCATATTAACTGCCAGTGGTGTGGTTTATATAATAAACATGTGAACTGATGGGGGTTGTGGAGTTGTGTGATGCATATTAACTGCCAGTGGTGTGGTTTATATAATAAACATGTGAACTGATGGGGGTTGTGGAGTTGTGTGTCTCATATTAACTGCCAGTGGTGTGGTTTATATAATAAACATGTGAACTGATGGGGGTTGTGGAGTTGTGTGATGCATATTAACTGCCAGTGGTGTGGTTTATATAATAAACATGTGAACTGATGGGGGTTGTGGAGTTGTGTGTCTCATATTAACTGCCAGTGGTGTGGTTTATATAATAAACATGTGAACTGATGGGGTTGTGGAGTTGTGTGTCTCATATTAACTGCCAGTGGTGTGGTTTATATAATAAACATGTGAACTGATGGGGGTTGTGGAGTTGTGTGTCTCATATTAACTGCCAGTGGTGTGGTTTATATAATAAACATGTGAACTGATGGGGTTGTGGAGTTGTGTGTCTCATATTAACTGCCAGTGGTGTGGTTTATATAATAAACATGTGAACTGATGGGGGTTGTGGAGTTGTGTGTCTCATATTAACTGCCAGTGGTGTGGTTTATATAATAAACATGTGAACTGATGGGGGTTGTGGAGTTGTGTGTGCATATTAACTGCCAGTGGTGTGGTTTATATAATAAACATGTGAACTGATGGGGGTTGTGGAGTTGTGTGTCTCATATTAACTGCCAGTGGTGTGGTTTATATAATAAACATGTGAACTGATGGGGTTGTGGAGTTGTGTGTCTCATATTAACTGCCAGTGGTGTGGTTTATATAATAAACATGTGAACTGATGGGGGTTGTGGAGTTGTGTGTCTCATATTAACTGCCAGTGGTGTGGTTTATATAATAAACATGTGAACTGATGGGGGTTGTGGAGTTGTGTGTCTCATATTAACTGCCAGTGGTGTGGTTTATATAATAAACATGTGAACTGATGGGGGTTGTGGAGTTGTGTGTCTCATATTAACTGCCAGTGGTGTGGTTTATATAATAAACATGTGAACTGATGGGGGTTGTGGAGTTGTGTGTCTCATATTAACTGCCAGTGGTGTGGTTTATATAATAAACATGTGAACTGATGGGGGTTGTGGAGTTGTGTGTCTCATATTAACTGCCAGTGGTGTGGTTTATATAATAAACATGTGAACTGATGGGGTTGTGGAGTTGTGTGATGCATATTAACTGCCAGTGGTGTGGTTTATATAATAAACATGTGAACTGATGGGGTTGTGGAGTTGTGTGTCTCATATTAACTGCCAGTGGTGTGGTTTATATAATAAACATGTGAACTGATGGGGGTTGTGGAGTTGTGTGATGCATATTAACTGCCAGTGGTGTGGTTTATATAATAAACATGTGAACTGATGGGGTTGTGGAGTTGTGTGTCTCATATTAACTGCCAGTGGTGTGGTTTATATAATAAACATGTGAACTGATGGGGGTTGTGGAGTTGTGTGATGCATATTAACTGCCAGTGGTGTGGTTTATATAATAAACATGTGAACTGATGGGGTTGTGGAGTTGTGTGTCTCATATTAACTGCCAGTGGTGTGGTTTATATAATAAACATGTGAACTGATGGGGGTTGTGGAGTTGTGTGTCTCATATTAACTGCCAGTGGTGTGGTTTATATAATAAACATGTGAACTGATGGGGTTGTGGAGTTGTGTGTCTCATATTAACTGCCAGTGGTGTGGTTTATATAATAAACATGTGAACTGATGGGGGTTGTGGAGTTGTGTGTCTCATATTAACTGCCAGTGGTGTGGTTTATATAATAAACATGTGAACTGATGGGGGTTGTGGAGTTGTGTGTCTCATATTAACTGCCAGTGGTGTGGTTTATATAATAAACATGTGAACTGATGGGGGTTGTGGAGTTGTGTGATGCATATTAACTGCCAGTGGTGTGGTTTATATAATAAACATGTGAACTGATGGGGGTTGTGGAGTTGTGTGTCTCATATTAACTGCCAGTGGTGTGGTTTATATAATAAACATGTGAACTGATGGGGGTTGTGGAGTTGTGTGATGCATATTAACTGCCAGTGGTGTGGTTTATATAATAAACATGTGAACTGATGGGGGTTGTGGAGTTGTGTGTCTCATATTAACTGCCAGTGGTGTGGTTTATATAATAAACATGTGAACTGATGGGGTTGTGGAGTTGTGTGTCTCATATTAACTGCCAGTGGTGTGGTTTATATAATAAACATGTGAACTGATGGGGTTGTGGAGTTGTGTGTCTCATATTAACTGCCAGTGGTGTGGTTTATATAATAAACATGTGAACTGATGGGGGTTGTGGAGTTGTGTGTCTCATATTAACTGCCAGTGGTGTGGTTTATATAATAAACATGTGAACTGATGGGGGTTGTGGAGTTGTGTGTCTCATATTAACTGCCAGTGGTGTGGTTTATATAATAAACATGTGAACTGATGGGGGTTGTGGAGTTGTGTGTCTCATATTAACTGCCAGTGGTGTGGTTTATATAATAAACATGTGAACTGATGGGGGTTGTGGAGTTGTGTGTCTCATATTAACTGCCAGTGGTGTGGTTTATATAATAAACATGTGAACTGATGGGGGTTGTGGAGTTGTGTGTCTCATATTAACTGCCAGTGGTGTGGTTTATATAATAAACATGTGAACTGATGGGGTTGTGGAGTTGTGTGTCTCATATTAACTGCCAGTGGTGTGGTTTATATAATAAACATGTGAACTGATGGGGGTTGTGGAGTTGTGTGTCTCATATTAACTGCCAGTGGTGTGGTTTATATAATAAACATGTGAACTGATGGGGGTTGTGGAGTTGTGTGTCTCATATTAACTGCCAGTGGTGTGGTTTATATAATAAACATGTGAACTGATGGGGGTTGTGGAGTTGTGTGTCTCATATTAACTGCCAGTGGTGTGGTTTATATAATAAACATGTGAACTGATGGGGGTTGTGGAGTTGTGTGATGCATATTAACTGCCAGTGGTGTGGTTTATATAATAAACATGTGAACTGATGGGGGTTGTGGAGTTGTGTGTCTCATATTAACTGCCAGTGGTGTGGTTTATATAATAAACATGTGAACTGATGGGGTTGTGGAGTTGTGTGATGCATATTAACTGCCAGTGGTGTGGTTTATATAATAAACATGTGAACTGATGGGGGTTGTGGAGTTGTGTGTCTCATATTACCTGCCAGTGGTGTGGTTTATATAATAAACATGTGAACTGATGGGGGTTGTGGAGTTGTGTGATGCATATTAACTGCCAGTGGTGTGGTTTATATAATAAACATGTGAACTGATGGGGCTTGTGGAGTTGTGTGTCTCATATTAACTGCCAGTGGTGTGGTTTATATAATAAACATGTGAACTGATGGGGGTTGTGGAGTTGTGTGATGCATATTAACTGCCAGTGGTGTGGTTTATATAATAAACATGTGAACTGATGGGGGTTGTGGAGTTGTGTGTCTCATATTAACTGCCAGTGGTGTGGTTTATATAATAAACATGTGAACTGATGGGGGTTGTGGAGTTGTGTGTCTCATATTAACTGCCAGTGGTGTGGTTTATATAATAAACATGTGAACTGATGGGGGTTGTGGAGTTGTGTGTCTCATATTAACTGCCAGTGGTGTGGTTTATATAATAAACATGTGAACTGATGGGGGTTGTGGAGTTGTGTGTCTCATATTAACTGCCAGTGGTGTGGTTTATATAATAAACATGTGAACTGATGGGGTTGTGGAGTTGTGTGTCTCATATTAACTGCCAGTGGTGTGGTTTATATAATAAACATGTGAACTGATGGGGGTTGTGGAGTTGTGTGATGCATATTAACTGCCAGTGGTGTGGTTTATATAATAAACATGTGAACTGATGGGGGTTGTGGAGTTGTGTGTCTCATATTAACTGCCAGTGGTGTGGTTTATATAATAAACATGTGAACTGATGGGGGTTGTGGAGTTGTGTGTCTGCATATTAACTGCCAGTGGTGTGGTTTATATAATAAACATGTGAACTGATGGGGGTTGTGGAGTTGTGTGTCTCATATTAACTGCCAGTGGTGTGGTTTATATAATAAACATGTGAACTGATGGGGGTTGTGGAGTTGTGTGTCTGCATATTAACTGCCAGTGGTGTGGTTTATATAATAAACATGTGAACTGATGGGGGTTGTGGAGTTGTGTGTCTCATATTAACTGCCAGTGGTGTGGTTTATATAATAAACATGTGAACTGATGGGGTTGTGGAGTTGTGTGTCTCATATTAACTGCCAGTGGTGTGGTTTATATAATAAACATGTGAACTGATGGGGGTTGTGGAGTTGTGTGTCTCATATTAACTGCCAGTGGTGTGGTTTATATAATAAACATGTGAACTGATGGGGGTTGTGGAGTTGTGTGTCTCATATTAACTGCCAGTGGTGTGGTTTATATAATAAACATGTGAACTGATGGGGTTGTGGAGTTGTGTGTCTCATATTAACTGCCAGTGGTGTGGTTTATATAATAAACATGTGAACTGATGGGGTTGTGGAGTTGTGTGTCTCATATTAACTGCCAGTGGTGTGGTTTATATAATAAACATGTGAACTGATGGGGGTTGTGGAGTTGTGTGTCTCATATTAACTGCCAGTGGTGTGGTTTATATAATAAACATGTGAACTGATGGGGGTTGTGGAGTTGTGTGTCTCATATTAACTGCCAGTGGTGTGGTTTATATAATAAACATGTGAACTGATGGGGGTTGTGGAGTTGTGTGTCTCATATTAACTGCCAGTGGTGTGGTTTATATAATAAACATGTGAACTGATGGGGGTTGTGGAGTTGTGTGTCTCATATTAACCGCCAGTGGTGTGGTTTATATAATAAACATGTGAACTGATGGGGGTTGTGAGTTGTGTGTCTCATATTAACTGCCAGTGGTGTGGTTTATATAATAAACATGTGAACTGATGGGGGTTGTGGAGTTGTGTGTCTCATATTAACTGCCAGTGGTGTGGTTTATATAATAAACATGTGAACTGATGGGGGGGTTGTGGAGTTGTGTGTCTCATATTAACTGCCAGTGGTGTGGTTTATATAATAAACATGTGAACTGATGGGGGTTGTGGAGTTGTGTGTCTCATATTAACTGCCAGTGGTGTGGTTTATATAATAAACATGTGAACTGATGGGGGTTGTGGAGTTGTGTGATGCATATTAACTGCCAGTGGTGTGGTTTATATAATAAAACATGTGAACTGATGGGGGTTGTGGAGTTGTGTGTCTCATATTAACTGCCAGTGGTGTGGTTTATATAATAAACATGTGAACTGATGGGGGTTGTGGAGTTGTGTGATGCATATTAACTGCCAGTGGTGTGGTTTATATAATAAACATGTGAACTGATGGGGGTTGTGGAGTTGTGTGTCTCATATTAACTGCCAGTGGTGTGGTTTATATAATAAACATGTGAACTGATGGGGGTTGTGGAGTTGTGTGTCTCATATTAACTGCCAGTGGTGTGGTTTATATAATAAACATGTGAACTGATGGGGGTTGTGGAGTTGTGTGTCTCATATTAACTGCCAGTGGTGTGGTTTATATAATAAACATGTGAACTGATGGGGGTTGTGGAGTTGTGTGTCTCATATTAACTGCCAGTGGTGTGGTTTATATAATAAACATGTGAACTGATGGGGGTTGTGGAGTTGTGTGTCTCATATTAACTGCCAGTGGTGTGGTTTATATAATAAACATGTGAACTGATGGGGGTTGTGGAGTTGTGTGTCTCATATTAACTGCCAGTGGTGTGGTTTATATAATAAACATGTGAACTGATGGGGGTTGTGGAGTTGTGTGTCTCATTAACTGCCAGTGGTGTGGTTTATATAATAAACATGTGAACTGATGGGGGTTGTGGAGTTGTGTGCATATTAACTGCCAGTGGTGTTATATAATAAACATGTGAACTGATGGGGGTTGTGGAGTTGTGTGTCTCATATTAACTGCCAGTGGTGTGGTTTATATAATAAACATGTGAACTGATGGGGGTTGTGGAGTTGTGTGTCTCTGATGGGGTTGTGGAATTGTGTGTCTCAACTGCCAGTGGTGTGGTTTATATAATAAACATGTGAACTGATGGGGGTTGTGGAGTTGTGTGATGCATATTAACTGCCAGTGGTGTGGTTTATATAATAAACATGTGAACTGATGGGGGTTGTGGAGTTGTGTGTCTCATATTAACTGCCAGTGGTGTGGTTTATATAATAAACATGTGAACTGATGGGGGTTGTGGAGTTGTGTGTCTCATATTAACTGCCAGTGGTGTGGTTTATATAATAAACATGTGAACTGATGGGGGTTGTGGAGTTGTGTGTCTCATATTAACTGCCAGTGGTGTGGTTTATATAATAAACATGTGAACTGATGGGGGTTGTGGAGTTGTGTGTCTCATATTAACTGCCAGTGGTGTGGTTTATATAATAAACATGTGAACTGATGGGGGTTGTGGAGTTGTGTGATGCATATTAACTGCCAGTGGTGTGGTTTATATAATAAACATGTGAACTGATGGGGGTTGTGGAGTTGTGTGTCTCATATTAACTGCCAGTGGTGTGGTTTATATAATAAACATGTGAACTGATGGGGTTGTGGAGTTGTGTGATGCATATTAACTGCCAGTGGTGTGGTTTATATAATAAACATGTGAACTGATGGGGGTTGTGGAGTTGTGTGTCTCATATTAACTGCCAGTGGTGTGGTTTATATAATAAACATGTGAAATGATGGGGTGTTGTGGAGTTGTGTGTCTCATATTAACTGCCAGTGGTGTGGTTTATATAATAAACATGTGAACTGATGGGGGTTGTGGAGTTGTGTGTCTCATATTAACTGCCAGTGGTGTGGTTTATATAATAAACATGTGAACTGATGGGGGTTGTGGAGTTGTGTGTCTCATATTAACTGCCAGTGGTGTGGTTTATATAATAAACATGTGAACTGATGGGGGTTGTGGAGTTGTGTGTCTCATATTAACTGCCAGTGGTGTGGTTTATATAATAAACATGTGAACTGATGGGGGTTGTGGAGTTGTGTGATGCATATTAACTGCCAGTGGTGTGGTTTATATAATAAACATGTGAACTGATGGGGGTTGTGGAGTTGTGTGTCTCATATTAACTGCCAGTGGTGTGGTTTATATAATAAACATGTGAACTGATGGGGGTTGTGGAGTTGTGTGTCTCATATTAACTGCCAGTGGTGTGGTTTATATAATAAACATGTGAACTGATGGGGGTTGTGGAGTTGTGTGTCTCATATTAACTGCCAGTGGTGTGGTTTATATAATAAACATGTGAACTGATGGGGTTGTGGAGTTGTGTGTCTCATATTAACTGCCAGTGGTGTGGTTTATATAATAAACATGTGAACATGAACTGATGGGGTTGTGGAGTTGTGTGTCTCATATTAACTGCCAGTGGTGTGGTTTATATAATAAACATGTGAACTGATGGGGGTTGTGGAGTTGTGTGTCTCATATTAACTGCCAGTGGTGTGGTTTATATAATAAACATGTGAACTGATGGGGTTGTGGAGTTGTGTGTCTCATATTAACTGCCAGTGGTGTGGTTTATATAATAAACATGTGAACTGATGGGGGTTGTGGAGTTGTGTGTCTCATATTAACTGCCAGTGGTGTGGTTTATATAATAAACATGTGAACTGATGGGGGTTGTGGAGTTGTGTGTCTCATATTAACTGCCAGTGGTGTGGTTTATATAATAAACATGTGAACTGATGGGGGTTGTGGAGTTGTGTGGTGTGGTTTATATAATAAACATGCTGATATTAACTGCCAGTGGTGTGGTTTATATAATAAACATGTGAACTGATGGGGGGTTGTGGAGTTGTGTGTCTCATATTAACTGCCAGTGGTGTGGTTTATATAATAAACATGTGAACTGATGGGGGTTGTGGAGTTGTGTGATCATATTAACTGCCAGTGGTGTGGTTTATATAATAAACATGTGAACTGATGGGGGTTGTGGAGTTGTGTGTCTCATATTAACTGCCAGTGGTGTGGTTTATATAATAAACATGTGAACTGATGGGGTTGTGGAGTTGTGTGTGCCAGTGGTGTGGTTTATATAATAAACATGTTGTGGGGGTGTGGATTGTGTGTCTCATATTAACTGCCAGTGGTGTGGTTTATATAATAAACATGTGAACTGATGGGGGTTGTGGAGTTGTGTGTCTCATATTAACTGCCAGTGGTGTGGTTTATATAATAAACATGTGAACTGATGGGGGTTGTGGAGTTGTGTGTCTCATATTAACTGCCAGTGGTGTGGTTTATATAATAAACATGTGAACTGATGGGGGTTGTGGAGTTGTGTGTCTCATATTAACTGCCAGTGGTGTGGTTTATATAATAAACATGTGAACTGATGGGGGTTGTGGAGTTGTGTGTCTCATATTAACTGCCAGTGGTGTGGTTTATATAATAAACATGTGAACTGATGGGGGTTGTGGAGTTGTGTGTCTCATATTAACTGCCAGTGGTGTGGTTTATATAATAAACATGTGAACTGATGGGGTTGTGGAGTTGTGTGTCTCATATTAACTGCCAGTGGTGTGGTTTATATAATAAACATGTGAACTGATGGGGGTTGTGGAGTTGTGTGATGCATATTAACTGCCAGTGGTGTGGTTTATATAATAAACATGTGAACTGATGGGGGTTGTGGAGTTGTGTGTCTCATATTAACTGCCAGTGGTGTGGTTTATATAATAAACATGTGAACTGATGGGGGTTGTGGAGTTGTGTGTCTCATATTAACTGCCAGTGGTGTGGTTTATATAATAAACATGTGAACTGATGGGGGTTGTGGAGTTGTGTGTCTCATATTAACTGCCAGTGGTGTGGTTTATATAATAAACATGTGAACTGATGGGGGTTGTGGAGTTGTGTGATGCATATTAACTGCCAGTGGTGTGGTTTATATAATAAACATGTGAACTGATGGGGGTTGTGGAGTTGTGTGTCTCATATTAACTGCCAGTGGTGTGGTTTATATAATAAACATGTGAACTGATGGGGGTTGTGGAGTTGTGTGTCTCATATTAACTGCCAGTGGTGTGGTTTATATAATAAACATGTGAACTGATGGGGGTTGTGGAGTTGTGTGTCTCATATTAACTGCCAGTGGTGTGGTTTATATAATAAACATGTGAACTGATGGGGGTTGTGGAGTTGTGTGTCTCATATTAACTGCCAGTGGTGTGGTTTATATAATAAACATGTGAACTGATGGGGGTTGTGGAGTTGTGTGTCTCATATTAACTGCCAGTGGTGTGGTTTATATAATAAACATGTGAACTGATGGGGGTTGTGGAGTTGTGTGTCTCATATTAACTGCCAGTGGTGTGGTTTATATAATAAACATGTGAACTGATGGGGGTTGTGGAGTTGTGTGTCTCATATTAACTGCCAGTGGTGTGGTTTATATAATAAACATGTGAACTGATGGGGTTGTGGAGTTGTGTGTCTCATATTAACTGCCAGTGGTGTGGTTTATATAATAAACATGTGAACTGATGGGGGTTGTGGAGTTGTGTGTCTCATATTAACTGCCAGTGGTGTGGTTTATATAATAAACATGTGAACTGATGGGGGTTGTGGAGTTGTGTGTCTCATATTAACTGCCAGTGGTGTGGTTTATATAATAAACATGTGAACTGATGGGGGTTGTGGAGTTGTGTGTCTCATATTAACTGCCAGTGGTGTGGTTTATATAATAAACATGTGAACTGATGGGGGTTGTGGAGTTGTGTGTCTCATATTAACTGCCAGTGGTGTGGTTTATATAATAAACATGTGAACTGATGGGGGTTGTGGAGTTGTGTGTCTCATATTAACTGCCAGTGGTGTGGTTTATATAATAAACATGTGAACTGATGGGGGTTGTGGAGTTGTGTGTCTCATATTAACTGCCAGTGGTGTGGTTTATATAATAAACATGTGAACTGATGGGGTTGTGGAGTTGTGTGATGCATATTAACTGCCAGTGGTGTGGTTTATATAATAAACATGTGAACTGATGGGGTTGTGGAGTTGTGTGTCTCATATTAACTGCCAGTGGTGTGGTTTATATAATAAACATGTGAACTGATGGGGGTTGTGGAGTTGTGTGATGCATATTAACTGCCAGTGGTGTGGTTTATATAATAAACATGTGAACTGATGGGGGTTGTGGAGTTGTGTGTCTCATATTAACTGCCAGTGGTGTGGTTTATATAATAAACATGTGAACTGATGGGGGTTGTGGAGTTGTGTGTCTCATATTAACTGCCAGTGGTGTGGTTTATATAATAAACATGTGAACTGATGGGGGTTGTGGAGTTGTGTGTCTCATATTAACTGCCAGTGGTGTGGTTTATATAATAAACATGTGAACTGATGGGGGTTGTGGAGTTGTGTGTCTCATATTAACTGCCAGTGGTGTGGTTTATATAATAAACAGTGGTGTGGTTTATATAATAAACATGTGAACTGATGGGGGTTGTGGAGTTGTGTGTCTCATATTAACTGCCAGTGGTGTGGTTTATATAATAAACATGTGAACTGATGGGGGTTGTGGAGTTGTGTGTCTCATATTAACTGCCAGTGGTGTGGTTTATATAATAAACATGTGAACTGATGGGGGTTGTGGAGTTGTGTGTCTCATATTAACTGCCAGTGGTGTGGTTTATATAATAAACATGTGAACTGATGGGGTTGTGGAGTTGTGTGTCTCATATTAACTGCCAGTGGTGTGGTTTATATAATAAACATGTGAACTGATGGGGTTGTGGAGTTGTGTGTCTCATATTAACTGCCAGTGGTGTGGTTTATATAATAAACATGTGAACTGATGGGGGTTGTGGAGTTGTGTGATATAATAAACATGCATATTAATTAACTGCCAGTGGTGTGGTTTATATAATAAACATGTGAACTGATGGGGGTTGTGGAGTTGTGTGTCTCATATTAACTGCCAGTGGTGTGGTTTATATAATAAACATGTGAACTGATGGGGGTTGTGGAGTTGTGTGTCTCATATTAACTGCCAGTGGTGTGGTTTATATAATAAACATGTGAACTGATGGGGGTTGTGGAGTTGTGTGTCTCATATTAACTGCCAGTGGTGTGGTTTATATAATAAACATGTGAACTGATGGGGGTTGTGGAGTTGTGTGTCTCATATTAACCGACAGTGGTGTGGTTTATATAATAAACATGTGAACTGATGGGGGTTGTGGAGTTGTGTGTCTCATATTAACTGCCAGTGGTGTGGTTTATATAATAAACATGTGAACTGATGGGGGTTGTGGAGTTGTGTGTCTCATATTAACTGCCAGTGGTGTGGTTTATATAATAAACATGTGAACTGATGGGGGTTGTGGAGTTGTGTGTCTCATATTAACTGCCAGTGGTGTGGTTTATATAATAAACATGTGAACTGATGGGGGTTGTGGAGTTGTGTGTCTCATATTAACTGCCAGTGGTGTGGTTTATATAATAAACATGTGAACTGATGGGGGTTGTGGAGTTGTGTGATGCATATTAACTGCCAGTGGTGTGGTTTATATAATAAACATGTGAACTGATGGGGGTTGTGTAGTTGTGTGTCTCATATTAACTGCCAGTGGTGTGGTTTATATAATAAACATGTGAACTGATGGGGGTTGTGGAGTTGTGTGATGCATATTAACTGCCAGTGGTGTGGTTTATATAATAAACATGTGAACTGATGGGGTTGTGGAGTTGTGTGATGCATATTAACTGCCAGTGGTGTGGTTTATATAATAAACATGTGAACTGATGGGGGTTGTGGAGTTGTGTGTCTCATATTAACTGCCAGTGGTGTGGTTTATATAATAAACATGTGAACTGATGGGGGTTGTGGAGTTGTGTGTCTCATATTAACTGCCAGTGGTGTGGTTTATATAATAAACATGTGAACTGATGGGGGTTGTGGAGTTGTGTGTCTCATATTAACTGCCAGTGGTGTGGTTTATATAATAAACATGTGAACTGATGGGGGTTGTGGAGTTGTGTGATGCATATTAACTGCCAGTGGTGTGGTTTATATAATAAACATGTGAACTGATGGGGGTTGTGGAGTTGTGTGTCTCATATTAACTGCCAGTGGTGTGGTTTATATAATAAACATGTGAACTGATGGGGTTGTGGAGTTGTGTGTCTCATATTAACTGCCAGTGGTGTGGTTTATATAATAAACATGTGAACTGATGGGGGTTGTGGAGTTGTGTGTCTCATATTAACTGCCAGTGGTGTGGTTTATATAATAAACATGTGAACTGATGGGGGTTGTGGAGTTGTGTGTCTCATATTAACTGCCAGTGGTGTGGTTTATATAATAAACATGTGAACTGATGGGGGTTGTGGAGTTGTGTGTCTCATATTAACTGCCAGTGGTGTGGTTTATATAATAAACATGTGAACTGATGGGGTTGTGGAGTTGTGTGTCTCATATTAACTGCCAGTGGTGTGGTTTATATAATAAACATGTGAACTGATGGGGGTTGTGGAGTTGTGTGTCTCATATTAACTGCCAGTGGTGTGGTTTATATAATAAACATGTGAACTGATGGGGGTTGTGGAGTTGTGTGTCTCATATTAACTGCCAGTGGTGTGGTTTATATAATAAACATGTGAACTGATGGGGGTTGTGGAGTTGTGTGTCTCATATTAACTGCCAGTGGTGTGGTTTATATAATAAACATGTGAACTGATGGGGTTGTGGAGTTGTGTGTCTCATATTAACTGCCAGTGGTGTGGTTTATATAATAAACATGTGAACTGATGGGGGTTGTGGAGTTGTGTGTCTCATATTAACTGCCAGTGGTGTGGTTTATATAATAAACATGTGAACTGATGGGGGTTGTGGAGTTGTGTGTCTCATATTAACTGCCAGTGGTGTGGTTTATATAATAAACATGTGAACTGATGGGGGTTGTGGAGTTGTGATGGTGGTGTGGTTTATATAATAAACATGTGAACTGATGGGGTTGTGGAGTTGTGTGATGCATATTAACTGCCAGTGGTGTGGTTTATATAATAAACATGTGAACTGATGGGGGTTGTGGAGTTGTGTGTCTCATATTAACTGCCAGTGGTGTGGTTTATATAATAAACATGTGAACTGATGGGGGTTGTGGAGTTGTGTGATGCATATTAACTGCCAGTGGTGTGGTTTATATAATAAACATGTGAACTGATGGGGGTTGTGGAGTTGTGTGTCTCATATTAACTGCCAGTGGTGTGGTTTATATAATAAACATGTGAACTGATGGGGGTTGTGGAGTTGTGTGTCTCATATTAACTGCCAGTGGTGTGGTTTATATAATAAACATGTGAACTGATGGGGGTTGTGGTTGTGTGTCTCATATTAACTGCCAGTGGTGTGGTTTATATAATAAACATGTGAATGATGGGGGTTGTGGAGTTGCCAGCCAGTGGTGTGGTTTATATAATAAACATGTGAACTGATGGGGGTTGTGGAGTTGTGTGTCTCATATTAACTGCCAGTGGTGTGGTTTATATAATAAACATGTGAACTGATGGGGGTTGTGGAGTTGTGTGTCTCATATTAACTGCCAGTGGTGTGGTTTATATAATAAACATGTGAACTGATGGGGGTTGTGGAGTTGTGTGTCTCATATTAACTGCCAGTGGTGTGGTTTATATAATAAACATGTGAACTGATGGGGGTTGTGGAGTTGTGTGTCTCATATTAACTGCCAGTGGTGTGGTTTATATAATAAACATGTGAACTGATGGGGGTTGTGGAGTTGTGTGTCTCATATTAACTGCCAGTGGTGTGGTTTATATAATAAACATGTGAACTGATGGGGGTTGTGGAGTTGTGTGATGCATATTAACTGCCAGTGGTGTGGTTTATATAATAAACATGTGAACTGATGGGGGTTGTGGAGTTGTGTGTCTCATATTAACTGCCAGTGGTGTGGTTTATATAATAAACATGTGAACTGATGGGGTTGTGGAGTTGTGTGTCTCATATTAACTGCCAGTGGTGTGGTTTATATAATAAACATGTGAACTGATGGGGGTTGTGGAGTTGTGTGTCTCATATTAACTGCCAGTGGTGTGGTTTATATAATAAACATGTGAACTGATGGGGGTTGTGGAGTTGTGTGTCTCATATTAACTGCCAGTGGTGTGGTTTATATAATAAACATGTGAACTGATGGGGGTTGTGGAGTTGTGTGTCTCATATTAACTGCCAGTGGTGTGGTTTATATAATAAACATGTGAACTGATGGGGGTTGTGGAGTTGTGTGTCTCATATTAACTGCCAGTGGTGTGGTTTATATAATAAACATGTGAACTGATGGGGGTTGTGGAGTTGTGTGTCTCATATTAACTGCCAGTGGTGTGGTTTATATAATAAACATGTGAACTGATGGGGGTTGTGGAGTTGTGTGTCTCATATTAACTGCCAGTGGTGTGGTTTATATAATAAACATGTGAACTGATGGGGGTTGTGGAGTTGTGTGTCTCATATTAACTGCCAGTGGTGTGGTTTATATAATAAACATGTGAACTGATGGGGGTTGTGGAGTTGTGTGTCTCATATTAACTGCCAGTGGTGTGGTTTATATAATAAACATGTGAACTGATGGGGGGTTGTGGAGTTGTGTGTCTCATATTAACTGCCAGTGGTGTGGTTTATATAATAAACATGTGAACTGATGGGGGTTGTGGAGTTGTGTGATGCATATTAACTGCCAGTGGTGTGGTTTATATAATAAACATGTGAACTGATGGGGGTTGTGGAGTTGTGTGTCTCATATTAACTGCCAGTGGTGTGGTTTATATAATAAACATGTGAACTGATGGGGGTTGTGGAGTTGTGTGATGCATATTAACTGCCAGTGGTGTGGTTTATATAATAAACATGTGAACTGATGGGGGTTGTGGAGTTGTGTGATGCATATTAACTGCCAGTGGTGTGGTTTATATAATAAACATGTGAACTGATGGGGGTTGTGGAGTTGTGTGTCTCATATTAACTGCCAGTGGTGTGGTTTATATAATAAACATGTGAACTGATGGGGGTTGTGGAGTTGTGTGTCTCATATTAACTGCCAGTGGTGTGGTTTATATAATAAACATGTGAACTGATGGGGGTTGTGGAGTTGTGTGTCTCATATTAACTGCCAGTGGTGTGGTTTATATAATAAACATGTGAACTGATGGGGTTGTGGAGTTGTGTGTCTCATATTAACTGCCAGTGGTGTGGTTTATATAATAAACATGTGAACTGATGGGGGTTGTGGAGTTGTGTGTCTCATATTAACTGCCAGTGGTGTGGTTTATATAATAAACATGTGAACTGATGGGGTTGTGGAGTTGTGTGATGCATATTAACTGCCAGTGGTGTGGTTTGTATAATAAACATGTGAACTGATGGGGGTTGTGGAGTTGTGTGTCTCATATTAACTGCCAGTGGTGTGGTTTATATAATAAACATGTGAACTGATGGGGGTTGTGGAGTTGTGTGTCTCATATTAACTGCCAGTGGTGTGGTTTATATAATAAACATGTGAACTGATGGGGTTGTGGAGTTGTGTGTCTCATATTAACTGCCAGTGGTGTGGTTTATATAATAAACATGTGAACTGATGGGGGTTGTGGAGTTGTGTGTCTCATATTAACTGCCAGTGGTGTGGTTTATATAATAAACATGTGAACTGATGGGGGTTGTGGAGTTGTGTGTCTCATATTAACTGCCAGTGGTGTGGTTTATATAATAAACATGTGAACTGATGGGGGTTGTGGAGTTGTGTGTCTCATATTAACTGCCAGTGGTGTGGTTTATATAATAAACATGTGAACTGATGGGGGTTGTGGAGTTGTGTGTCTCATATTAACTGCCAGTGGTGTGGTTTATATAATAAACATGTGAACTGATGGGGGTTGTGGAGTTGTGTGTCTCATATTAACTGCCAGTGGTGTGGTTTATATAATAAACATGTGAACTGATGGGGGTTGTGGAGTTGTGTGTCTCATATTAACTGCCAGTGGTGTGGTTTATATAATAAACATGTGAACTGATGGGGGTTGTGGAGTTGTGTGTCTCATATTAACTGCCAGTGGTGTGGTTTATATAATAAACATGTGAACTGATGGGGGTTGTGGAGTTGTGTGTCTCATATTAACTGCCAGTGGTGTGGTTTATATAATAAACATGTGAACTGATGGGGGTTGTGGAGTTGTGTGTCTCATATTAACTGCCAGTGGTGTGGTTTATATAATAAACATGTGAACTGATGGGGGTTGTGGAGTTGTGTGTCTCATATTAACTGCCAGTGGTGTGGTTTATATAATAAACATGTGAACTGATGGGGGTTGTGGAGTTGTGTGTCTCATATTAACTGCCAGTGGTGTGGTTTATATAATAAACATGTGAACTGATGGGGGTTGTGGAGTTGTGTGTCTCATATTAACTGCCAGTGGTGTGGTTTATATAATAAACATGTGAACTGATGGGGGTTGTGGAGTTGTGTGTCTCATATTAACTGCCAGTGGTGTGGTTTATATAATAAACATGTGAACTGATGGGGTTGTGGAGTTGTGTGTCTCATATTAACTGCCAGTGGTGTGGTTTATATAATAAACATGTGAACTGATGGGGGTTGTGGAGTTGTGTGTCTGCATATTAACTGCCAGTGGTGTGGTTTATATAATAAACATGTGAACTGATGGGGGTTGTGGAGTTGTGTGTCTGCATATTAACTGCCAGTGGTGTGGTTTATATAATAAACATGTGAACTGATGGGGGTTGTGGAGTTGTGTGTCTCATATTAACTGCCAGTGGTGTGGTTTATATAATAAACATGTGAACTGATGGGGTTGTGGAGTTGTGTGTCTCATATTAACTGCCAGTGGTGTGGTTTATATAATAAACATGTGAACTGATGGGGGTTGTGGAGTTGTGTGTCTCATATTAACTGCCAGTGGTGTGGTTTATATAATAAACATGTGAACTGATGGGGGTTGTGGAGTTGTGTGTCTCATATTAACTGCCAGTGGTGTGGTTTATATAATAAACATGTGAACTGATGGGGGTTGTGGAGTTGTGTGTCTCATATTAACTGCCAGTGGTGTGGTTTATATAATAAACATGTGAACTGATGGGGGTTGTGGAGTTGTGTGATGCTCATATTAACTGCCAGTGGTGTGGTTTATATAATAAACATGTGAACTGATGGGGGTTGTGGAGTTGTGTGTCTCATATTAACTGCCAGTGGTGTGGTTTATATAATAAACATGTGAACTGATGGGGGTTGTGGAGTTGTGTGTCTCATATTAACTGCCAGTGGTGTGGTTTATATAATAAACATGTGAACTGATGGGGGTTGTGGAGTTGTGTGTCTCATATTAACTGCCAGTGGTGTGGTTTATATAATAAACATGTGAACTGATGGGGTTGTGGAGTTGTGTGTCTCATATTAACTGCCAGTGGTGTGGTTTATATAATAAACATGTGAACTGATGGGGGTTGTGGAGTTGTGTGTGCATATTAACTGCCAGTGGTGTGGTTTATATAATAAACATGTGAACTGATGGGGGTTGTGGAGTTGTGTGTCTCATATTAACTGCCAGTGGTGTGGTTTATATAATAAACATGTGAACTGATGGGGGTTGTGGAGTTGTGTGTCTCATATTAACTGCCAGTGGTGTGGTTTATATAATAAACATGTGAACTGATGGGGGTTGTGGAGTTGTGTGTCTCATATTAACTGCCAGTGGTGTGGTTTATATAATAAACATGTGAACTGATGGGGGTTGTGGAGTTGTGTGTCTCATATTAACTGCCAGTGGTGTGGTTTATATAATAAACATGTGAACTGATGGGGGTTGTGGAGTTGTGTGTCTCATATTAACTGCCAGTGGTGTGGTTTATATAATAAACATGTGAACTGATGGGGGTTGTGGAGTTGTGTGATGCATATTAACTGCCAGTGGTGTGGTTTATATAATAAACATGTGAACTGATGGGGGTTGTGGAGTTGTGTGTCTCATATTAACTGCCAGTGGTGTGGTTTATATAATAAACATGTAAACTGATGGGGGTTGTGGAGTTGTGTGATGCATATTAACTGCCAGTGGTGTGGTTTATATAATAAACATGTGAACTGATGGGGGTTGTGGAGTTGTGTGTCTCATATTAACTGCCAGTGGTGTGGTTTATATAATAAACATGTGAACTGATGGGGGTTGTGGAGTTGTGTGTCTCATATTAACTGCCAGTGGTGTGGTTTATATAATAAACATGTGAACTGATGGGGGTTGTGGAGTTGTGTGTCTCATATTAACTGCCAGTGGTGTGGTTTATATAATAAACATGTGAACTGATGGGGGTTGTGGAGTTGTGTGTCTCATATTAACTGCCAGTGGTGTGGTTTATATAATAAACATGTGAACTGATGGGGGTTGTGGAGTTGTGTGTCTCATATTAACTGCCAGTGGTGTGGTTTATATAATAAACATGTGAACTGATGGGGGTTGTGGAGTTGTGTGTCTCATATTAACTGCCAGTGGTGTGGTTTATATAATAAACATGTGAACTGATGGGGGTTGTGGAGTTGTGTGTCTCATATTAACTGCCAGTGGTGTGGTTTATATAATAAACATGTGAACTGATGGGGGTTGTGGAGTTGTGTGTCTCATATTAACTGCCAGTGGTGTGGTTTATATAATAAACATGTGAACTGATGGGGGTTGTGGAGTTGTGTGTCTCATATTAACTGCCAGTGGTGTGGTTTATATAATAAACATGTGAACTGATGGGGGTTGTGGAGTTGTGTGATGCATATTAACTGCCAGTGGTGTGGTTTATATAATAAACATGTGAACTGATGGGGGTTGTGGAGTTGTGTGTCTCATATTAACTGCCAGTGGTGTGGTTTATATAATAAACATGTGAACTGATGGGGGTTGTGGAGTTGTGTGTCTCATATTAACTGCCAGTGGTGTGGTTTATATAATAAACATGTGAACTGATGGGGGTTGTGGAGTTGTGTGTCTCATATTAACCGACAGTGGTGTGGTTTATATAATAAACATGTGAACTGATGGGGGTTGTGGAGTTGTGTGTCTCATATTAACCGACAGTGGTGTGGTTTATATAATAAACATGTGAACTGATGGGGGTTGTGGAGTTGTGTGTCTCATATTAACTGCCAGTGGTGTGGTTTATATAATAAACATGTGAACTGATGGGGGTTGTGGAGTTGTGTGATGCATATTAACTGCCAGTGGTGTGGTTTATATAATAAACATGTGAACTGATGGGGGTTGTGGAGTTGTGTGTCTCATATTAACTGCCAGTGGTGTGGTTTATATAATAAACATGTGAACTGATGGGGGTTGTGGAGTTGTGTGTCTCATATTAACTGCCAGTGGTGTGGTTTATATAATAAACATGTGAACTGATGGGGGTTGTGGAGTTGTGTGTCTCATATTAACTGCCAGTGGTGTGGTTTATATAATAAACATGTGAACTGATGGGGGTTGTGGAGTTGTGTGTCTCATATTAACTGCCAGTGGTGTGGTTTATATAATAAACATGTGAACTGATGGGGGTTGTGGAGTTGTGTGTCTCGTATTAACCGACAGTGGTGTGGTTTATATAATAAACATGTGAACTGATGGGGGTTGTGGAGTTGTGTGATGCATATTAACTGCCAGTGGTGTGGTTTATATAATAAACATGTGAACTGATGGGGGTTGTGGAGTTGTGTGATGCATATTAACTGCCAGTGGTGTGGTTTATATAATAAACATGTGAACAGAACCAGGGCCATGTATTTATAATTATTTTATTTGTAATTATGTATGTCCATTGAAATCCAAATAAAAATCAATTTAAATTACAGATTGTAATGCCACAAAACAGGAAAAATGCCAAGGGGGTGAATACTTTTGCAAGGCACTGTATATAGACAGGTGTGTGCCTTTCCAAATCATTTACCACAGGTGGACTCCAATCAACTGGTAGAAACATCTCAAGGATGATCAATGGAAACAGGAGGTCTAAATACTGATGTAAAAAGCGTATTTCTGTTTCGTTTTTTGAATACATCCGAATGCACCGTACATAAAATATATAAAAGTATGTTCCCCTAACCCTACCACCCCTCATCTTAATTCCAAATCAAATCAAATTGTATTTGTCACATGCGCCGAATACAACAGGTGAAGACCTAACAGTGAAATGCATACTTACAAGCCCTTAACCAACAATGCAGTTTTAAGTCAAATAAGTGTTAAATAAAAAATAAAAACAACAAAGAATTAAAGAGAAGCAGAAAAATAACAATAGCGAGGCTATATACAGGGGGTACCGGTACAGAGTCAATGTGCGGGGGCACAAGTTAGTTGAAGTAATTGAGGTAATATGTACATGTAGGTAGAGTTAAAGTGACTATGTGTAGATAATAAACAGAGAGAAGCAGCAGCGTAAAAGAGGGGAGAGCGGGCTGTGGGTAGCCATTTGATTAGCTGTTCAGGAGTCCTATGGCTTGGGGGTAGAAGCTTTGAAGAAGCCTCTTGGATCTAGACTTGGCGCTCCGGTACCACTTGCCATGCGGTAGGAGAGAGAACAGTCTATGACTAGGGTTTTTAGGGCCTTCCTCTGACACCGCCTGGTATAGAGGTCCTGGATGGCAGGACGCTTGGCCCAGTCATGTTCTGGGCCGTTCGCACTACCCTCTGTAGTACCTTGCGGTCGGAGGCCAAGCAGTTGCCATACCAGGCAGTGATGCAACCATTCTCTCAATGGTGCAGCTGTAGAACTTTTTGAGGATCTGAGGACCCATGCCAAATCTTTTCAGTCTCCTGAGGGGGAATAGGCTTTGTCATGCCGTCTTCACAACTGTCTTGGAGTGTTTGGACCATGATAGTTTGTTGGTGATGTGGACACCAAGGAACTTGAAGCTCTCAACCTGCTCCACTACAGCACCGTTGATGAGAATAGGGGTGGGCTCGGTCCTCCTTTTCCTGTTGTCCACAATCATCTCCTTTGTTTTGATCACGTTAAGGGAGAGGTTGTTATCCTGGCACCACACAGCCAGGTCTCTGACCTCCTGCCTATAGGATGTCTCCTCATTGTCGGTGATCAGGCTGTTGTGTTGGGGTCGTGCCTGGCCGTGCAGTCATGAGTGAACAGGGAGTACAGGAGGGGACTGAGCACGCACCCCTGAGGGGCCCCTGTGTTGAGGATCAGCGTGGCTGATGTGTTGTTACCTACCCTTACCACTTGGGGGCGGCCAGTCAGGAAGTCCAGGATCCAGTTTCAGAGGGAGGTGTTTAGTCCCAGGGTCCTTAGCTTAGTGATGAGCTTTGAGGGCACTATGGTGTTGAACACTGAGCTGTAGTAAATCAATAGCATTCTCACATAGGTGTTACTTTTGTCCAGGTGGGAAAGGGCAGTGTGGAGTGCAATAGAGATTGCATCATCTGTGGATCTGTTGGGGCGGTATGCAAATTGGAGTGTGTCTGGGGTTTCTGGGATAATGGTGTTGATGACCAGCCATTCAAAGCACTTCATGGCTATAGATGTGAGTGCTACAGGTCGGTAGTCATTTAGGCAGGTTACCTTAGTGTTCTTGGGCACAGGGACTATGGCTGTCTGCTTGAAACATGTTGGTATTACAGACTCAGTCAGGGACAGGTTGAAAATGTCAGTGAAGACACTTTCCAGTTAATCCATGCATGCTCAGAGTACACGTCTTGGTAATCCATCTGGCCCTGCGGCCTTGTGACCTGTTTAAAGGTCTGACTCACATCGACTACAGAGAGTGTGATCACACTGACGTCCGGAATAGCTGATGCTCTCATACATGCTTCAGTTTTGCTTGTCTCGAAGTGAGCATAGAAGTAATTTAGCTCGTCTGGTAGGCTCGTGTCACTGGGCAGCTGGCGGCTGTGCTTCCCTTTGTAGTCTATAATAGTTTGCAAGCCCTGCCACAACCGACAAGCCTTAGAGCCAGTGTAGTACGATTCAGTGTTAGTCCTGTATTGACACTTAGCCTGTTTGATGGTTCGTCGGAGGGCATAGTGGGATTTCTTATAAGCTTCCGGGTTAGAGACCCGCTCCTTGAAAGCAGCTGCTCTACCCTTTAGCTCAGTGCAGATGTTGCCTGTAGTCCATGGGTTCTGGTTGGGGTATGTTCGTACAGTCACTGAGGGGACAACATCATCGATGGACTTATTGATGAAGCCAGTGACTGATGTGGTGTACTCCTCAATGCCATCGAAAGAATCTCGGAACATATTCCAGCCTGTGCTAGCAAAACAGTCCTGTAGATTAGCATCTGCTTCATCTGACCACTTCTTTATTGACCGAGTCACTGGTGCTTCCTGCATTTGTTTTTGCTTGTAAGCAGGAGGATAGAATTATGGTCAGATTTGCCAAATGGAGGGCGAGGGAGAGCTTTTTACGCGTCTCTGTTTTTTTTCCTCTGGTTGCACATTTAACATGCTGGTAGAAATTTGGTAAAACGGATTTAATCTTCACGGCATTAAACTGCCAGCGTTTTCCTGTTTACTTATGGTTGTATACAGCTCAGTGTGTGCGGTCTTAGTGCCAGCATCGGTTTGTAGTGGTAAATAGACAGCTACGAAGAATATAAATGAAAACTCTCTAGGTAAATAGTGTGGTCTACAGCTTATCATGAGATACTCTACCTCGGCCGAGCAAAACCTTGAGACTTCCTTACTCTTAGATTTTGTACACCAGCTGTTGTTTACAAATATACACATATGCTTGAAATACTTTGTTTTCTCTTTCAAAATATAATTTGGTGAATCATGTGTGACAAGTTTCAGTAAATTATTTTTGGTAGCATTTCTATGTTGATGATTAAAAAATAATTAGGTGCCTTTTCCCCATATTCCATCTAGTTTGATTTATTTTGATAATATATTACACTTGATCTTTCTTGAATAAGTTCCTCCATTTATTCCCCCTCAAACGTATTCTGTGCCTCTATGGTTAGTCCTTCTATTTCCTTTGTTAATATGAACTCTTTTGACCTAAATTGCTTTTGTTTTAAAGATGAGTACTGAATTGCCACGGTCTCTAAAAGCACATTTAAAAATGTCCCAGCGAGAATGACATAAGAAAGTAGTCAAGACAACTAGCTGTCACGGCTGTCGAAAGAACTGGACCAAGGTGCAGCGTTGTGAGCGTACATATTCCTTTTTATTTTGGATGATGACGCCGACAAAAACAATAAACAATACAAAAACAACCGTGAAGCTTAAGGCTATAGTGCCAACAAACAAAGACAACTTCCCACACAGAAAGGAGGGAAAGGGCTACCTAAGTATGGTTCCCAATCAGAGACAACGATAGACAGCTGTCCCTGATTGAGGACCATACCCGGCCAAAACATAGAAACACAAAATCATAGAAAACAAAACCTAGAATGCCCATCCCAAATCACACCCTGACCAAACCAAATAGAGACATTAAAAGGCTCTCTAAGGTCAGGGCGTGACACTAGCTTGATTGAGCCTCCACCATGTATATCACACTAGGTCAGGATATTTAATAAGCCTCCATATAAACTCAGCAAAAAAAGAAATATCCATTTTTCAGGACCCTGTCTTTCAAAGAGAATTCGTAAAAATCCAAATAACTTCACAGATCTTCATTGCAAAGGGTTTACTGTTTCCCATGCTTGTTCAATGAACCATAAACAACGGTCGTTAAGACATTAACAGCTTACAGACAGTAGGCAATTAAGGTCACGGTTATGAAAACTTAGGACACTAAAGAGGCCTTTCTACTGACTCTGAAAAACACCAAAAGAAAGATGCCCTGGGTCCCTGCTCATCTGCATGAATGTGCCTTAGGCATGCTGCAAGGTGGCATGAGGAATGCAGATGTGGCCAGGGTAATAAATTGCAATGTCGTACTGTGAGATACCTAAGACAGCGGTACAGAGAGACAGGACGAACAGCTGATCATCCTCGCAGTGGCAGACCACGTGTAACAACACCTGCACAGGATCGGTACATCCGAACATCACACCTGCGGGACAGGTACAGGATGGCAACAACAACTGCCCGAGTTACACCAGGAACACACAATCCCTCCATCAGTGCTCAGACTGTCCGCAATAGGCTGAGAGAGGCTGGACTGAAGGCTTGTAGGCCTGTTGTAAGGCAGGTCCTCACCAGACATCACCAGCAACAACATCGCCTATGGGCACAAACCCTGGACCAGTTAGGACTGGCAAAAAGTGCTCTTTACTGACAAGTCATGGTTTTGTCTTACCAGGGGTGATGGTCGGATTTGCGTTTATCATCAAAGGAATAAGCGTTACACCGAGGCCTGTACTCTGGAGCGGGATAGATTTGGAGGTGGAGGGTCCGTCATGGTCTGGGGCGGTGTGTCACAGCATCATTGGACTGAGCTTATTGTCATTGCAGGCAATCTCAACGCTGTGTGTTTCAGGGAAGACATCCTCCTCCCTCATGTGATACCCTTCCTGCAGGCTCATCCTGACATGACCCTCCAGCATGACAATGCCACCAGCCATACTTCTCGTTCTGTGCATGATTTCCTGCAAGACAGGAATGTCAGTGTTCTGCCATGGCCAGCGAAGAACCCGGATCTCAATCCCATTGAGCACGTCTGGGACCTGTTGGATCAGAGGGTGAGGTCTAGGGCCGTTCCCCCCAGAAATGTCCGGGAACTTGCAGGTGCCTTGGTGGAAGAGTGAGGTAACATCTCACAGCAAGAACTGGCAAATCTGACAAATCTGGTCCATGAGGAGGAGATGCACTGCAGTACTTAATGCAGCTGGTGGCCACACCAGATACTGACTTACTTTTGATTTTGACCCCCCCACTTTGTTCAGGGACACATTATTCCATTTCTGTTAGTCACATTTCTGTGAGTTGTTCAGTTTTTGTCTCAGTTGTTGAATCTTGTTATGTTCATACAAATATTTACACACAAAATAAACGCAGTTAACAGTGAGAAGAGGTTTATTTTTTTGCTGAGTTTATTCACTAGTTCCAACATATCCATGACATTCGTGATTTCCTTAAGTGCATGAGGCTGATAGTTTGTAGTGTGATTAAATGTACTGTCCATCGAGGTATTTAAAACCACACTTATAATCTCCCACCATAATAATAGTCCTGTATTGCTTGTAGGCTTGATAAATTATTATATATATTTTCAAAGAAGCGTGGATCATCATTATTTGGACATTATAGATGAGCCAAATCTGTTTATGGTCTAATAACGTTTTTTTAAATAATCCGTCTACTTTGCAGATCTGTTTGGACATATCATTACCCCTTTTGAGTTTCTTTGCTCAGTCCATTTCCCACAAAACACAATTTCAAATGTTTAGTGAGTTTTCTGTAAACAATAGATATTATATTACTTCTCTTTCAGCCAGGTAAATACTGATCGTCTTCTCATATTATCTGCTAATTCATTACAATTATAAGTGGCTTCACTGATTTGACCATTTACCATAATGAGATTCAAGTTTAAATTCTATTTATCATAATATATGTTTGTAAACTTACCATTAAAAAGTTTCCATATAGCTGTACCTTGATATTTGCATTGCTACTAAGTAAATCTCCAATTGTTCTCCACTATTCCACCCGCTAAAACATCCCCCATCCCAAGTTTGGTTGTCGTTCCAATGACTGGCAGGCCAGGGTTTTAACAAATAAGAGGTGGACAAGAAGTGGGATCATATAAACTGAGCTAGGAGAGGGATTGTTCTTACATCAACCAAACTTTGACTGAACTTGTGGGGTTGAGCAAGTGGACCTTAGTGTGTTGTAGGGGCATTGACTGAGGTCTGTGAGTGTTCCTTCTGTATGATGTCATCCAAGTCAGCTCCCACAGTGTAGAGTAACGGGCTGAGGGATGACCTCTGGTAACTGCTGTGATCCCAGCCAGTGACCAACTCTCTCTCCGCTTCCAAGCCCCAGCATGGAGTCAATGGATAATACTGCAGTCCAATCACACACATACACAAGTGCATACACACACACAAACTCAATCACGCGCATGCCAACCCACAGCACACACACACACACACACACACTCGCTCTCTCCCTTACACGCACTCACACCAAACTTGGAATGTTATCTCAAGGACTCTCCATTCCATGCTGTGTGGTTTCTAGGAACCGGGCCAGGTTTGGTGAGATGCTGTCCACAACCGGAGCAGCTTCTGTAGTGTTTACCGGCCGCCACAGTACTTAAGGGAGACCCCAGCTGTTTGTCCCCCAGCACCTCCTACACACAACGACAACAGAACAGACACACAACACTGTGACAGAGGTGTAATCCTCTCTGTTACAGTAAAAAGGTTCATCAACCAAACAAAGGTTCACCTTTTGTCCTTATTTGTTCCTGTATTATGACATATTAAGCTTGAAGTTACAAGAGCTGGCACAACGTACCATGAATCTGTGAAATCTGTGTAATGTGCTTAAATAGAGAGAGGGCGCAACAGTGGAGGAGGTGGTTTGTGTTCTCACTCATCCCTTTCAGGGTGTGAGCTGTCGTGCCAGCATGGAAGTGGTTCGGAAGCAGCAGGTAGTCATGAGATATTGACCAGAGAAAAACAAGGTGTGGTCACGTCACACTAGATCAGTACAGGCTCTGACCTCAGCTGTCATAGAGCTAATGACTGGCGTTTGCTTCCTTCCAGCACAATCTGGTTATTGACTCAAGTCAAAGACACATTTTAGACTCATAGTGTCAGGTATTCTACTGTTTATCGGTAAGAGTGCTGCTAAATCTATACTAAGCCAGTGCCACTAAATCAGTCTGCCAAGCAGCCCCAAGCCACTGAAGTGATTTCACTTTTTTGTCGTAATTCTCCTGAGAGCCATCTAAAGAGTCGATTCAGAGTGACCCTACTGTACTGTTTACTTCTATTTACGGACGTGGAGTGAAGACCACTGCGATGGATTGGGAGCTTTTCTATACAGTGAGTATATAAAGATTAAGGACACCTGCCCTTTCCATGACATAGACTGACCAGGTGAAAACTATGATCCCTTATTGATATCACTTGTTAAATCCACTTCAATCAGTGTAGTTGAAGGAGAGGAAATACTGTAGGTTAAAGAAGGATTTTTAACCCTTGCAACAATTGAGACATGGATTGTGTATGTGTGCTATTCAGAGGGTGAATGGGCAAGACAAAAAATGCTAGGTTTTTCACGCTCAACAGTTTCCCATGTGTATTAAGAATGGTCCATCACCCAAAGGACATCCAGCCAACTTCACACAACTGTGGGAAGCATTGGAGTCAACATGGGCCAGCATCCCTGTGGAACGCTTTCGACACCTTGTAGAGTCCATATCCCAACAAATTCAGGCTGTTCTGAACTCAATATTAGGAAGGTGTTCTTAATGTGTTGTACACTCAGTATATGTTGACCTTGCATTGTGAGGGAATAGGAGAGTTTAGCTTGTAGTATGTGTCTTCACTGTCCTTTTACCCATAATCCACCAGGATGCTTCCTCCATCACGGACTGTCGTCCTTATAGCTTTGGAGAAAGTCAACTTGTGGAGGACCACAGTGTCCGCTGGTTTTCCTTCTTTTCTCTTAATTGCTATCTAATTTAGACCTGGAAAACCAACTGTGTAGACTGGATTCCCTAGCCAATCACTAGTCCTCCAGGACTTCTGTCTAATGGCCTGCTTCACCTTCTCTAATGGGCAGTTCTACTTCTCATGTCTATTAGGTCTCCGAGCCAAATAGTTCACAGTAACTTATGCAATCCATACGGTAACTATATACACGCTTCACTTACACACAACCTGCTTTTCTGTCACTGTCAACAGCTGGTCACTTCTGTCAACAGCTGGTCACCTGCGTTACCATCCGTTGCCTGTCTCTCTCTCTTAACTCCTGAAGGACTTTTCTTTCTCTCCTACCCCCTCCCTAACTCACTCTTTCCACTCTTGCTCTCTCACTCTCTCTTTCTGTCTCCATCTCTTTCTCTCTCACTCTCTCTTTCTGTCTCCACATCTCTCTCACTCTCTCTTTCTGTCTCCACATCTCTTTCTCTCTCACTCTCTCTTTCTGTCTCCACATCTCTTTCTCTCTCACTCTCTCTTTCTGTCTCCACATCTCTTTCTCTCTCATTCTCTCTTTCTGTCTCCATCTCTCTCTCACTCTCTCTCTTTGTCTCCATCGCTCTCTTTCTCTCCAGGTGATAGTGGGTCAGCTGTAATATAAATCATGGGCACAACTTTTGTTTTAGAAGTGGGGGGCATAACCTGGGCATCTACAGTAAAGCTAATTTCCTGCATTTCTACTAGGGTTGTCCCCGACTAAAATAAATCTTGGTCAACCAAGAGTAGTCTTTCTTTCGACCAATTGATTGGATAGTCTTAAACTGCAGTAATTTATGTCTGAGATTATATGAACATGACTGGGTATTCAAATATGTCTGTATCTATTCATCATCATCATCACAGATAGTGTCTCCCATGTCTTCTTCACATACATCGTTAAGCCTCTATTAACCCTTGATACAGTTTGAAAATCAACTTGAGGTTTGTTAGACTGTCGTAAAATTGTTTCAATCTTTGAAGCTTCTGGTTGGTCCAGTGTTTGCTGCATCTCAGCTCCGTCACAGACTGGTCTTCCCTGGTTGCCTGAACCTGCTGAGACTCCGTCACCATCTGATCCTGCTCAGATGAGGCATGACAAAGAATGACCTTGCTGTACATTTATACATTATATTATTCAAGAATAGAATCAATGGTTCAATAACTGAAATGACCATTATTCCCATATCCCAGACTGTAGCCTACCCATCAATTAAAGATGGAACATTCCTTTAGGGAATTAGCTAGGGAAACTGACATATCAATAATGTTACATTGTTTTACTGACTCGACATTGCACTGTCAAAAAAATCGGAATATCGATCTTCAATCGTTTGGCCACTTGGTTCACCGTTTGATTCAGATCTAGTGTGATTGAGGCAAGAATTAATAACTAAAGTTAGTGAGCTAGCTAGTAAGCTAACGTTAGCCAACTTTTGATTAGCTCCAAATGGTACATCAACTGGCGAAAAATTGCCAAGTTAATTTACTTGTTAAAACGGGACAAAAAAGCTACAAAACATTTCCATACACACAACAGCTGTTTGATGCTACTACCTGACAGATAGCTAGAGGCTAGAGCTGAACTGGCTGTGGTAGCTACTAGATAGCTAGCTAGTTAATTCTCTTCAGACAGAACTTCAGTTGAGAGGGGATAAAACATTAGCTAACGTTGTCAGTTACACTACTAGCTCAGCACTGGGAATAAATACCTTTTTTCCCGTTAAGTCAAACAGCTGTTACCTTGCCAGCTAAATCAGTCAAATAAAAAGTAGCCAGTTTCTGCTCTGCTTGCTTTTACGACCTGGAGAAAAAGCGCAACACACAAAGACCGCAGATGAAGACAGCAGCATCGTGCTGGTCCTATAATAACACAGACTGTCCGTCCGCTCTGTGGTATCCGTGCGGTCCTTAATCCAGCCGACTGAAACCGCAAAATAGCCTGCCCGTCCACTCTGAGGCGTCCGCATGGTCCTAAAGCACACTGAAGCCGCTTTTTGTATCACAGTGCAATGATAAATCTGGGGGGGACAAAAATGCAATTTCAGAATGTGGGGAGGGGGGTCAAGTCCCCCCCGTCCCCAGTGAAAGTTGCGCCCTTGTATGAAGTGTAAAGCAGCCGGCTAATTTGGGCATGCTCTTTAGATTCCATGTTTCTGCTGTGAGTCATAGATCATGATGGCTGGAAGCTCCTGCAAGGTGTCACCACTCACAAGATGTTTAGGTGAGAGACTGAGAAAGGCACCATAGGCAACACATGGCAGTCTGACCTTAAATGGTAGTATAAGCCCGTGCTCACATCCCTGATCCTCAACAATGATGCTCATACAGTACATATATGCTACTCTATACTGCTGTAGAAATTAGGCTTTGACAGAGCATGCACACACCATACCACTTTATATTTGCACATGAGTTCGTATTCAATGATGCTGGTTTACGTCAACTGGTGGTGAATTTTCTACTTGCAGTCTTTGTTTACCTCTATTATAACCATCTCAAGAGCCAGGAAGAATGGTCTCGTGACAGAGTATATAGAGACAGGTTCATAACTAGCATAGTGTTACAGAACACCCTGTGATAATTACAGAGCACCCTGTGGTGATTATAGAGCACCCTATGGAGCACCGTGTGGTAATTACAGAGCACCCTGTGGTGATTATAGAGCACCCTATGGAGCACCGTGTGGTAATTACAGAGCACCCTGTGGAGCACCATGTGGTAATTACAGAGCACCCTGTGGTGATTATAGAGCACCCTGTGGTGATTATAGAGCACCCTATGGAGCACCGTGTGGTAATTACAGAGCACCCTGTGGTGATTATAGAGCACCCTATGGAGCACCGTGTGGTAATTACAGAGCACCCTGTGGTGATTATAGAGCACCCTATGGAGCACCCTGTGGAGCACCATGTGGTAATTACAGAGCACCCTGTGGTGATTATAGAGCACCCTATGGAGCATCATGTGGTAATTACAGAGCACCCTGTGGTGATTATAGAGCACCCTAAGGAGCACCATGTGGTAATTACAGAGCACCCTGTGGTGATTATAGAGCACCCTATGGAGCACCATGTGGTAATTACAGAGCACCCTGTGGTGATTATAGAGCACCATGTGGAGCATCATGTGGTAATTACAGAGCACCCTGTGGTGATTACAGAGCACCCTGTGGTGATTATAGAGCACCATGTGGAGCACCATGTGGTAATTACAGAGCACCCTGTGGAGCACCATGTGGTAATTACAGAGCACCCTGTGGAGCACCATGTGGTAATTACAGAGCACCCTGTGGAGCACCATGTGGTAATTACAGAGCACCGTGTGGAGCACCATGTGGTGATTACAGAGCACCCTGTGGTTATTACAGAGTACCATTTGGAGCGCCATGTGGTAATTACAGAGCACCCTGTGGTAATTACAGAGCACCCTGTGGTGATTATGGAGAACCCTGTGGTAATTACAGAGCACCCTGTGGTGATTATGGAGAACCCTGTGGTAATTACAGAGCACCCTGTGGTGATTATGGAGAACCCTGTGGTAATTACAGAGCACCATGTGGAGCACCATGTGGTAATTACAGAGCACCCTGTGGTGATTATAGAGCACCCTATGGAGCACCATGTGGTAATTACAGAGCACCCTGTGGTGATTATAGAGCACCCTTTGGAGCACCATGTGGTAATTACAGAGCACCCTGTGATGATTATGGAGAACCCTGTGTTAATTACAGAGCACCCAGAGCACCCTGTGGTAATTACAGAGCACCCTGTGTTAATTACAGAGCACCCTGTGGAGCACCCTGTGGTAATTAGAGCACCCTGTGATGATTATAGAGAACCCTGTGTTAATTACAGAGCACCCAGAGAACCCTGTGTTAATTACAGAGCACCCAGAGCACCCTGTGGTAATTACAGAGCACCCTGTGGTAATTACAGGGCACCCTGTGATGATTATAGAGAACCCTGTGTTAATTACAGAGCACCCTGTGGAGCACCCTGTGGTAATTAGAGCACCCTGTGGAGGACCCTGTGGTAATTACAGAGCACCCTGTACTAATCTATACAAACCACTGTATTGAATATAAATGATACAACGAGCTGACTCGCTGATGCTGTTTGAACAACAAAAGAAGGCGCTATAGCATTCTTTTCCTTAGAGACTTTTGGATTGTGTGTAGAGTGTGTGTGTGTTGGTTTTACTATCCTTGTGGGTACCAGAAGTCCTCACAAGGACAGTAAAACAAGGACAATTCTGAGAAGTGGGGACATTTTCTGGTCCCCACAAGAAAACATACTATTTTAGGCTTACGGGTTATGTTTAGGGTTAGGTTTAGGGTTTGGGGTTTGGTACCCACAAGGATAGTAAAACAAACGTGTGTGTGTGTTTAGCCTCTTAAGTGCCTCATTAAGATTCCCCTCCTCACACTACCTGCAGTACGTATATATAGTGGCATCACCGGTAGGCTCATTTCAATGGCTGTCAGAACCTTGGCTCTGACGAGTCTCACACCGTTGGGGTCCAAAAAGAAAAATAATAGCACCGTTGGGGGGCAACACCATCAGTCTGTATGTATACAGAGATTAAAGTTCCAGCTTCTTAAAATAAAAAATTATAATGGAAATATAGCTTATTTTTTGTCACACCATCTACCCATGTCTTGATAATGGGCACAACTTGATCAAATTGAAAAGAGATATAACGTCTCAACATTGTTGCCTCTCTCCATCCCTCTATTTTCTCTGCTCCTTCCACAGATGACTGCTGTAAGATTGGGTGAGTATTCAAATCAAATCCAAGTGTATTTGTCACGTGCGCCGAATACAACAGACCTTACAGTGAAATGCTTACTTACAGGCTCTAACCAATAGTGCAAAAAAGGAATTAGGTTAACAATAGGTAGGTAAAGAAATAAAAACAACAGTAAAAAGACAGGCTGTATACAGTAGCGAGGCTACGTACAGACACCGGTTAGTCAGGCTGATTGAGGTAGTATGTACATGTAGATATGGTTAAAGTGACTATGCATATATGATGAACAGAGAGTAGCAGTAGCGTAAAAGAGGGGTTGGCAGGTGGTGGGTGGGACACAATGCAGATAGCCCGGTTAGCCAATGTGCGGGAGCACTGGTTGGTCAGCCCAATTGAGGTAGTATGTACATGAATGTATAATTAAAGTGACTATGCATATATGATAAACATTTGATTACCTGTCTTATGGCTTGGGGGTAAAAACTGTCAAGAAGCCTTTTTGTCCTTGACTTGGTACTCCGGTACCGCTTGCCAAGCGGTAGTAGAGAGATCAGTCTATGACTGGGGTGGCTGTGGTATTTGACCATTTTTAGGACCTTCCTCTGACACCGACTGGTGTTTTGAGGTCCTGGATGGCAGGCAGCTTTGCCCCAAGCAATTGCAATTGCCGTACCAGGCAGTAATGCAACCAATCAGGATGCTCTCGATGTTGCAACTGTAGAACCTTTTGAGGATCTCAGGACTCATGCCAAATGTTTTTAGTTTCCTGAGGGGGAATAGGCTTTGTCGTGCCCTCTTCACGACTGTCTTGGTGTGTTTGGACAATTCTAGTTTGTTGCTGATGTGGACACCAAGGAACTTGAATCTCTCAACCTGCTCCACTACAGCCGTTGATGAGAATGGGTGTGTGCTCGGTCCTCCTTTTCCTGTAGCCCACAATCAGCTCCTTAGTCTTGGTTACGTTGAGGGATAGGTTGTTATTCTGGCACCACCCGGCCAGGTCTCTGACCTCCTCCCTATAGGCTGTCTCGTCGTTGTCGGTGATCAGGCCTACACTGTTGTGTCGTCTGCAAACTTAATGACGGTGTTGGAGTCGTGCCTGGCCATGCAGTCATGGGTGAACAGAGAGTAGAGGAGGGGACTGAGCACGCACCCCTGGGGAGCTCCAGTGTTGAGGATCAGCGTGGCAGATGTGCTGTTACCTACCCTCACCACCTGGGGGCAGCCCGTCAGGAAGTCCAGGATCCAGTTGCAGAAGGAGGTGTTTAGTCCCAGGATCCTTAGCTTAGTGATGAGCTTTGAGGGTACTATGGTGTTGAACACTGAGCTGTAGTCAATGAATAGCATTCTCACGTAAGTGTTCCTTTTGTCCAGGTGGGGAAAGGGCAGTGTGGAGTGCAATAGAGATTGCATCATCTGTGGATCTATTTGGGTGCTATGACAATTGGAGTGGGTCTAATATATTTGGGATAATGATGTTGATGTGAGCCATTACCAATCTTTCAAAGCAATTCATGGCTATGGACGTGAGTGCTACAGGTCTGTAGTCATTTAGGCAGGTTGCCTTTGTGTTCTTGGGCACAGGGACTATGGTGGTCTGCTTGAAACATGTTGGTATTACAGACTCAATCAGGGACATATTGAAAACGTCAGTGAAGACACCTGCCAGTTGGTCAGCACATGCCCGGCGCACACGTCCTGGTAATCTGTCTGGCCCCGCAGCCTTGTGTATGTTGACCTGTTTAAAGTTCTTACTCACGTCGGCTATGGAGAGCGTGATCACACAGTCGTCCGGAACAGCTGATGCTCTCATGCATGCCTCAGTGTTGCTTGCCTCGAAGTAAGCATAGAAGTGATTTAGCTCGTCTGGTAGGCTCATGTCACTGGGCAGCTCGCGGTTGTGCTTCCCTTTGTAGTTTGTAACAGTTTACACGCCCTGCCACAAAAGACGAGCGTCGGAGCCGGTGTAGTATGATTCAATCTTAGCCCTGTATTGATGTTTGTTTGATGGTTCGATGCAGGGCATAGCAGGATTTCTTGTAAGCTTCCGGGTTGGAGTCCCGCACCTTGAAAGCAGCAGCTCTACCCTTTAGCTCAATGCGAATGTTGCTTGTAATCCATGGCTTCTGGTTGGGATATGTACGTACAGTCACTGTGGGGACAACGTCATCGATGCCCTTATTGATAAAGCCAGTGACTGATGTGGTGTACTCCTCAATGCCATCGGAAGAATCACGGAACATGTTCCTGTCTGTGCTAGCAAAACAATCCTGTAGTTTAGCATCGGCTTCATCTGACCACTTTTTTATAGCCCGAGTCACTGGTGCTTCCTGCTTAAATTTGTGCTTGTAAGCAAGAATCAGGAGGACAGAGTTGTGGTCGGATTTACCAAATGGAGGGCGAGGGAGAGCTTTGTACGCGTCTCTGTGTGTGGAGTGCAGGTGATCTAGAATTTTTTTCCCCTCTGGTTGCACATTTAACATGTTGATGGAAATTTGGTAGAACTGATTAAAGTTTCCCTGCATTAAAGTCTCCGGCCACTAGGAGTGCCGGCTCTGGGTGAGGGGTTTCCTGTTTGCTTATTTCCTTATACAGCTGTCTGAGTGCAGTCTTAGTGCCAGCATCTGTCTGTGGTTGTAAATAAACAGCCACGAAAGGTATAGCTTAAAACTCTCTAGGCAAGTAGTGTGGCCTGCAATTTATCACAATATACTCTACTTCAGGCGAGCAAACTCTAGAGACTTCCTTAGATTCTGTGCACCAGCTGTTGTTGACAAATACGCACAGACCGCCCCCCCCCTCGTCTTACCGGAGTGTGCCGGTGCAGCGTATGTGGATCATCACTGCCAAGCACGAGGAAAATAGCCTTATTGAGCATCAGCTACAGTATACTGCCAAAAGCCAATACACAGACCCTGAAAAGACAAGGACAGTGAGTTGATTTCAACATGCTTTAGTTTAGAGGGTCTCAAAGTACAACAGGTAAATTGCTGTGCCTTAAGCTGACAAACTGATTAGAAGAAGTCCACTTTAAAAAGGTCCAACACAGCAGTTTTTATCTCAATATCAAATTATTTCTGGTTAACAATTAAGTACATTACAGTGACTGTTTTCAATGAAAATGGTCAAAAAGAAACAAAAAAAGCTATTTCTCAAGCAGGAATTGTGCTAGGACTGTCTGGGAGTGGTCTGAGTTGGGAGGGGAAAAGAAATGCTTTCAAAATAAAAAAAAATGGTTTGACAAAAGCCACATAAGCTGCGTTTTACAGGAGTTGACCAATAGAGGAGTTAGCTGACAACGGCAGGAAAACGATGTGTGCTCTTCCATGGGGCAGAAGTCAGCGTGTTGTTGTGATTCTGGATGGCCAGATAGCCAGCACCAATGACAAGAAGCTGCCATGTGGGGAATCTCAAGTGGCTCATTTCGGCTAGTTTCATCTTGTTATTGATTCCATGTCTTGTTTCGAGGTGTCTTGACTGATTTCATGTCAATGCTAATATGGCAAAGAATTCACTAGCTAGCTAACCAACAACTGTAATGATGTATTTGAGAGACAACTAGTGCTCATTGTGCAAATGTATTTATGTTTTCAAGAAACATTGGAGACAAAACATGTTTTGCACGTTGTCAACAATCTAAGCCAAACTCGTCTGTTTTTCCCAATAGTTGCGCATGCCTCAGTTTTGTTGCTAAACAACCAAACGTCTATCAGATCAGATCTGAAAAAAATATTCTGTGATTGGTCAAAAGACCAATTAGTGGAAAATTGGGCTGCCTGGGTAAACGCAGCCATACAGTATAATGGAGTAGATATCATTCATTTACTATGGTTAGTTTGTCCATCATTCACAATACGCTTGTAGAGTGGGTTTGGATCCAAAGAGGCTTTCATTGAGGATGCCATGCGAGAATTTTCCCCACTCTGAATGAGCTTTTTTATTTACGACTCAGACTGATTACCCTGTCGAGACAAGCTATAGATTTACAGAAGATTTTGAGGACACCAGTAATAATACCTTAATGAGCAGCAAAGGGTTCCCATCATGCATTTTAAAGGATCTACAGTTTGTTGACAAAGAGTCCCCAGCTGCAGAAAGGCCTACAGTTCATCCCCCCTGATGATAGAAAGAAAGAGATTCCTGGTAAATAAAAAAAATCATGTTCTACTCCATGCTGATTAGGCTCACAAAAAGAGATTTCACCGACAGCTATCCCTCCTTTCTCTCTCTCTTCCCCTCAACTTCAGGTCAGCTTTGGCATCTCAACACAGCTGCTTTCCTGACGATAGGGGCAAGTCTTCAAAATTTTCCACTAGTGCTCTCTGGTGGCTGAGGTAATTAAGTGTACTGTAAGAGTGGACGTAAATCAGGTGGAAGCCACAGATGGACCCACTCTGTCACTCAGGCCAGCTACAGCTACAGCTACAGGCATGGTGAGCAGTGGGAGAAGAGAAGGCCAAGCTACAGGCATGGTGAGCAGTGGGAGAAGAGAAGGCCAAGCTACAGGCATGGTGAGCAGTGGGAGAAGAGAAGGCCAAGCTACAGGCATGGTGAGCAGTGGGAGAAGAGAAGGCCAAGCTACAGGCATGGTGAGCAGTGGGAGAAGAGAAGGCCAAGCTACAGGCATGGTGAGCAGTGGGAGAAGAGAAGGCCAAGCTACAGGCAAATCTGTATTCAAGGACATGTGGGTCAACCTAGAAAATCCTGTCTCAAATCAAATTGTATGTCACATACTTCGTAAACAACAGGTGTAGACTAAGTTTTCGCAGTTGTAAATGATAACTTGTTCTCAACTAGCCTACCTGGTTAAATGAAGGTGAAATAACACTGAACTGCTTACTTACGGGCCCTTCCCAACAATGCAGACAGAAAAGAAATAGAGAAATAAAATAATAATAACAACACAAAGAATAAAAACACGAGTAATGATAGCCAAGTTATTACCTGGTACCCTGTGTATATAGCCAAGTTATTACCTGGTACCCTGTGTATATAGCCAAGTTAGACAGGGTACCAGGTAATAACTTGGCTATATACACAGGGTACCAGGAAATAACTTGGCTATATACACAGGGTACCAGGTAATAACTTGGCTATATACACAGGGTACCAGGTAATAACTTGGCTATATACACAGGGTACCAGGTAATAACTTGGCTATATACACAGGGTACCAGGTAATAACTTGGCTATATACACAGGGTACCAGGTAATGACTTGGCTATATACACAGAGTACCAGGTAATAACTTGGCTATGTACACAAGGTACCAGGTAATAACTTGGCTATATACACAGGGTACCAGGTAATAACTTGGCTATATACACGGGGTACCAGGTAATAACTTGGCTATATACACAGGGTACCAGGTAATAACTTGGCTATATACGCAAGGTACCAGGTAATAACTTGGCTATATACACAGAGTGTAAGTGTAAGTTGACTATGAAAACAATTTGGGATTTCCAACACATTGTTTCTTATTTAAAAAAAGATGGGATACAGTCAGTCTCTCCTAAACTCTTAGCCAAGAGAAATGGGCATGTATAGTATTTATATCAGCCCTCTAATAACAATGAAGAGAAAACGTGCCACTCTGTTCTGGGCCAGCTGCAGCTGTCAGATGTGTGCGTACTGGTAGCGAAGTCAGGTGCAGGAGAGCAGAGATTTGTGAACAGGCGCACACTTTATTTAGGCAAAAGTAAAAAACGAGCAAAACAGTCACAAGAATTATGTTTAACAATAAACATCTTCGTGAAAAAATAACACAGAAAAACAAGCCAGTCTGGCATGTCAACAATACACACGTAACACAAACAATCTTACACAAAGACATGATGGGGAACAGAGGAATACATAGATGTATATTGATTGGGGAATGAAAACCAGTTAGGGAACAAGGGAACAAGACAAAACAAATGGATACATGAAAAATGGAGTGGCGATGGCTAGAAAGCCGGTGACGTCGACCACCGAACGCCACCTGAACAAGGATAGGAGCCGACTTCGGCGGAAGTCGTTACAGCAGCTTAACTAGATATTTCCATGCAGCACTGGACCACACGACTGGACAATAATCAAGATTAGACAAAACTAGAGCCTGCAGAACTTGCTTTGCACACTCTTGGCATTCTCTCAACCTGCTTCATGTGGTAGTCACCTGGAATGTATTTCAATTTACAGGTGTGCGTTGTTAAAAGTTAATTTGTGGAATTTCTTTCCTTCTTAATTGAGCCAATAAGTTGTGTTGTGACAAGATAAGGGTGGTATACCCTATTTGGTAAAAGACAAAGTCCATATTATGGCAAGAGTTTCTTCAAGTGCAGTTGCAAAAACCATCAAGCGCTATGATGAAATTGGCTCTCAATGAGGACCGTCACAGGAAAGGAAGTCCCAGAGTTACCTCTGCTGCAGAGGATAAGTTTATTAGTTACCAGTAATTGTAGCCCAAATAAATAAATACAGACACACCTCAACATCAACTGTTCAAAGGAGACTGTGTGAATCAGGCCTTCATGATCGAATTGTTGCAAAGAAACCACTACTAAAGGACACCAATAAGAAGAAGAGTCTTGCTTGGGCAAAGAAACACGAGCAATGGACATTAGTGTCCGGTGGAAATCTTTCCTTTGGTCTGATGAGTCCTAATTTGAGATTTTTGGTTCCAACCGCTGTGTCTTTGTGAGATGCAGAGTAGGTGAATGGATGATCTCTGCATGTGTGGTTCCCACCGGGAAGCATGGAGGAGGAAGTGTGATGGTGTGGGGGTGCTTTGCTGGTGACACTGTTGGTAATTTATTTAGAATTCAAGGCACAACTAACCAGCATGGCTACCACAACATTCTGCAGCGATACACCATCCCATCTGGTTTGCGCTTAGTGGGACTATCATTTGTTTTTCAACAGGACAATGACCCAACACACCTCAAGTCTGTGTAAGGGCTATTTGACCAAGAAGGAGAGTGATGAGTGCTGCATCAAATGACCTGGCCTCCACAATCACCCAACCTCAACCCAATTGAGATGGTTTGGGATGAGCTGGACCGCAGAGGGAAGGAAAAGCAGCCAACAAGTGCTCAGCATATGTGGGATCACCTTCAAGACGGTTGGAAAAGCATTCCAGGTGAAGGTGGTTGAGAGAATGCCAAGAGTGTGCAAAGCTGTCATCAAGGCAAAGGGTGGCTACTTTAAAGAATCTCAAATAAAAAATATATTTTGATTTGTTCAACACTTTTTAGGGTTACTACATGATTCCATATGTGTTATTTAATAGTGTTGTCTTCACTATTAATCTACATTGTAGAATTTTTTTTTTAAATAAAGAAAAACCCTTGAATGAGTAGGTGTGTCCAAACTTTTGACGGGTACTGTATATAAGGCGGTGTAAGAGGAAAGCCCAAAAAATTGTTAAAGACTCCAGTCACCCAACTCATAGACTGTTGCCTCTGCTACCTCACGGCAAGAGTCTAGGTTCAAAAGGCTACATAACAGCTTCTACCCCCAAGCTATTAGACTGCTGAACAATTAATAAAACGGCCACCCTACCCAAACCATCTCAATTGGGTAGAGGTTGGGAGATTGTGGAGGCCAGGTCATTTGTTTTTACACTGCTGCTACTAGCTGTTTATTACCTACGCATAGTCACTTTACTCTAACCTACATGTACAAACTACCTCGACTAACCTGTACCCCCGCACATTGACTTGGTATAGCCTCCTAATTTTATGTAATTTTATAATGTTACTTTTTCTTTTTTACTTTAGCTAATTTAGTAAATATTTTCTTAACTCTATTTCTTGAACTTCATACCTGTTGTATTCGACACGTGACAAATACAATTTGCTGCTTGAGTGCAGTCTTAATGCCAGCATCGATTTAATGTGGTAAATAGACAGCTATAAAAAAAATATAGATGGAAACTCTCTTTGTAAATAGTGTGGTCTACAGCTTATCATGAGGTATTCTAACTCAGGAGAACAGAACCTTAAGACTTCCTTATTAATATGAGAGATCGCACACCAGCTGTTGTTAACAAAGAGACGCACACCATCTCCCCTGAGCTTCCCCGACGCCACCCTTCTGTCCTGCCGATGTATAGAAAAAGCATCTGTCTCTGAAGGCCTGCTATTGTTGCTATTGTTCCTGAATATCGATCGATCGGACAGTATGTATTAGGTTTCCCCAGGCACGTGCATGGCAGATGGGGTGTGTTCAATACTTGGAGGCAGAGAGGGGAGGAAGGGGTGAACAGAACTCTCCTTCTCTATGCTCTTCATGTAAAGAAGTGCTTTGGAATCCAACATTGTGGCTGAATGTCAGTATAAATATGCTGTAGTAGTAGACTTAAGGAGCAGTTGAAATATGTACAATTGTTACCCGGATGAAAATGGGGGAGGGTCAAGCTTTTTCAATTTCAGTCAGGGGGAGGGTTTAGTATTATAATTTTTTTGTCCAGGGGAGGGTCATGTAATTTGTAATCGATTAAATGTCATATTTGAGAATTAGTTGCTTATGATAGTATCTGGATGTGTGCCTGATGCTGCCCCTCATCCCTGACTCTCTGCTGGGTGTGCTATATCAAGTGTGCCTAGTGTGGTCTCAATCAAATAATCCATAGCCTATACTGTAGGCTATACCAAGAGCATCCTTGGAGAAGGACAGAACAAAGTTGTATTTCTAAGAAAAAAGTACTTCCTTCCCGAGTGTTTGCACTGCTGGGATGGTGTATATAAAACTAGGCAACACTGCAGTACACATTGCAATGGATAGGAGTTCCCAATCATGAGCCCTGGCCTGCCCTGCTCTTGCTGATGTAAACCCTTTTTGTTCTGCCTAACCAATGACTGCCCTGTGTACGGTGTCACTTTAGGTGGCGAGTCAAAGGCTTCATCTGAAAATAATGTTTTATTTGTAAAGAAATAATATCTGTGCACGTGGGCTAGGTCTACTGATGTTCAGTTGAGAGGGAGAGCACGAAGATGAGGAGGACCGGAGGTAAGCTTGCTACTGCTATAATTGATTTTAAGAAAAAAATATATGTTTCATGTGCCCATAATGAAGCTATTTATCACAGTTACTGACCTCACAATAAGCCATATTCAAGTAATTTACATAACTTACATCACTATGGAGCAGCAGCTGTGGAGAAGGACAGCACGAGTGGTGAAAGTAGGTTCATTTGAGAAGGCTTAAACAGTTTTCATTTTAATTTGACTTAAGGCCACTACTTTGAAAGGCTGGTCATGGCTCACATCAACACCATTATCCCAGAAATCCTAGACCCACTTCAATTTGCAAACCGCCCCAACAAATCCACAGATGATGCAATACCATTAACATCGACAAGGCTGTAGCAGGTTGAGAGCTTAAAGTTCCTTGGTGTCCACATCACCAACAAACTATCATGGTACTTTTTTCCCCCTTCTACTTACCTCAGCCCGGTATGTCCTGTACCGGTTCCTCTCGCCATGCGGAGCGTGTCGTCAGTCCGCTGCTAAAGAAACACCAAGATTATTTTTGGGCGGGGCACATGGAGCTGGCGGTCGAGCAGCGGAGAGTGCCAGAGCCTGTGTTGGAGTCAGAGGAGGAATTCGATGAAAGATTCCGGAGAGAGGTGGTAGCAATGAGAATGCTGCAGCACAGTCGTGCTGAAGAGCGTGACACGGTCTGACGGTCCACGGTCCGGAACCTCCAGCAACGGTCCACGGTCCGGAACCTCCAGCAACAGTCCACGGTCCGGAACCTCCAGCAACAGTCCACGGTCCGGAACCTCCAGCGACGGTCAATCGTCCAGAGCTTCCAGGCACGGTTTCCAGTCCTGCTCCAGGGCAGGAGCCTTCCTCTGCGCCGATGCCCAGTCCAGGCACGGTGTCCAGTCCAGCTCCATGGCCGGAACCTTCCTCTGCGCCGGTGCCCAGTCCAGGCACGGCGGTCAGCCCAGCTCCATGGCCGGAGCCTCCTTCTGCGCAGATGCCCAGTCCAGGCACAGCGTCCAACCCAGCTCCAGGGCCGGAGCCCTCCTCTGCGCAGATGCCCAGTGTCCAGGCACAGCGTTCAGCCCGGCGCCATGGTCGGATCCGGGATCTGGGGTGAGGCTACGAACCGCACCGGAGCCGACACCAACACTAGTCACCCCCATAACCACCCCCATTTGGTTTCAGGTTTTGCGGCCGGAGTCCACACATTTGGGGGGGGTACTGGCACGCCCTGACCATAGAGAGCCCTTGTTTCTCTATGGTGTAGTAGGTCAGGGCGTGACTAGGGGGTATTCTAGTTTAGAATTTCTATGTTGTGTTCTAGCTTATATTTTCTATGTTGGTGTTTTGTATGATTCCCAATTAGAGGCAGCTGGTAATCGTTGTCTCTAATTGGGGATCCTATTTAAGTAGATATTTTTCCCACCTGTGTTTGTGAGATATTGATTTGTGTTTGTGCAGGTGCACCACGTAGTCACCCTTTAGTTGTTCATTTTTTTATGTTTAAGTTTCTCTTTGAATTAAATATGTGGAACTCAACATCTGCTGTGCCTTGGTCCCGTTCTTCCGGCAGCCGAGACAGTATGTGAGATCAACAGAGAGGTATATTCTCTGGGGGATTTAAATATTGACTTGCTTTCATCAAGCTGCTAACTCAAGAAAAAGCTTCAAACTGTAACCAGTGCCTGCAACCTGGTTCAAGTTAATCAGTCAACCTACCAGGGTCATTACAAACAGCACAGGAATGAAAACATGTATTGATCACATCTGTACTAATGCTGCAGAAATTTGCTTGAAAGCCGTATCCAGATCCATTGGATGTAGTGATCACAATATAGTAGCTATATCTAGGAAAACCAAAGATCCGAAGGATTGGCCTAATATAGTGGATGTTGTTGATGTAAAGAATATTTGTTGGTCCGTGGTGTGTAATGAGGAGCAAACAGACACTGAACTTGACACATTTATGAAATTCCTTATTCCAGTTACTAATAAGCATGTACTTATTAAGAAAATTACTTTAAATACTATTAAATACCTGTGTATTGATGAGGAATTGAAAAATGGTATGGTTGAGAGGGATGAGGCAAAAGGAATGGTAAATAAGTCTGGCTGCACAACCCATTTGCAAATGTATTGCAAATTGAGAAATCATGTGACTAAACTGAATAAAAATAAGAAGAAACTACACTATGGAACAAAGATAGATTACAAAATGCAGGGACAACATGCAAGTTCCTTACTTTTTTTCCCCTTCTACTTACCTCTTCCATTTTTGTGGTAATGCTACAATTAGTTGGTCATAATGGTTATGGTTAGAGCAGACATTTCCACATGTCTGTGTTAGCTGCATGTGTGACATAACTCCACCAGTCCTATTTATGATATCATTCACTAAAATTATACCTTTTTTTAAAGTTTCTTAGAAAAAAATATATATATTTTTTTAATCAATTAGTATATTTCAGTTTAACCACAATATTTGTTGTATTATTTGTTCTCTCTTTTCAGGTGGATTCAACTGAAATTGCAACCAACTTTCTAAGACTTGTTTAAAAAATAACAATATTTTTGAGATGATTTCCTTTTCAAACAACTGAAAATGAGCAGGTATTATCTGAATAAAGGGGAAAAGGACATTCTTGAACATAGGATGAGACATTCCTACCAATTTACTAGAGAACCAGTTTGGATTTAAGTATAACTTTTGTATGATTGATGCCTTTAGTGAGAGGTCTAATGCTTTAATATTTAATCCTTTCTGCCCATTGAATTCATATTCGTTATATAAATAGGCCCTTTTAATTTTGTCTGGTTTGCCATTCCAAATCAAATGTAATATTTTTTGTTCATATAATTTAAAAAGCAGGTCACTATTTGTAGGCAAAACCATGAGCAAATAGGTCAACTGTGATATTACTAAAGAGTTAACCAGGGTGATTTTTCCACATATAGACAGGTATTTTCCTTTCCATGGTAGCAAGATCTTATCTATTTTTGCTAACTTTCTATAAAAATGTATTGGAGTGAGAGAATTTCTTTCTTTTGGGATTTGTATACCGAGTATGTCCACATCTCCATCAGACCATTTAATTGGTAAACTACACAGTAATGTAAAATTAGCATTTTGTTGTGATCCAATACGTAATATAGTGTACTTATTATAATTTGGTTTTAATCCAGAGAGAATAGCAAAAGTATCCAGATCCTCTATGAGGCCACGATGAGATTCTAATTGTGGTTTTAAAAGAAAACATGAATCATCAGCGTACAATGACACATTAGTTTTTAAGCCACGTATTTCTAATCCCTTAATATTGATCTCATTTTAACAGCTAACATTTCGATGGCAATAATAAATAGATATGCTGATAGTGGACAACCTTGTTTTACTCCTCTAGATCATTTAAAAGTTTCTCAGATGTAGCCATTATTTACTTTTTTACACCTCTGGTTAAAAAACTATCATACATAACTTTAACCCATTTTATAAGAGATTCCCCAAAATTGAAATATTCTAGGGCATTTATATATAACCTCCAGTCGTACTTCATCAAACATCTTTTCAAAATCAGCTTTGATTTCATAGTATTCTATTGTTTCCAGTACTTGTTTTATATTATCTCCAATGTATCGTCCATGTAAAAAACCTATGGACTGGATCTTTATATATACCACTTGGGTCCTGTTTCAGTAATAATGATATCAGACCTTGTTACGTGTCTGATAATCTACCATTTATATAGGACTGGTTAAAGCATGCTAATAATGGTCCTTTGAGTATATCAAAAATATGTTTTGTATACTTCCACTGGTATGCCATCCAGCCCTGGAGTTTTCCCAGCCTTAAAGGATTTAATTGCATCAAGAAATTCCTCCTCTGTAATTTGGCCTTCACATGAGTCTTTCTGTACAGATGTTCATTTTACATTATTATTATTAGGGAAAAAATCCATACAATTAGTTTCAGTTAAAGGAGATGGAGGAGACAAACAAAAACATATTCTTAAAGTACTTTACTTCCTCTTTCAAAATATCATTATGTGAATCATGCGTGACTCCATCATTTCTAACCAGTTTCAATACATTTGTTTTCTACATTGAAGATTGAAAAATAATTGGGTGCATTTTTCCCCATATCCCATCCAGTTGGCTTTATTTTTATAATATATTACACTGGATCTTTCTTGAATAAGTTCCTCCATTTATTTTTGTTTTTCCTCTAACTTATTCTGAGCCTCTATGGTACAGTTTTTATTGCTATCTAACTGTACTGTTAGGCCTTCAATTTCCTTTGTTAAAATGGACTCTTTTGATCTAAATTGCTTTTGTTTTATAGATGAGTACTGAATTGCACAGCCTCTAAAGGCCCATTTAAAAGTGTCCCATACAATAAGGGGATCTGCTGTACCTATGTTATGTCTGAACAAGTCAGTTATACATTCTTCTGTCCTAGTTCTAAACAATTTATCATCTAGCAGGCTTTAATTAAATTTCTAATATCCTCGCTCACGTGGAAATTCTGTAAGAGTAATATATATGCCAATTATGTGATGATCTGACCACATTCTGTCACCTATCAACACGTTTTTAACTTTTGGTTCCAGAGAGAATGGCATAAGAAGTAGTCAAGACGACTAGCTTGATAAAGCCTCCGACATGTATATCTCACTAGGTCAGGGTATTTAAGTGTCCATATTAAAATCTCCCACCATAATAATAGAGTCTAGTGTTGCTTGTAGAGTTGATATATTCTTGTGTATTTTTTCAAAAAAGCATGGATTGTCATTATTTGGACTGTATAGGTTAATAAGCCATATCTGTTTATTGTCCAATAACATATTTTAAATAATCCATCTACCTTGATAATCTGTTTGGACAATTTGCACATTTGGATCAAAATTACTGTTAATTAAAACCATCACCCCTTCTGAATTTCTTTGCCCATGAGAGTAAATATATCACCCTCCCCCCCCCCCCTCCCCCACAGTCCTTTTTCCACAAAACTTCATCTAAAATTGTTGAATGAGTTTCCTGTAAACAATAGATATTATATTCCTTCTCTTTTAGCCAGGTAAATACTGATCGTCTTTTCTTATTATCTGCTAAGTCATTACAATAGTAACTGGCTATACTTATTTCATCACTTACCATAATGAGACAACTTTCAATTATATTTATCAAAATATGTTTGTAAACATACCATTAAAAAGTAACATGATGATTGAGTGTCCATATAGCTGTACCTTGATATTTGCATTGCTACTAAGTAAACCTCCAATTGGTCCCCAGTATTCCAACCGCTAAAAGCCCTCCTCGTCCCGAGTTGGGTTGTCATCCCAATGCCCGGCAGGCCACCCCCGACCCCCCGTATCCCATAGCCCTGAAAAGACTGGGATCCATCCTTCGAAAAGAGCACAGTTCCATTTACAGAACAGAAGTAGATCAACCACCAAATACATCACCCTCACCTCAATTTGTATTATATATAGCAATCTATATATCTATATATATATATATATATTAAAAATCCTGTTTCTTATTTTCCATAATTAGCTATTAATATTTGTAATAATGGGAGGCAATTTATGCAAAGGATTTTAACTCTCACCAGTCTCACCATTACCAAAATGACATTATTGCAAGCAATTATTATATTAGCAAACAATTGTGAATCATCCTATATTGTCCCTAACATCTTCTACTCCTTCGCAACAGTTGTGTGATATGCACATGCACCCCCACAATCATACACATTCAACCCTTTCCCCCACACAACCATAGGCTCACATTCTCAACAGTTGTGTGATACGCACATATACCCCCACAATCATACACACTCAAACCTTTCCCCCCACACAACCATAGGCTCACATTCTCAACAGTTGTGTGATACGCACATATACCCCCACAATCATACACACTCAAACCTTTCCCCCCACACAACCATAGGCTCACATTCTCAACAGTTGTGTGATATGCACATATACCCCCACAATCATACACACTCAACCCTTTCCCCCCACACAACCATAGGCTCACATTCTCAACAGTTGTGTGATACGCACATATACCCTCAACCCTTTCCCCCACACAACCATAGGCTCACATTCTCAACCCTTTCATACCAACCCTTTCACACAACCATAGGCTCACATTCTCAACAGTTGCACCATCCCAGAGCCCAACTTAAGAAAGGTCTTGATTTACGAATGCATGTACAGCTGCATCAGAGGGTGTTCTTTAATCGAAGCCTCTCCAACATAATCCAAGTAGAATCAAAAATTCCCCATGGCAGCTATCTATGCCCATTACTTTTTGCAATCTTTACTAATGACATGCCACTGGCTTTGAGTAAATCCAGAGTGTCTATGTATGTGGATGACTCAACACTATACATGTCAGCTAAAACAGCGACTGAAATGACTGTAACACTTAACAAAGAGTTGCAGTTAGTTCTAGAGTGGGTGGGAAGGAATAAGTTCATCCTAAATATTTCTAAAACTAAAAGCATTGTATTTGGGACAAATCATTCACTAAACCTCTACTAAATCTTGTAATAAATCATGTGGAATTTGAGCATGTTGAGGTGACTAAACTGCTTGGAGTAACCCTGGATTGTAAACTGTCATGGTTAAAACACGATACAACAGTAGCTAAAAATAATTATTAAGGCTATATTATTATTATTATTTCAAGGCTATTGCCTGCGTTTAAGAAATATATATTATTGAGGATCATGCTAGCTATGCATGCCTAGTTTGTTAATTTAGCCTAGCAGATATTCCCATACCCTAATCACAGTCAAAACAAATCTATTTTGTAACAACAATATCGTGGAATGAAATATAATAAGTTAGAAATTGACAGTTTACCAAATGAAAAAGTTACAAGTGTACATAGGCATGCCTGATATGCAGCTACTGTGTTAAACAACAAATTTATTTTTCTTATATTCATTGATCAGATACTTCAGTTATAACTGGTTCTATTACGCCAAATGTTTACAGTTGATAGTCAACTTTAGCACTGTTACAAACTATCCTCTTTAACAATGGGCTGTATAGAAATCACAAGGCTTCCAGTGTTGCAGCATGCGCCCATTCGTTCTCATGCTCTGTTGTGGGATTAAAAAGGTGATGGTTGTCTACAGTCGTGTCAAATCATGTAGAATTGCATGAAATCCATTTATAAAAGGCTATTTTTTAATCAGACCACAAATAAGATGATAGGTTAATGTAGTGTTTTTATTATAATGGATATCTTTTAACCTCTACCCTTGTCTAAAGTGGTCTGCAAATCCACAACCTTCTGGCTATTATTTGGGGTATAGGGGAGGGTCATTCTTATTTTTTATCAAGTGTTCAGGTTTGGGTCGGGTAAAAAAAAACACTTTACTGAAGGGAGGGACATCCATTTTCATTTCAGAGAGGTCAGATTTTCTCTAGGTATCCCTCATTATAAATAACATACAGTCCCTTAACAAAGAATCTCTCTCTCTCTACCTAGAAGACAAGCATGGTGAGTAGTGAGTCCCATATTGTCTATGGAGTCCCCTATAACGATTGTGAGGCAATAGGTTTTTATCTAACTCCATGGTTACCTGATCTCTGTTGAAATGTTCCTCTGCTTAGATGATGAAGTGAATAAGGAAACTAAATCGAACAGGTGTTGAAAGATCAGATCAATGAGAGAAGATCGCAGATTGATTATTGATGAGTCTGATCTATACACTGCATCCTGGAATGGATCAACCATGACATGTTCAGGTCCCTGGTGGGGTCTATTCAGAAGTGACACACACACACAGTACACACAATGACGACTCACTTCCTGGCTTAACACTCATCCATCCACACATTTATGACCAAGTCAGCAGGACATTGAGTATCCTCTTTTCACACCTCTCACCTTCAGTCCATTGAGTCTTGAAGGAGAAGAGCATTGAGCAGTCAGTAGGACTAAAGACAGTGTGGCGTTTATGGACATTGACCATTTTTTTTATTACTAAGAAATGCTAAACATGAAGTAATATGACATTCAGATAATGATAGAATCAAGTATTATAATCAAACTAATCACTTTGTTCATGAGACTGGATTTTAAACAAACAGAAATTGTAATCATGGCAACGAGAAAAGTAAGACAATGTCTCCACCGCGTGGGCATGAGGAATTATTTTTCGAATGGGGACATTTTAACCCGGAAATAAATTAAAGTGACCTTTCACGTGACATGAACCACGTATGTCGGACATGCTTCCAAAAATGGCTGCGTGTAGTATAGAAGACGTGCTTGCTAAAGCTGAACAAGATGAGGCTGAAAAACTCAAAAGTATCACCGTTCAAAAAGAATTGGACCTTGAGTTTGACATCGGAAACCTGGTCGCATACGACAAGAACCGTATTGATATTCGACAGTTCCGTGAACAGAAGAAAGACGATTTCCTGCGCTCGCTAGCTCGTGACAACACGCAGCTCCTGATCAACGAGATATGGAAGCATCCCACAGAGAGAGTAGAGGAGGTAATCGTAGTCAAACTACCCGAGCCGACCACTGCACTGCCGAGAGAGAAGCCCCCACCGAAGCCCAGGCCTCCTACCAAATGGGAGGAATTCGCCAAATTGAAGGGGATCCAAAAGAAGAAGAAAACTAACCTGGTATGGGACGATGTTGCCAAAGAGTGGAAGCGGCGTTGGGGCTACAAGCGTGTTAATGATGGCACGAAAGAGTGGCTAATTGAGGTCCCCGAAACAGCCGACCCCAACGAGGACCAATTTGCCAAACGGAACAAAGCCAAGAAGGAGAAGGTTGCAAAAAACGAGCTGCATCGCCTGAGGAACATAGCCAGGGCACAGAAGATCAAAGTACCAGGTGTTGGACTCACACCGACCGCGCAGCAATCCACAACTGACCTGAGTAGGGCTGTCAATGTGGCCAAGGTATCCACAGCTTCCGCAGGTAAATTCCAAGACCGCCTACCGAAGGAGAAAGCTCCCAGAAACACCGGGAAGAAGAGGAAATTCCAGCCTGTCATCGGTAACTTTTCCAGTGAAAAGCAGAGGCAGCTGGATCTGCTCAAGGTGATGGACAGTAAGAAACCTCGTCTGGACGTCAACAAAGCTGTAAACAAACAAATGCGAGAGGATGACCGAGAGGAGTCTGCAGCGAAATTTAGGAAGGGGGGGAAGAAGGGACGCAAGGGTGGTAATTTCTCTGGAAAGGGAAAGGGTGGAGGTGGAAAGGGTAAAGGAGGTGGTGGCAAAGGAAGAGCAGGGGGTAAAGGTCAAGGACCACCTGGAGGTAAAAAAGGAGCTGGGAAACGCTAAAGGGGAACATTTTAAACTTTGTATGTCATACATCACAAGAGCCTTGTCTCAGACTGCACAGTATGAATTGCCATCTTCATTATGTTTCCCACCTGCATATTGCTGGGAGTGATGTGTCCCTGGGCTGTCTCCCCTTAATGCAGGTCAGGTGCAATAGGGGGGAGGGGCTTCTGTCCCGTCATGCAAAATAGATCACCCATGACATTGTGTAAAAATGGTATATGGTGATGATTTTCCTTGTGTCTACAAGGCTAGCCTAGTGGTTAGAGCATTGGACTAGTAACTGGAAGGTTGCAAGTTCAAACCCCAGAGCTGATAAGGTACAAATCTGTCGTTCTGCCCCTGAACAGGCAGTTAACCCACTGTTCCTAGGCCGTCATTGAAAATAAGAATTTGTTCTTAATTGACTTGCCTAGTTAAATAAAGGTAAAATAAATAACAATTTGTTGTAAAAATGTGTAACATTTGGGTACAGAGAGTTATGTTTGATATTTTTCAACACAATTAAAATCAACTTCATAAAGATGGTGTTTTTTGTGTGATTTATCATAAGAATATAAGGCAACAAACAGTACATTGTAGTTTCACTGAGCACAATAGCAAATCAAATGTTTGTTTTTTTGTTTTTTTACATGTGCTGAATACAAGTGTAGACTTTTCCATGAAATGCTTACTGATGATCTCTTTACCAACAAGGCAGTTAAAAGTAAGGAAATATGCAAATAGATAATATTTTAAAAAGTAACAAGATAAAGTTACAATGCTATACACAAGTAAGTTCACAATTTCCATGTGATCCAGCTACAGACAGTAATGCCACATGAGTTTGAGTTTATTTTTACAGGGACTGCACATTAATCAACGTTTCAGTAAAAGTGATAGTTTTAGTCAGCCTGCTAATTTTTCAAACGCAGTCCCTGGGCAGGTTATTTAAACCAATACCAGTACAGACCAATGAGGAGCAGTGGGGTGTGCAACACTTTGGGTCAGAGGGGACGGAGGGGTGAACAGAACTCTCCTTCACTATGCTCCTGTAGAGGAATGCTTTGGAATCTAACATTGTGGCTGAAAGTAGGGATGTGCTATAGTAGAAGACTGCCTCAGTCAAGTCAAGCAATAAGAGCCAGATGGAATCAGCAGAGGTCTGCGCCAAAATTCTACAAATTGTTCTGCACACAGGCAATGCTGTAAAGTTATTGATAAGAAACGGTTTCCTGGACACAGATAAAGCCTACTCCTACACTGACCCTGTTTAGTAGTATCATATGATGATATAAACAGAGAACCTGTCTGTCTGTCTGTCTGTCTCTCGTGCATTGCATGTAGGCCTAATGACCAAGAATAGAGATGCTATGAATGCTCTTCCCGATAAACACACAGTAGGCTTAAAGGAGGTAGGCCTGCTAATCAGATTAGCTGTGCTGGTGGTTATATAAAACAGGCATTTGGCCCCAGAGAAACAGACAGCCCAGCACACTGAACTGGCCTTTTCAGGTTAGCTTTCCATTCACCTGGCCAGGACGTTACACCTGGACACAACTATCACCTTGCCAGGACGTTACACCTGGACACACCAATCAAGAAGAGACCCACACACAGAAAAGAAACAGCCATGTGAGCCTGGGATTTTGCCTTGCTGAGATCTGAAACTTGGGACACTGCTGTGTATGCATACAAGTCGCAGGAGGCTACTGAGGGGAGAACGGCTCATAATAATGGTCGGAACGGAGCAAATGGAATAGCATCAAACACCTGGAAACCATGTGTTTTATGTTTTTGATACCATTCCAACTATTCCCCTCTAGTCATTAACACGAGCCCGTTCTCCCCAATTAAGGTGCCACCAACCTCCTGTGATACTATACAGTATATCACAAAAGTGAGCTGGGGAGGGAAAATGGCTAATTGGGCCTAATTTGGACATTTTCACTTAGGGGTGTACTCACTTTTGTTGCCAGCGGTTTAGACATTAATGGCTGTGTTGAGTTATTTTGAGGGGACAGCAAATTTACACTGTTATACAAGCTGTACACTCACTACTTTACATTGTAGCAAAGTGTCATTTCTTCAGTGTTGTCACATGAAAAGATATACTCAAATATTTACAAAAATGTGAGGGGTGTACTCACTTTTGTGATATACTGTATATCTGTCTTGTTACCTGAGCATTTATTTGAGATGCATTTCCTGATCTATTCACTAGATGGTGGTAAAGCGCAGCTACAAGCCCCAGATGAACTGAAGCTGACCCGGGGTGAGGTCATCCTGCCTCTGTGTAAAGATGAGGAGGCCCGGTGGTTTGGGCGGTTGCAGAATGGACAACAGGGATACGTCCCGCCTCGCATATCGGGGATCTGAGCCACCAGGTTAGTGGTTAGTGGAAATTATAAGCTGGGGGGTTCGAGCCCTGAATGCTGATTGGCTGAAAGCCGGTGTATATCAGACCGTATACCATGGGTATGACAAAACACTTATTACAAAACACTTACCAGTTTATAATAGCAACAAGGCACCTCAGGGGTTTGTGATATATGACCAATATACCACGGCTAAGGGCTGTGTCCAGGCACTCCGCATAGCGTCGTGTAAATGAACAGCCCTTAGCCGTGGATATTGGTCATATACCACACCCCCTCGGGTGTTTCATTGTGTTATGTTAGGCAAAAGCAACGTTCCATCTCTGAATGTGCAACAAGATATTCTATTTACTTGGCTGGGACAAAAATCTGCCCTAGCATTGCTCGCAGAGATAAGATTGTCCATCCCTGCCATTTATAAAGAATAGCTCTGCTGACTTACAGAACAGTATGGCAGGTTAGAATAGCCTCTTTAGCTGCTTACCTGAGGTTCGTGACAGGACAGAGGGATATCAGGAGAGAAGAGTCACAGCAGTAATCCCACCCATTCACTGACACACCTCTGTTTGTGTTCTCAGGATGATGAGCCAGTTTAGCAAGACGGTGTTCAGCTCAGGCCACGTATGCAGGTGGTACTGGCTGAGTACATCGCGCCCAAAACACACACAAATATACACATATACACACACACAATCCTATCCTCAATCAAACCCCCCTCCACAAGTGTGTGTACACAACACACACACACGCCAGCAGCTGCTCCCACCCCACACACACCCCCCAAACCCTTTTCCACCCCCTCCCACTCCACTCCGCCCAGAACAGGTGGCCCCTCTCTCATCCCTCATTAGTTGACAAAGCACAGAGATTAAGACCCCCACCCCACCACCCCTATCTCCTCTGATCAATTCCCTCTCACTGTACTGCTGTTCCCTCACACAACACAGTGGGGGCTCACAATCACAGCCATAGGTTCAGGGGGGTGATGAGGGATCCCTCTTTCCCTCTAAAAGTATTGTGTTTCATAATGTCAATCAGTGAAACAGAACTGCCTGTATAATCTGACTGAAATACCCACAGTGAGCTAGGAAATATAAGCAGACAATTGTTGGATGTTGTTTCAGATATTATCTAAGATCATACATTTGACTTATCCCAGTATGTGGGCATGTAACTTGGCCCCACCTTATGTGTGTGTGGAGGTGAACCTTGCTCCTTAAACTGTGAAAGCTTGCACACACACACACAATCACGCACATGCAAATGCACACAAACACACACTCTGAGCGAACCCCCTGAACAGCCCTGTGCTTGTCTTGTCTGTGTGGAACGCTGGAATTTGGGTCAGCGGTAATAAACAAGTCCTTTGTGTTTGTTGTGTCCGTGTTGTCCCCCAGCACACCCCAAGCTCTCCGCAGAGCCAGCAGAGCAGCAGCAGGAGGGGGGCCAGAGGAGGCCGAGGGGAAGAGAGAGGGCCCCATACTGATACTGAAGTCCAGGATTTGTCTCCCTAACAGGCAGCCCCAGCCCCATCCCCAACCCCAATACCAGCCCCAAATCCCAGCCCCATCCCCAGTCCCAGCCCCATCCACCACCCCATCCCCAGTCCCAGCCTCATCCCCATCCACCACCCCATCCCCAGCCCCGTCCCCAGCTCCATCCACCACCCCATCCCCAGCCCATCCACCACCCCATCCCCATCCCCAGCCCATCCACCACCCCATCCCCAGCCCAATCCACCACCCCATGCCCAGCCCCAGCTCCATCCCCAGTCCCAGCCCCATCCCCAGCTCCATCCACCACTCCATCCCCAGTCCCAGCCCCAGCCCCATCCCCAATCCCATCCACAGCCCCACCCCTGTTGGGGCCAGGTAGGGTTGCAATAGTTAAAGCACTGTTGCTAGTCAGTTGGTCCTCTGGCTGCATAATTTAAGAGCTGGAGTGAGGTTAACTACTTCCCTGCCTCTTCTGTAAAGTGTTCAAGAAAGATGAATCATGTATATAAAGCTTCCGTGATTAAGTTGTGACATTAAGCAAGACATAAATTGAGGGGTTGAAAAGGGGGGGGGGGGGGGGGAGTATTTTTATTAATAATCAAAGAGGAATAAGATGTATGACTATATTTTATAAAGATAACTGTGTTTACTTTAGCCAAATAATGTTCCATGAGTCTACCTGTGCTTTTCTGTTCCATGTTGTCATCCTTATTAGGCTGTATTCTTTATTTAGCAACTACGACATTCGAAAGCAACATGCACTCAATCATTGATGTATTTTCTTTTGACTATAAATTGTTCAACTGTAATTTGTGGGAAACGCAACATCAGCCAGGAATGTATTTTTCATAAAAATCATCAAACCGTGCTTTACACTCATGCCAAAGGAAATGGCATCTTTATTGTGAAGGTTGCCAGGGCAACGGTAAAACAGCTCTCTCACTGGACTCCACACAGAATGTATCCTTTGGAAGGACTCAAAGTCAAACTCTCTAATCCTAATCCTAACCTTGACCTATATCAATCAGATGTACATGCCCGGTCCACCAGCCCAGTGATGTGTCTTTTGATCAGTTGGTATTTGTTCCATGTAAGGATCTATTCTAACAGGGACCATCTCCCTGCCTAATATGTGAATCTACACTCTTAGAAAAAAAGGTGCTATCTTGAACCCAAAAGGGTTCTTTGGATGTCCCCATAGGAGAACCTGTTACAGAGTAGTTGATAGGTAAATCGACTAGCTGGGCTGTTCCCCGGACCCCGTATGTAGCGACTTGTACAATACTTGAACATGGCAATTGAACATTTGTGTCTGTCTTCATTCTTTTATCTAACTTACCATACAGAAACATGGTATCAGAAGTGTCTCGAAAACCACACATTTGTTATTTTTTGTAGCTAAGCACAGTATAGAGGCAGTTACGTTCCATATGCGAACACACGCCGATGTTTACTGCTAACGTTAGTCACACCAGTGATCAACTCGTTGTTTACTGCTAACGTTAGTCACACCAGTGGTCAACTCGTTGTTTACTGCTAACGTTAGTCACACCAGTGGTCAACTCGTTGTTTACTGCTAACGTTAGTCACACCAGTGATCAACTCGTTGTTTACTGCTAACGTTAGTCACACCAGTGATCAACTCGTTGTTTACTGCTAACGTTAGTCACACTAGTGATCAACTCGTTGTTTACTGCTAACGTTAGTCACACCAGTGATCAACTCGTTGTTTACTGCTAACGTTAGTCACACTAGTGATCAACTCGTTGTTTACTGCTAACGTCAGTCACACCAGTGATCAACTCGTTGTTTACTGCTAACGTTAGTCACACTAGTGATCAACTCGTTGTTTACTGCTAACGTCAGTCACACCAGTGATCAACTCGTTGTTTACTGCTAACGTCAGTCACACCAGTGATCAACTTTACTGTTGTTTACTGCTAACGTTAGTCACACTAGTGATCAACTCGTTGTTTACTGCTAACGTCAGTCACACCAGTGATCAACTCGTTGTTTACTGCTAACGTTAGTCACACTAGTGATCAACTCGTTGTTTACTGCTAACGTTAGTCACACCAGTGATCAACTCGTTGTTTACTGCTAACGTTAGTCACACCAGTGATCAACTCGTTGTTTACTGCTAACGTCAGTCACACCAGTGATCAACTCGTTGTTTACTGCTAACGTCAGTCACACCAGTGATCAACTCGTTGTTTACTGCTAACGTTAGTCACACTAGTGATCAACTCGTTGTTTACTGCGTTAGTTGATCAACTGCTTTACTGCTAACGTTAGTCACACTAGTGATCAACTCGTTGTTTACTGCTAACGTTAGTCACACCAGTGATCAACTCGTTGTTTACTGCTAACGTTAGTCACACTAGTGATCAACTCGTTGTTTACTGCTAACGTTAGTCAGTCACACCAGTGATCACACCAGTGATCAACTTGTTTACTGCTAACGTTAGTCACACTGATCAACTGATCAACGCCAGTCACACCAGTGATGTTTACTGCTAACGTTAGTCACACCAGTGATCAACTCGTTGTTTACTGCTAACGTCAGTCACACCAGTGATCAACTCGTTGTTAGCAGGCTAGCTAGCATCACTACCTACCTCGATGGCTGAAGGAAAATACATCTCATCTCCTATTCCATCGCTATGGCAGCAAACATTCCGCCACCAAAACCCATGGTTCTCACAAGGGACTGGAATACTAATTTGGAAACTCTGAGGAGCTTAAAATGGGCAGCAAGCACATCTACAGGCACAATCTCACCTTCACAGCATGACAACAGGGTGATGCAAACGCCATACTGAATGCATTGGAGAATTACTTCAAACACGCCAGGAATGTCATTTACAAGTTTGTTTTTTCTTTTTAAGCTGCAAACAGGAAGATTTTGAGTCAGTACTATCTGATACTTGTGAATAAAGGGGATTGAAAGATTAACTGATTTGTAACAACATAGTACTTGGGATTGCAAATGAGGACACTCGTCGGCGTCTACTAAGAGAGAAAGGCCTAACATTAGTTACTGCCATTGAAATGTCCCGCACTGCTGAGTCACTGACATGAGAACGAGAGCAATGGAAATGGAAACCCCACGCACTCACGCGGATAGTGTTCACACTGTTGCCAGGCAAACATTCAGACAAAACCAATTGAGGCAGAACAATTCACCACCAACGGCAAACACATACTGCCCCAGAGCATGCAAATACTGTGGAAATGCACATGCTAGAGGCAAAGAGCACTGCCCTGCCTATGGCAAACCATGCAGAGCGTGTGGAACTAATAATCACTTTATAAAAGTATGTCTCAAAAGAAGGGTGAGTGAGGGCTGTACACACAAGAGGTAAGAAATGGTTTGTGACACTAGGGTTACACAACAAGCTGCAACAATGTCAATTGGATTCCGGTACTACGTGCCATGTAATGAGCTACAAAGACAAAATATATCTGGCACCTGACACACATCTCTTGCAGCGATACTAGACTAAAGCTGTACTCAGGAGAGCTAATGAGTTCTATGGGCACCTTTGAGACCGAATGTGTTATTTACATTCGGGGACATAAACACAAGCTGGAGTTCACCTTACCAAATGACCTGCACATGGTGGAGCATGTCCAGCATGAACCCCTGTCCAAAGTAAAACTACTCAGCAGATATGACAATGTATTCAACGTGCCCATTGAATCAGTACCCGGGGAAGTACACTTTGAATTGAATGAGAGCATCACTCCAGTCCAGTGTGCTCCTCGCATTGTGCCCATTTCAATAAAAATGGCTGTGATGACCCAGATGGACAAGTATGAGGCCGATGGCCACATGACATCTGTGACTGAACCAACTGACTAGATCAGCAATATGGTCATAGTGAAAAAAACAGAGAAGCTGAGAGTCTGCATTGACCCAAAGCATCTGAACCAAGCACTGAAACGATCCCACTACATCATGCCGACACTGAAGGATGTCCTCAGCCCTATCCCCATCCCCTTGGTGGACGCCTGAGATGCATTCCTGCAATGTAAGCTGGATGAAGAAAGCAACTTCATGACTACCTTCTGGACCCCCTGAGGACGGTAACGCTGACTCAAGCTCCCGTTTGGTGTCTCCGTGGCGCATTGGTATACCAACGCAAGCAGCACGAGTTACTGGCTGGGCTCAAGGGCATTGAACCCATTGACGATGATGTCCTGATCGTAGGCTGTGGTGTAACAGACGAAGAAGCAGTACGCAACCACATTGTGAAGCTCCTGGCACTGATGGAGCACTGCCGATCAGTTAAGCTTCGCCTTGGCCTGAAGAAGCTGCAGTTCAAGGTGAAAGACGTCCACTTCCATGGCCACATTCTCTCAGCCGAAAGCCTGAAGCTGGACCCAGACAAGGTCAGAGCGATCCTCGACATGCCAAACCCGTCTGATGCAAAAGGAGTGCAGTGTTTCATCGGCTTTGCAAACTATCTTGCAAAGTTCATGCCACACCTATCAGCAGTCTGTGAGCCTCTGCACTGGCTGTTGGACAAAGACACAACATGGCACTGGCTATTCAAGCACAAGGCCGCAGTGCAAGAGATGAAATCTCTGGCTTCATCCATGCCAGTGTTGCGCTACTACGACGTCATGAAGCCTGTCACAATCCAGAGTGACTCCAGCCAAAGTGAACTTGGATGCTGCCTTATTCAGGAAGGCCAGCCCATTGTGTTTGACTCGAGAGCGCTCACCCCCGCAAAACAAAACTATGCACAAATTGAGAAAGAGTGCCTCAGCATCGTCTTCTATCACTACTTATATGGTCGAGAGCTGGTCACCGCTGAAACTGACCACAAACAACTCATTGCCGTATTCAGTAAACCTCTCCTCAACACACCCAAGAGGCTTCAAGGCATGCGCCTGACTCTGCAAAACTATAGCCTGTAGGTCATCTACAAGCTGGGACCAGAGATGTACTGTACATCAGCGACACACTGAGCAGGGCAACAGCACCATGTACAGGCAGAGACATTGCCTATCAGTGACATGACATCTGTTTGCTACAGCAGGAACAACAAAAGGTTCAACAGATCAATCAGGAAGACTACTTGAACATCACCGCCTAGCCCAGATCAGGGCTGGACAAACACCTTACAGTTGCTGATGTCCATGGTTCTCACAGGTTGGCCGTACCTGGAAGAGGAGACACCTCTCACAGTGAGAGAATACTGGACCTTTCGAGAATAGATGAGTGTGCAAAATGGCATCTTGTTCAGAGGTCAGAAGGTCATTATCCCCAAATCACAGAGATGCTTACGCTCACACACTCCAGTCACGTTGGAGGTTACACATGCTACCGCCAGGCTCGTGAAACATTATACTGCCAAACATGCAAGCAGAAATGAAAGACTTTGTCAGAAGCTGTACCACATGCAACGAGTATGCTCATGAACAGCAAAAGGAAACCATGATGTTGCACGAACTGCCCACAAGGGCCTGGCAGATCGCCAGCATGGACTTAATCAGCCACAGACAAAATGATCTTCTCATCGTTGATCACTACTCAGACTTTTGGGAAATTGAACTGCTCCCTGACTTGTCTGCAGAGACAGTCATAAAGCGCTGTAAGACACCATTTGCAAGGCAAGGCCAGCCTGACAAGGTCATCACGGATAATGACCCAGAGTTCATTGCACAGTTCAAGCTTTTCGCCTCAGAATGGGAGTTTGACCACGTGACCTCCTCTCCAAGGCACCCAAAGGCAAATGGCAAGGTAGTCAGCTGTCAAGATTGTTATGCAAGGACTTGCGTGACAGCAACAACCACTGATAAAAACCTGTTACCCTTGGTCTTGCGTGACAGCAACGACCCCTGATAAAAACCTGTTACTCAAGGCCATGCGTGACAGCAACGACCCCTGATAAAAACCTGTTACCCTTGGTCTTGCGTGACAGCAATGACACCTGGAAAACCATCTTACAGTGGAGGAACACACCCACCCGAAAACATGGACAGCAGCCCAGCGCAACGCCTTCTGTCCAGACGTCTGAGGACTAGCATCCCATAGCCAACCAGATACTTGAGTCCTGTGTCACGGTTGGCGTCATGGACAAACTGTGCCACAGAAAGCAGCTCGCTAAGGTATTCTATGACTGGACTGCTCGAGACCTACCGGTGGGTAAAACGATAAGGATGAAACTGCTGCCAGGAGACCACACATGACTTTGGTAGCTGGGCACGTACCTACAGCAAGTTGCACCACGTGGGTGTCGGTGGCTCCCGCTATCGTTACAATCGGGTGGATGTGTGCATAGCAGAGCAGACAACAAACCAGAACACACCATACACTCACCTAGATGAGCTGCATCACAGTCCAGGCCTAACGGCAATTGAGACATGAGCCAACTGAGGGGGAGGCTTCTACCCCACCAAGCTCTCCAGCTCGTGGCCCTAATCCTACCCACCAGAGCCCATACTTACTCCCCGTGGGTCGGCTATGTAAGCCACCGGAAAGGCTTACTCTGTAAGCAAGGGACTGTGTTAACTTGTCTTCTGTAATAAAAATACAAAAAAGAGAGAAAGACTACGACTGAAGTAAAAAGAAAATGTAATGTATTTTTTATTTCTTATGACTTGACTGTTAAGAACTTAATGTGCTGTTATTTTTGCACTTTCTGTTGAAAAATATGATGTTACAGAGTCTAGTTGATAGGTAATCGACTAACTGGGCGGTTCCCCTGACCCCATATGTAGGGACGTGTACAATACTTGAACATGGCTATGAACTTGACATGAGTGTCTGTCTTTATTCTTTAATGTAACACATCATAGAGAAACAGAACCCTTTGAAGAACCCTTTTTGGTTCCCTGTAGAACCCTTTCCACAGAGGGTTCCACATGGAACACAAAATGATTTTACCTGGAACCAGAAAGGGTTCTCATATGGTGACAGCCAGAGAACCCTTTTGGAACCTTTTTTTCTAAGAATGTATGGCTAGATACTGAGTCTAATGGCACTATCTAGCAGTAGTGCTAACTTAGGGGAATGCCCTTGGGCAGGGCATTGACCCTGGATGCTTCTGTGTGTCACTCTGAATGGGAATCTGTTAGATGACTGGTATGATGTAGTTGTTAGATGACTGGTATGATGTAGTTGTTGGATGACTGGTATGATGTAGTTGTTAGATGACTGGTATGATGTAGTTGTTAGATGACTGGTATGATGTAGTTGTTGGATGACTGGTATGATGTAGTTGTTAGATGACTGGTATGATGTAGTTGTTAGATGACTGGTATGATGTAGTTGTTAGATGACTGGTATGATGTAGTTGTTAGATGACTGGTATGATGTAGTTGTTAGATGACTGGTATGATGTAGTTGTTAGATGACTGGTATGATGTAGTTGTTAGATGACTGGTATGATGTAGTTGTTAGATGACTGGTATGATGACTGGTATGAGTTGTTGGATGACTGGTATGATGTAGTTGTTAGATGACTGGTATGATGTAGTTGTTAGATGACTGGTATGATGTAGTTGTTAGATGACTGGTATGATGTAGTTGTTAGATGACTGGTATGATGTAGTTGTTAGATGACTGGTATGATGTAGTTGTTAGATGACTGGTATGATGTAGTTGTTAGATGACTGGTATGATGTAGTTGTTGGATGACTGGTATGATGTAGTTGTTAGATGACTGGTATGATGTAGTTGTTAGATGACTGGTATGATGTAGTTGTTGGATGACTGGTATGATGTAGTTGTTGGATGACTGGTATGATGTAGTTGTTAGATGACTGGTATGATGTAGTTGTTAGATGACTGGTATGATGTAGTTGTTAGATGACTGGTATGATGTAGTTGTTAGATGACTGGTATGATGTAGTTGTTGAGCGGCTTCACTGCAAGTATATTGTATGTTTCGGATATTCAATAAATAAATAAATAAATATTTTTTTAAACTTGGATGAATGCTGGTTAACAAGGTAGACATTTGAAAAGCCAAAGCCACAAGCCATTCTGTAACTTATTACCAGTTGTATGGTCAGTTTAAACCCCTGTGTTGTTCAGAGGGAGGCAGAAATGGTGTAAGAACAACATCTTGATCTTCTTCACAATTGGGTGTTCACACACAAATCTTCCTAATTTCTTAGTATGTGATATAGAATGTTTGATGCTGGAGGCCTTGTAGGATGTTTGATGCTGGAGTCCCCATAGGATGTTTGATGCTGGAGTCCCCATAGAATGTTTGATGCCGGAGGCCCCATAGGATGTTTGATGCCGGAGGCCTCATAGGATGTTTGATGCCGGAGGCCCCATAGGATGTTTGATGCTGGAGGCCCCATAGGATGTTTGATGCCGGAGGCCCCATAGGATGTTTGATGCTGGAGGCCCCATAGGATGTTTGATGCCGGAGGCCCCATAGGATGTTTGATGCTGGAGGCCCGCCACAGCCTTGCTATCAGGATTATTGTGGATGTGGTTGATATCCACGGGTGACAGTGTGCCTTTGTTTATGTGTCCCACTGGTCCTCCCTCACCTGACAGAGGCCCCACTCTTATGGGACCCAGGGGGCTGGGGGGGGTTCTCTCCCATCCTCACCTGTGGAGCAACAGATGCTATACAGGACAGTAATGAGCCTGCCCCACCCCGGGTGAACAGAGTCTGTACCCCTCATACACTCTGTCTTCCCTGCTCATTCAACCAGGGCCCCTTGACACCCCAAGCCCTATTCAAGATATTAAATAACACACACAGAGCCCTCTTTATGTATCTGTTGTTTGTAGGCAAAGATGTGTAGTCAGGCAGTAGGCTCCACTAGCATATCATGTGCTTGTGTTCGTATGTGAGCCTGTTTAACCTCACAGCAGTGACACACACAGGGAGAGTGGAAACTAGGACCTATTTACAACAGAAAGGCCAGGTTCCAAAACATACAAGTACACACCCAGTGCATATGTTTACACACACACTGGTTTTCCCGCCTAAAGTGCCCCATCCACTCAGTGGTGTGCTGTGCTGTGTGTTCAGGGGGAGTCTAACAGGGTGCCTGACAGATGACTGCCCTGTCAGTGCTATAATGGCTGCCATCTGCTGTCTGGCATACACAAAGGCTGGCAGTGTCAGTGTGTATACGGATGTGTGTGTGTTGAGTGTGTGGGTGTATGTGGAGGGGCCAGGGACACTTTTCACATGCTGCTCCTTCGAGCTCTCTGCAATGAACATACACACACCAGTGGAGATTTTAGCATGTAAATCTTGGTGGGGAAAATTTGCCCAAAAATATTTTAGATGCATGCCAGCAAAGCCACTACACAACACAACACAACACAACACTAAACAATACATTAATTGCACTATAACGGTGACAAACGTTGCCCACAAACTGTAAGGGCCTATATAAATCTGTCCCAACAGCAATCCCAACACCTTACCACCACTACACCTGGCTATCAGTGGAGCCTTGTCTGGCAACGAAACTTTTGAAATGTACAGCGGCAGAATTCAGGACATGGGCTGTTCTTACAGTATTATCCCTGTACACCAAGTCAGAACTGGAGGATAAATAAAGGGGGCCTATAAGCAGACAATAAAAGCTCTTGCAATATTCAATGAGTACATTTCTCCAAAACAGGCTATAGGCTACATGTGCACAACAAAGTTGGGACAGTAGGCTAAATTAGATACAGTATATCTCCCTGACATCTTACATAATTTATGCAGCAGCTGTGCTCACTTGTCATCAAACATTGTCATCAAAGTCTGGCATTCTCTGGATGTATGGTGCTTTCAAGACAACTGGGAACTCAGAGAAAAACAAGGTTGAATCATGATGTCAGTGATCTTCAGGTTGGAGCTCTGGAACTTGGAATTCCGAGTTGGATGACTGTTCAAAATGTTTTTTTTTCCAGAGTTCCCAGTTGTCTTGAACTCACTGAAGTCTGATATTTCCCAGTTCTGAGTTTCCAGTTGTTTCAGTGCAGCAGAAGTCATGCTGGACACTATGGCCAATGTATTCAACTTTTTCTGGCCCATGGTTCTGCATGTGAATGTTTATCCTTTTAAGCTTGGAAAAAGAGACCCTTAAACCCAGACCTCGACCACACACCCTCTCCACCAAATAGCAGCCTACAGTAGTGATTGCTTTGCAAAGCTTTCAGTTAGCTACGGATTCCTTTCAAACCACTCATTGTTGAATTTGCCATTTCCAACTTGTGTAATGTTTATGTCCAATGGCCGATGAGCACCGACAAGTTTTGTCTATCATTTATCTTCATATGACAAGGATTGAAAGGATTTCCAGTAGACTGTGGACTTGATTCATGACGATGGCTGCTTGTCTAGCTTTCTAGCTAAGACTTTGAAAGTATAATGTTGACATGATCAGTACAATCAAAGCAACGGTAGATATGTGATTTTACGTAATTTCATCTGTGGCCAATGACCTTGAGCCTTCTTGGATGGGCACTTCTAAGGTAAATCTACAGCATCACCCAAGGGGCTTGAATTTTAAACCTCTCCCTGTAGATTTTGCAGTGACGTAGTGTCCCCATGAGTGACAGTCCCAGCACAACTAGAGAACATGACCAACCCCTACGCTCTGTATTTTCCGCTGGCTGACCCACCACCACAGAAAGCACTGAGCTAGGCTGAAACACCTGCATATTGGAGCTGCCTTAGTCAATAAAGCAAAAAAATACCATGTTTGTATGCTGCTTCATTAACTTGTAAGTTTTTATTTTATTTTATTTTTTACATTGTTTGCAAACTGATATATGACACGTATCAATGCCAAAATAACATGCAAAACAGGCACACAAAAAAACACCTGCCCTGAATGACGGGTCACCACTGACACACACACAGCAAGGTTTGCAATTGCGCACCTCTGTACATTAGGCCACATCCAAAGCACATACTATAATAAATAGAACAGTATGTTACATTTCATTGATGTAAAATGTATTTCTCTAAAATCACTGAATTTGTTACTCATTGATTGAGTGCTACTACCACAATACATGGCTGTCAATACACTGTATAGTTTACACATATCTGTAGTGATATGCAACAAGTGCATGTGTGGCCAAGCTAAGTCAATAAGAGGTGCACTGTGCAGAACCAAAACAATACACTCAGTAAACATAACACTTTACAGGCTGCTGCCAGCAACCAATTAAAAGGCACTTATCCTTTGACGTGTCTCAAGGCTGAGCACAGACCGTCTGAAAGCAACAATAACTCAAATCAGATTCAGTGTTTAGTGGTCACATGTACAGGGTTGCAGGGTACAGTGAAAATCTTAGGCTCCGAGCTCCAACATGCAGGACTAAGTTAAATAAAATAATGAAAATGGTAATAAATCCTGCCCAGAAAAGAGCCATAGGCAAGGGAAAATAGATTGATGTAGTGGATATTTGTGTGTTGCTCATGCTTCCCTAACAAAAGGCAAGTCGCTGGGCCTTGTACCCCTCCTCTTGAGGCAATTGAGTGGATGGGGATGTAAAAGCAACAGGCCCTGGGGACAATGGGGCCCAGGGGCATTAAGTCACGGATGACTTGGCGTATTTAGGGCCAGCAGCTGACCCTGTGGAGAGGCATCTTGTCCTGGTGGAGGGGGGCTCGTGTCCGCAGACTCCAGGCCAAGCTGACGGCACCCCCAAGCACACACGGAAGGGGGATTGTGTCCATGGTGAGCCCAGGCCAAGATGACGGCACCCCCAAGCACACACACGGAAGGGGGATTGTGTCCATGGTGAGCCCAGGCCAAGATGACGGCATCCCCAAGCACACACACGGAAGGGGGATTGTGTCCATGGTGAGCCCAGGCCAAGCTGACGGCATCCCCAAGCACACACACGGAAGGGGGATTGTGTCCATGGTGAGCCCAGGCCAAGATGACGGCACCCCCAAGCACACACACGGAAGGGGGATTGTGTCCATGGTGAGCCCAGGCCAAGCTGACGGCACCCCCAAGCACACACACGGAAGGGGGATTGTGTCCGTGGTGAGCCCAGGCCAAGATGACGGCACCCCCAAACACACACGGAAGGGGGATTGTGTCCATGGTGAGCCCAGGCCAAGATGACGGCACCCCCAAGCACACACACGGAAGGGGGATTGTGTCCATGGTGAGCCCAGGCCAAGCTGACGGCACCCCAAGTACACCACAGACAGGGGTACATATAAACAGGGCAGGGAACGGGGGTCGGGCCTGCAGTCAACCCCAGCCACTGTTAATCCACTGCCATCAGGACCTGACAGGGTTGGACAGGGAACAGAGAAGTCCTTCCACTGGACGGTGAAGGGATATACAGAAGGTATTTGGATAACCAGGAGGTTAGACATGTGATTAACACTGAAGTGTTAAAGGTGCGACATCATATTGCGATTACATGACACAATAACAAAGAACCACAAATGCAATGCAATAACATTTTATTACTATTCCATATTAAGTACATGGTTCCATTTGCAGTTGGCAGGAATTCTGTGTTGCCTGGTTACGATTACAGCAGAAAACAAGACAAGTGTTACGTCTGATTACTGTACAAACATGGTACTGGAAAGGTCCAGCGTATTGCTTGTTGTTCATGCATGATTATGACAACAACTACTATAAATGTACTTCATTTCCTCATAACATAGGGTTAGATGTCCAAGTATTAACATACAAACATGTTACAAACCAAACATACTGAAGTCAAACCAACCAACAGAACATACACATTTAGTGTAGCCGATGAAGGAAAATAAGAAAGATCAGAGACTGAAGCTCTGTGGAGCTCAGAGAGGGTGAACATACATGATGTTTCCTTGTGAACTCTCCCGAGGAGATTCCCTTTTTATTCTCCAACACACTTAATGCTAGATAATCCAGATTATAATCCAAATTATAATTCCGATTCTAAACAGCTGGAAGACCGTTGGAACGAATGACACCAACCATCACCACAGGGACCATAGATACTCTGCTGCCCCCTTTTATTACAGAGGTAACCAATCAGAGCTATAGAAAACTGCATTGTCACATGAAGACATACAACAAAAAATAATATTTTGTCTGTTGAAAATCTTATATTGTCCTGGTGATTATTACTGATAAACAATTGATCTAAAAAAAAAATATTAAAAAAAGCTTAATCTTTACAATATTTCCATCTTTACAAAAAGCTCAATCTTTACATGCCATGTAAAAACATACATCAAGCAGCTCCATCTATACCTATTTAGGTCAATGTTCAATTGTCACATGTAGTGAGACATTCATCTAACGGCATTGGATTTGAAAAAAATGACCAAAACACACACACATAAAAGGAGCTAGGTCATGCTCTCAAACAAATGAACGAAACAACACTTAAAACAATGAGCAAAGTGCAATTTGTCTATGATTAGAGACTGGGTCCTGCTACAAAAAAACTAACTGATTCCAGGGGAAACTGTTCTATCAATAACAACTCAGTGATGTCACTATACGAATGGTAATTAACTCAATCTGATTAAATAATTAGTGAATAAAAAGGAATTCGTGGCAGTGCATGTTTGCTTGTTATGTCTAATTTGGAGAGATTAGGTGAAAGGTAGCCCAATCCTTTTCTGATAAGAAGAAAATATAACGATTTGATCATTTATCTTTGTATTTAAATAAATAAATGAGTAAACATTGAATAAATAGAGCATACAGCCTTCATGCGAACAGGAGGATCCCCTCAACTAAACATGGTCGTTTTAGCACACTGAGCACTATTGATCAGTAGCAAACATGACAACTGGATTCTGATTTTGGATCAGTGTACCCTTCCCCAAACACAACCTAGATCAATAGAAGGTAAGAAGTAGAACTGACAGATCAAATCTTAGGGGCAGGGAAAGGCTTTCGGAAGATTTCTCAAAGGAGAATGTGTTCAATTTACACTTATATTAATATCTATGTTTTAGAATACAGATAATAAATAAAATATGGGGGGAAAAAGTACCCTTCCATTTGGAGTTTCTTCGCAGTTTCACGCTATGAAATACATTCAACAAATGTCTCAACTTGAGACTGCAAAAGGAAAGTATGGCCTTGGAACGGAAACTTGATTGCGTTTTGAAACAATACAGTCACATCACAAGTGCTATCCAGTCACCTCAACACTGATGGCTTCTCTGCAGCCAACCCCAACTCAGTAGTGCCATACAGACAGCGCTCTGTCTCTCTCCTAAGACTTCAAAACAACAGGTGTAGCAGTACAGGGTAGTTCTACAAACAAGTTAGAAAATATACATATACGTGTAATATTACATCATAAAACAGATTTTTTTCATTTTTATTTAAACAATATATGAACAATATGAGACTCAGCCACTGCTAGTAATAATCAGTCTATTTCTACAGCTTACTACTTACTGTATGTGCAGATTGTTCCATTTTAACACATTATAGTGCAGAAAATCAAGTATTTCTTATCTGTACAAACCTGTTACATGGCTAGGCTTGTGTGTATTCAAAAGACAAACCAAGGAATTTATGGCTACAAAAACTCAAATCAAAGACGTCAAGGTTCTTGGGTAGTGTGACTGAGAAAAAAAGGCTTGACTTGGCTTTTTCTGTAAAGTATTCTGTGGTACACTTGAGTGTTCACTTAGGGATCTTATCAATACACAACTTTCAAAATGATTTGAGTTGCCTACACCAGATTGTCTAAGTATGCTAAGAGTCGTTAGGAGAAGGAGCGTGGTTTACATAGCAACTCTGCCGCACGGGTGTAGTGTGTGGGGTGACATAGGCCTCAGAGGACGAGGGCCCTCGAGGTGCAGGCGGAGGATGGGTAGGTACTACCCAGATACTGCCGGGCCTGCTCTGTCATGATCCGCTGGTCCTCAGTCTTCCCATAAACCACTGCTTCCCACTCGCTTTTTACCTGCATGAGAAGAAGAGAGGATTTATCTCTCCCACCTCTCAACCCTTCTATCCTCTTGTGACAGCCAAGACCTTGATGCTCAATAAATACATTTTTACTAAAAAGTGGCCAGCTGAACCCAACACACTGTGTAATTTGGACAGACAATATTTTCCCTCTCTCCATCATTATATAAATCATCTGAGGAGCAATAATGTGAGGTTAGTTAGGATTAAAACCTAAGAGACATGTCTGTGTGTACCTGTCTAAGTGAATCGTGGTGGGACATTCTGACCGAAGGGGGGTTCTTCCTCTTGCGGGGGCTGGGGAGTTGGAGTAGGGGGGCACAGGACCCCTTCCTCCCAGACGAGGGGTGCAGGGTGCTCCTCTCTGTCTCTCTCAGGGAGGGGGGTCATCAGTAAGGAGCTGGTCAGGAGACTCTCCTCTGGGACCTGGAGGGGGGCAAGGAGGGGTAGATATTAATTTGTTGGTTGACTGATTAATTGATTGATTAGTTGGTTGGTTGGTTCATTGGTTGACTGACTAGTCTGATTGATTAGTTCCCAGAACACACCTGTGCATTATTGCGCTGTTCCTGGAATAGCTGGACGTTAAGACAGTCTTTCCCCCAGGAGTCCAGCACCAGGGACTTACGCACCTTCCTGGCTGGCCCATCCACCTGGAAGGAAACAGGGACAAGGTTTTGGTTAGACTGGATTAGAGGGCGACCGACGATGATTTTCAATGACGATACCGATTATTGGAGGACCAAAAAAAGCAGATACAGATTTTTTAAAATCAGCCAATTTTTATATATTTGTTATAATGACAATTACAACAATACTGAATTTTATTTGATTTTTTACCTTTATTTAACTAGGCAAGTCAGTTAAGAACAAATTCTTATTTTCAATGATGGCCTAGGAACAGTGGGTTAACTGCCTTGTTCAGGGGCAGAACAACAGATTTTTACCTAGTCAGCTCTGGGATTCGATCTTACAACCTTACGGTTACTAGTCCAACGCTCTAACCACTAGGCTACCTGCCTCCTCTACACTCTAACCACTAGGCTACCTGCCTCCTCTACACTCTAACCACTAGGCTACCTGCCTCCTCTACACTCTAACCACTAGGCTACCTGCCTCCTCTACACTCTAACCACTAGGCTACCTGCCTCCTCTACACTCTAACCACTAGGCTACCTGCCTCCTCTACACTAACCACTAGGCTACCTGCCTCCTCTACACTCTAACCACTAGGCTTACCTGCCTCCTCTACACTCTAACCACTAGGCTACCTGCCTCCTCTACACTCTAACCACTAGGCTACCTGCCTCCTCTACACTCTAAACACTAGGCTACCTGCCTCCTCTACACTCTAAACACTAGGCTACCTGCCGCCCAATTAACAAGTTTATTTTAACTTAATATAATACATAAATAAAATCTATTTAGTCTCAAATAAATAATGAAACATGTTCAATTTGCTTTAAATAATACAAAAACACAATATGTGCCATGTATAAAAGCTAACGTTTAAGTTCCTTGCTCAGAACATGAGAACATGAAAGCTGGTGGTTCAATATCCCCTTTTAAGAAGTTTTAGGTTGTAGTTATAGGAATTATTTCTCTCTTTTCCATTTGTATTTCATATACCTTTGACTATTGGATGTTCTTATTGGCATTTTATTATTGCCAGCCTAATCTCGGGAGTTGAAGTCATAAGCAGCGCAATGTTTGAAGCACAGCAAAGAGCTGCTGGCAAATGAAGGACTGCTTTTTGAATGAATGCTTACGAGCCTGCTGCTGCCTACCACCGCTCAGTCAGACTGCTCTATCAAATCGTAGACTGAATTATGATATAATAACACACAGAAATACGAGCCTTGGGTCATTAATATGGTCAAATACGTAAACTATAATTTCGAAAACAAAACGTTTATTCTTTCAGTGAAATACAGAACCGTTCCATATTTTATCGAACGGGTGGAAACCCTAAGTCTAAATATTGTTGTTACATTGCACAACCTTCAATGTTGTCATAATTATGTAGAATTCTGGCAAATTAGTTCACAGTTTGCAACGAGCCAGGCGGCCCAAACTGTTGCATATACCCTGACTCTGCTTGCACTGAACACAAGAGAAGTGACACAATTTCCCTAGATAATATTGCCTACTAACATGAATTTATTTGAACTACATATGCGGGTTAAAAAATATATACTTCTGTGTATTGATTTGAAGAAAGGCATTGATGTTTATGGTTAGGTACATTTGTGCAAAGATTGTGCTTTTTTCGGCAATAGGCTTTTGTTAAATCATCACCCGTTTGGCGAAGTTGAAGTAGGCTGTGATTCGATGATAAATTAACAGGCATCGCATTGATTATATGCAACACAGGACAAGCTAGTTAACTTAGTAATATCATCAACCATGTGTAGTTAACTAGTGATTGTGTTAAGATTGATTGTTTTTAAATAAGATAAGTTTAATGCTAGCTAGCAACTTACCTTGGCTCCTTGCAGCCACAAGGTCCTTTTAATGCTGCACTCGAGTAACAGGTGGTCAGCCTGCCACACAGTTTCCTCGTGGATTGCAATGTAATCAGCCATAATCGTCATCCAAAAAGGCTGATTACCGATTGTTATGAAAACTTGAAATCGGTTGACCTCTAGACTGGATACCAAGACAGCCAGCACTAACAACTACAGTTCTGTAAAAAAAAAACACTTACGTCATGTTTCCATGTCATGAAATGTGGTTGTAGTTCCCTGGTGAAGATGTCTGATCCAATATCCTGCTTCAGCACCTCCCTGAGGTCTTCCTCCAGGAAGGCCAGGGACTGGGGCTGAAATATACACACACACTTACATTAATACGAGCACTGTCACAAAGTACTTACACTCTTAAGCACACACATTCAATTATAAATACTTAGGCACAGACAGAGCAACTTTACACTGACCACCATCTTTAGTGGCCCATGCATCTTCTCCTGGGCGGCCAGGGCATTCTTAAACGGAGTAGGAGTTCTGGGAGTCGGAACCATGATGGACTTACGGATCTTAGGGGTCCTGAAACTGAGTGAGACAAAGAGAGATATTCTTACAACACCTGCTAAAATGAAGAGATCAATCCATCAACACACATGTAATATAGCCAATTAAAAGCTATTTTGAAGATATGGAGGAACCTGTAGCCGCCTCCTACCCCACATTCTCTTTCTGGTGTTTGGGCGTGGTCTCCCTCTGGAAGGGTGTGTTGAGGAGACACTTCTGGTCACAGACCGGGGTGGAGGTCAGAGCTGGATTGTCCAAGCTCAGATGCTCTCCTCCTGATGTGTTGAAGAACTGGAGAAAGTCATGATCACAACAGTTAGAGAAGGGAGATGGAGAAGAAAGTGGGAGTGTAAAGTAATCATCTTTAACAGACTGTACTACCAGAGCCAGATGCATTATGCCATCATGCTTTAGCTTGATCTAATTTCTAGCATCAGTCTTACCTGGGAGGGGGAGAAGGGCAGTGCTTTCGTGGGGGTGTTCTTGGGTGAGTTGGTGCTTGGTGAGTCTAAGAAGGATGGGCAACTCCTATCAGGGGACTGGTCCCCCCTCATCCTCCTCCCCAGGGTAGGTAAACTCGATCTGGGCATGTTGTTCGGGGTGTGTGGGGGGGCCTTCCCCTGACCCATGGGGGCACAGTGCTTGGTGGAGATGCCGTTGGGGTGGTCAACTGCGTACCTCATCCCCTCTGTGGTTCTCCCCTGGGGTGCGTAGCCCCCTTGTGTTTGTTTCGGGGGGGTAGTCGCCTCAGACATGTCGAAGCTGGACGCCTCGCTCCACGTCATAGGGTCCTGTAGAGCCAGACACATCTACAATGGATTTTTAATACATCCATACTCTGGGTCTGGTATATGTAAACACACACTGCCACATACACACAGACACCAAATTCACATCTACACACACTCACCGAGTCGATGAGCTCCATGGACTCTGCGAACTCTGGGATGGTCTGCAAGGTGGAGAGCACGGAATTAGCCTCCACAGACAGGAACTTACTGGGGGAGACGTGGTGCTGGACCTGGAGCCCTCGGCCCTCCTCTGGGCCCCTCCAGCCCTCCTCAGCCTGCTCCATCGGGGGGCCCCGGCCCTCCTCTGGGCCCCTCCAGCCCTCCTCAGCCTGCTCCCTCGGGGGGCCCCGGCCCTCCTTTGCCCCCCTCCAGCCTCCCTCAGCCTGATCCTCCAGACTGCTGCTGCTGGTGGTCATGGTGTCGTCTGACACGCTGTCTGCCCAGCTGGAGTAACGCTCCACATTCTAGGGGAGAAGAAACTGGGATTAGGGTGGATTGTGGTGGCAGGATCAACCAGGGCTACTGTACAGGTCAGGGTTGGGCCAATGACATTTCAAAGAAGTTTCAATGTAAGTTGAGCTGATAAGGGGAAAGCCCAAATGTATACCCCAAACCTGATCTCCCAACTGCCAAATTTAACCCCTCAGTTTTAAACTTCAAACTTCATGTGAACTCTTTAGGCCCCTAGTGAAAGCCAGATGTTGGCATGGTGTGAGATGTTGGCATGGTGTGAGATGTTGGCATGGTGTGAGATGTTGGCATGGTGTGAGATGTTGGCATGGTGTGAGATGTTGGCATGGTGTGAGAGAAAGAAGGGAGAGTACAGGGCAGGACACACACTGTACAAGTGGGGTGACAATAGTCAGTGGTAAGCATGGGTTGCACTGCACTAAGAGATTTATCAGATAACATCTGAACCACTGACATCATCATAATAGTTTGATCTTCAATGCAGGTGAAAATCAGATACATGGATGGAGTGAATAGAAAAATGAAGAAAGGAAAAGTCAAGGCTGGTCTCAGAGGGGATTCCGGTTGAGAAGCAAATTTGGGGTAAAAAAAAAAAGAGTGAAAAAAAGAGATGAAAAATTAAATTAAAATCAAAGACGTTTGGTTCCAAACCAAACTGCTGGCTGAAGTGACACACGGTGCACTACTGCTGTGAAGAGCGAATAAGAGGTTGGAGGGAGGGAGGGAGGGTAGAGGAGGTTTATGTTGGCGGCCGCATAGCGGGTTGGCAGGAAGCACTGTAAATGGGGGTGGAAGGGGTAGAACTAGGAAGCACAACTAACGGGTGTGTGGGGAGAGGGGTGAGATGGGTAGGCTACTACGACAACACTACAGTACAACTAGGAGCTCACACACAGAGAGTGTGTCCTTACACATGGGCCTCGGCACTGGGCCTGTCTCCGGACCTCGGTCTCTGCTGACATAAGCAGAAGCTCAAGCTCCTTAATTCTCTGCTCTTTGTCTGGGTCGTCATGGCAGGACGGCTGGAATAAACACACACGGGAAGGAGAGGAGGACAGGACGGAGGGAGTGAGGAAAAGGAACGCACGGAAGGAAGGAGACAACAAATGTACTCGCAAATTACTCAAGTCAGACTCAAAGGCTTATTCAGATTAACACCAATCCACACATGTTAAAAGACACAGAAGAAGCAAGGATTCAGGCAGATCGTTCAGTTGTTTGATTGAGAGACTGATTAATAAAAAGTGCAGGCTGAAGGTAGTAGAGTGGGAAAGTATCTGATGGGGAAAGTGGACAGGATTGAACGACATGTCTACTGATTTAGGATCAGATGCCCTTTCTTCAGTCCAAATGTTGCACATTTTGAGGAAACAACAAACCTGACTCTGGGTCAGTTGTAAGGGACAGGTCACTCACCGATAAGTAGCTGGAGGAGTCTTGGAGGCTGTCCATCAGTTGGCCACAGTGAGGGCTATAAGGGTAACCCCCGAGCTACAAAGCACAGGACAGACCCATCAACAACAAGCCTTCAAAACTCAAACAAACCGAATGATCAAGACAAACCTATGCAGAGGATCTGAACTGAGAGACCCGTGTCTCACCTGTGTTGGTCCTTCCATGCCCAGAGGGCTGTGCCCGTGGTGGGGGGTGTCTGGTTGGGGGACACAGGGTCTGTGGTGACTTCTCTTCACCCCCCTATGGTCAAAGCAGAATCCCCTGCAGCCCTCCTGAAGATACCCCTCGTGCTCTACCTTCCTCCTCATGGTGGAGTTCCAGTGGTTCTTAATGGAATTGTCCGTCCTATAAGCGTGACATGACATTTTAGACTGGTCTGAACAAACCTTGTGCCCTAGGCCCAACCCTTTTACCAATAATGTAGCTGTAAGCAATATGGCACCACCAGTTGGAGCCATCACCGTACTGAAGGAGATCAGACAAGGAGAAGAAGGGAATTCCTTTTACTCTATTGAGTTGCAACCGCCCACGTCCTCAGGCATGGAACTGTACAGTATATCATGATGTTACCTTCCAGGCAGCAGCTTGGAGATCTCAGCCCAGCGGTTGCCCAGGCGTTTGTGGGCCTGGTAGATGATGCAGTCCTCCTCCTGGGTCCAGGAGGACTTCTTTACTTCAGGGTTCAGGTGGTTGTGCCAGCGCTCACGACATTGCTTTCCGATGCGTCCCTGCAGGTGCTTAGCGATCACCGACCAGCGCTTGGGGCCATATTTGTGCACCAGGTCGATCACCTACACACACAAACAAACAAGGAAGACAGGGAATTGTAAGTGACTTCTAACAATGCAATCCAGACAGGGATTCCTTTGGACCTCTAAAAATATCTATACTGTTTAATATTTAATCTATGACTGGAGGTATATAGGCCATTTATGAAACTCCACTACAGCCCCTTACTTCACAAACAGAGCTGCCACATCATCATTGGCAACGTCGTAGAGAATGTCCAGAATGAAGAAGTAGAACTCGGTGCCATAGCGCTTCTATCATGGAGCCAAACATGTGATGATATCTCTCAGCAGTCTCACACTAGCCAGCGCTATTATCACCCTGGATGGTTCCGACCTTGAATATGTGGACATCTATAAGTACCTAGGTGTCTGGCTAGACTGCAAACTCTCCTTCCAGACTCACATCAAACATCTCCAATCGAAAATCAAATCAAGAGTCGGCTTTCTATTCCGCAACAAAGCCTCCTTCACTCACGCCGCCAAGCTTACCCTAGTAAAACTGACTATCCTACCGATCCTCGATTTCGGCGATGTCATCTACAAAATGGCTTCCAACACTCTACTCAGCAAACTGGATGCAGTCTATCATAGTGCCATCCGTTTTGTCACCAAAGCACCTTATACCACCCACCACTGCGACTTGTATGCTCTAGTCGGCTGGCCCTCGCTACATATTCGTCGCCAGACCCACTGGCTCCAGGTCATCTACAAGTCCATGCTAGGTAAAGCTCCGCCTTATCTCAGTTCACTGGTCACGATGGCAACACCCATCCGTAGCACACGCTCCAGCAGGTGTATCTCACTGATCATCCCTAAAGCCAACACCTCATTTGGCCGCCTTTCGTTCCAGTACTCTGCTGCCTGTGACTGGAACGAACTGCAAAAATCGCTGAAGTTGGAGACTTTTATCTCCCTCACCAACTTCAAACATCAGCTATCCGAGCAGCTAACCGATCGCTGCAGCTGTACATAGTCTATTGGTAAATAGCCCACCCATTTTCACCTACCTCATTCCCATACTGTTTTTATACTGTTTTTTTTTTTATTTATTTATTTACTTTTCTGCTCTTTTGCACACCAATATCTCTACCTGTACATGACCATCTGATCATTTATCACCCCAGTGTTAATCTGCAAAATTGTATTATTCGCCTACCTCCTCATGCCTTTTGCACACATTGTATATAGACTGCCCATTTTTTTTTTTTTCTACTGTGTTATTGACTTGTTAATTGTTTACTCCATGTGTAACTCTGTGTTGTCTGTTCACACTGCTATGCTTTATCTTGGCCAGGTCGCAGTTGCAAATGAGAACTTGTTCTCAACTAGCCTACCTGGTTAAATAAAGGTGAAATAAAATAAATAAACAATATCTTACTTCTAGCATGTCACGAAGGGCAAGCCAGAACAATCCTATCACTGGCATGTGATGTGAAGCCTAGATGTTGGAGGAGCAAGACCCCAATCTTGACATTCCAGCAGGCAAGGCATCATGTAGTTTTATTTAAGGAATGCATTGTTCACCTTCCAACTATGAGAGATATGAGCCTACAGCCTGGCTGAGGAGGGTCTCACGACCAGGGAGAGGCTGTTTAAGTTGTTTAAAAGCATGAGGTAGTGGGATGTTTGCAGTCAATGGAAACTACTGCAGGGCCTGCCGACGGGGACACAGCGCAGGAGAGGAACGTGTGTACTGTATGTTACTTTCAATGTTTCAGATTACAAGAGGAAGGTCTGTTATGTTTATACTGCAGCTTGTTTGTATTATCAATGACCTGCTCCAATAAAGCCCTTCCTTTTCTACCTCTTCCCCTCCTCCCTTCCCATTTCTTTCCCTCTACTCCCCCCTCACTCAGGCCAGGTTGGGGTAACTCCCATCTCCACTTACCTTCTGATCCTCCTCTTTTGTCCAGGGTCCTTTCACCAGCTCTGGGTTGAGCACTTTCTGCCAGCGGTGCTGACACTGGCCATCTGTCCTCCCCTGTGACAAGACAGACACAAAGCAGAGCATGACACCTCAGTAACACACAACCCCCCCATCCCACGAACACCATGTGTTATTACAGTTATTCACACACACTGGCTAATAACCCATTCCTTACACAACACCATGTGTTATTACAGTTATTCACACACACTGGCTAATAACCCATTCCTTACACAACACCATGTGTTATTACAGTTATTCACACACACTGGCTAATAACCCATTCCTTACACAACACCATGTGTTATTACAGTTATTCACACACACTGGCTAATAACCCATTCCTTACACAACACCTGTGACCAGTCTTATCACCTTTCTTATCCAGATAACGTACTGGAGTGTACAAAACATTAAGAACGCCTTCCTAATATTGAGTTGCATCCCCGCCATTTTCCCTCAGAACACCATTTTCTAACAGTGTGACACAGTTGTACCACTTACTGGGAAATGATTAGCTACTAATTTCCAGGAGTCTGTTCCATGCTGCTCCACTAACTTCTTCAGCCTCTCATCCTGTAGAGACAGAGAGAGACAGAGACAGAGAGAGAGACAGAGAGAGAGAGGTGAGGAGCCAACCTTCCTGTATCTCCAGTACTTCAGAAAAGTAAACGCCCCATGGGGCTTCCTTCATATCATGATAAATTAAATGATAAACCAACAGTGTTGAACAATACAGCACACATTTACAAAATAAATCATATTCTATCTACTTTGACCCACCTCGTCACAAGACCATTTGACTTTGCACAGTATCTTCTTGTCTTTGCTCTTGTCCTTACCCTCAGGATCTGTGGAGTGTAGATCTTCATCGTCAGACTCACTGAAAAGGAGAAAGAGAGAGAGAGGGAGGTAGAGGAAAGAGACATGGAGGGGAAAGAGGGCAGATAACTGTTCAGAAAAACGACTGCATGAAACTAAGCTTACTCATATCACTTCATTATAATCAAATCATTACTCTTCACATTTCATTAAATCAACATAATTGACATAATTAAAACAGAAAAATACAAAAACAGGAATAGGCATTATTCATGCCACAACTGAGTCACATACAGCACCAACCCACCGATACCCCACTACAAATAACTGCCCAATTTAAAACTGAATCAGATGTCAATGGATTGAGCAGGCACAGAGTACTTCATAGTGAGGCAAGATTGGCAGTATTCTCAGTGAGTGGCATGCAGCTGTAAACGGCACAGAGATTCATATTAAACAGGACATTCCTAACCATAATTAGAGTAGCCTAGCCTCCCATTCCCCGCTAGATCAGACATAATGATGCCTGGCTGTGGCGGTCTCTATGCCTAGGTTGAAAAAGGGTCAAAGCTATAATACAGCTGGTCCTTCTCTAATGTGAAACTGTGCTGTAATGCTGGACACAGCTTGTCCTTCTCTAATGTGAAACTGTGCTGTAATGCTGGACACAGCTTGTCCTTCTCTAATGTGAAACTGTGCTGTAATGCTGGACACAGCTTGTCCTTCTCTAATGTGAAACTGTGCTGTAATGCTGGACACAGCTTGTCCTTCTCTAATGTGGAACAGTGCTGTAATGCTGGACACAGCTTGTCCTTCTCTAATGTGAAACTGTGCTGTAATGCTGGACACAGCTTGTCCTTCTCTAATGTGGAACAGTGCTGTAATGCTGGACACAGCTTGTCCTTCTCTAATGTGAAACTGTGCTGTAATGCTGGACACAGCTTGTCCTTCTCTAATGTGAAACTGTGCTGTAATGCTGGACACAGCTTGTCTTTCTCGAATGTGAAACTGTGCTGTAATGCTGGACACAGCTTGTCCTTCTCTAATGTGGAACGGTGCTGTAATGCTGGACACAGCTTGTCCTTCTCTAATGTGAAACTGTGCTGTGATGCTGGACACAGCTTGTCCTTCTCTAATGTGAAACTGTGCTGTAATACTGGACACAGCTGGTCCTTCTCTAATATTAAACTGTGTCACCAGAGAGTAGTTGTGCAAACTTAAATCTGTCCATGGAAATGTCTTGTTGCTGGGCAACACTTCCTTCATGGCATCACATTGTGCCAGGGGTAGAACATCTAATAAACAAACAGGAAGGAAGCTGAGGACACCGGTTGCCCAGAGTAACCACAGAACAACCCTAACCTATAAGTTCACACTGACACTGTTCTAACTGATGAGAGCTACACCACAGCTGCCAACAGATGTACTGAGCTGTTGCCCTTGTTGTATTCCAGATACTGTCAAGTAAGAGTCTGATGTTGGGCAATACCACAGAAACATATGGGCCTAAATGTACTCTAATTGTACAGTAAGGTTAAGCTCCCCTGGTAATTGATCAAGGTCAGCCACAGCCCCATACAATCTGGAGTCTGAAGGACAAGGCCTGCATTCAGTAGCCTTTGTAACATTAACATGCCTGTGTAGCATTTGCCAGCAGCATACCACTCTGCATCCCATGGCTAGCTTGCTTCTAAAGCTAAGCAGTGTTGGTCCTGGCCAGTCCCTGGATGGGAGACCAGATGCTGCTGGAAGTGGTATTGGAGGGCCAGTAGGAGGCACCCTTTCCTCTGGTCTTGAAAAAAAAAAAGATTGGAAAGGTGATTGTCCTGTGTAGGGTGCTGTCTTTTGGATGGGACGTTAAACAGGTGATATGACTATCTGAGGTCACTAAAGATCCCATGGCACTTATTGTAAGAGTAGGGGTGTTAACCCTGGTGTCCTGGATAAATTCCCAATCTGGCCTTCATACCATCATGGCCACCTAATCATCACTAGTTTACATTTGGCTCATTCCTCTCCCCGATAACTATTCCTCAGGTTGTTGCTGTAAATGAGAATGTGTTCTCAGTAAACTTACCTGGTAAAATAAAAATGGCTCTCTAATGTGCAAAATAAGCAATAATTTCTATACAATATTCAGCATGATGCAATCGTCCTGGTTGGGATGAACATTCGGGTGGATTTACAGCACTCCTTTTCTTCTAAAAGAAATGTCAAAGTACAAAGTTCCTAAATATGGCTGTTGTTTTGGCCTCTGAGAAACACTTGCACGAGCCAGCAGAGCACATGAACACACAAATATTGGAACACACACACACACTGTGGTGGGTAGAACAAGGCCTCCCACAGGTTTTCAGTACTGGCCTGTGATGAAAGGGCTTCTTCAGTGCTGACTGGGACATGCCAATAAAATGTCATCATAATTCCCTCACTACAGGAAAGAGAGAGGTAGAAGTGGCTGGGTAATTCTACATCAACAGGCTCTTTGTCCTATATAGGTGTGTGTGTGTGTGTAGCATAAAGGTATGTGTGTTTGTGTGTGTGGCATATAGGTGTGTGTATGTGTGGCATAAAAGTGTGTGTGTGTGTGTGTGTGTGTGTGTGTTGCGAGGAGGCAGGTCAGGGAGTGGCTAAACTAATAGGTCAGCCCTAACGGTCCAGGCTGAACTAAACAGGAGTTTCAAAACCAACCCGGGGGGATTGAAATGATTTCTTATATAAGAACTTGGCTAAGGTGCCTGAGCGAGCCTGCACTGTTTGAGGCCCACTTTCCCTCACACACTAGTTCTTCATTTGTAGTGGTCAGATTAGCTTAATCTCTGTCTAATACCTATGTAACGAATGAACCTATGTAATGAATGTGTATGATGTTAGCGAAGGCACAAAAATATATTTTCTAAATCAAACTGATCCTAAACGTGTCATCCTCTTCATATGCTTTTTCAATCCCTCATTTAGCATGTGAATAAAATATAAAACTGCAATACTGTCTTTGTCAATGTGTTTCCACCCGTTACTTCAATTTAAACTTCCATGTGAAATGTAAAGCAGGAGGGAGAGGCGGAGGACCATCCTCCCCCACCCTGGCCCTCCCCTTTCACCCCCAGATGGGCCCCCCTGAAGGGGGTAGGGTCTAGGCGGGTAGGGGGTGGAGGGATACACACACGCGCCACTGAGCTGTTCATTCAGACAGAAATGACAGAATTGTCATGTTTGTGTGTTTAAGGGCAGTGAGCAGGTTCCAATCAGCCGATAAACCAATAGTTCATTCAGCCATTCACAGGCTCAAACTCATGAATACTAATAACACACAGCTGCATCACTCTGGCCCTACCTCAAGAGGGAAAATATCTCCATAAATTAATACATTAGTGCTCTGTCTATTTAATAACCAAAGCATTAGCATTAATATATGTAATTAACTGAACATTCTGATTTGTGAAAACAATAGATGCCTAGCCTACAGTAGTAGCCTGCTCTGTGTACCATTTTTTGGGACTCTCTGGGACTTTTTTGTCATTGGGGATTTCCCCATCATGTACCCACACAACAGGGTAGAATGGTGTACAAAACAATCACACTGTTGGATTTAGACTACAGCAACAAAAAGGTGCTTTTTCTAAATACATACACCTATATTAACTCCCTTTGTCCTAAAACAATGACCCAATCTTACAAACAACAACAATAATGTTCATTCTAAAATAAGATGGCTGGGCTGGGCCATGACCCAATCTTATAAACAACAACAATAATGTTCATTCTAAAATAAGATGGCTGGGCTGGGCCATGACCCAATCTTATAAACAACAACAATAATGTTCATTCTAAAATAAGATGGCTGGGCTGGGCCATGACCCAATCTTAATATATAAACAACAATCTTATAAACAACAACAACAATAATGTTCATTCTAAAATAATGTTCATTCTAAAAACAACAACAATAATGATTCTAAAATAAGATGGCTGCTGGGCCATGACCCAATCTTATAAATTCTAAAATAAGATGGCTGGGCTGGGCCAACCCAACAATAATGTTCATTCTAAAATAAGATGGCTGGGCTGGGCCATGACCCAATCTTACAAACAACAACAATAATGTTCATTCTAAAATAAGATGGCTGGGCTGGGCCATGACCCAATCTTATAAACAACAACAATAATGTTCATTCTAAAATAAGATGGCTGGGCTGGGCCATGACCCAATCTTATAAACAACAACAACAATAATGTTCATTCTAAAATAAGATGGCTGGGGGCCATGGGCCATGACCCAATCTTATAAACAACAACAATAATGTTCATTCTAAAATAAGATGGCTGGGCTGGGCCATGACCCAATCTTATAAACAACAACAATAATGTTCATTCTAAAATAAGATGGCTGGGCTGGGCCATGACCCAATCTTATAAACAACAACAATAATGTTCATTCTAAAATAAGATGGCTGGGCTGGGCCATGACCCAATCTTATAAACAACAACAATAATGTTCATTCTAAAATAAGATGGCTGGGCTGGGCCATGACCCAATCTTACAAACAACAACAATAATGTTCATTCTAAAATAAGATGGCTGGGCTGGGCCATGACCCAATCTTATAAACAACAACAATAATGTACCCTGGGATGAAAATAGCAAGCGCTCTACCTGTTCAATAATAGTCGTTCTCATGATACAAAGCCATGTTTTCTGTTCGGGGCTAGATGTCAATGAATGGGTGTTGAATTGAGCCCCAAAATAGGCCACAATACCGACCAAAGCAGTTACATAACCCACCCGACAACTCAAATCAAAAGTTTATTTTGATTTTTTTATCAATGGTATCATTAGCAATTTAGGAAATAGCCTAGCTTACTACAAAATAAGCAACTGTATTGGTTATCAAGCTCGTGCCGCAGGCCTTGACAGGACATAATCAGTGAGACATTTTGTGCCACATGCATACTGACTGTTCTATAATCATGCATTTTTCACATACATCCTGCCAAATAACGTATTAATTAAATTATACAATTATTTGAATGAACCTTTATAGGCATAACTAGGCTGTACTGTAGCCTACTGAATTTCACTATCCTAAAATGCTACAATGTGACTGAGAGCAGGTGTTCGTGATGTGTCAAAATCAACGTGACATCTGGCTTAATAAGATAATGCCATGCAAAGAGCAGGGGTTCAGAGTAAGTTTCCTTAATATAACTATTCTGTTGCAACGATCACTTTTGTATTATATCTGAAACAATAAAATGTAGCTAGTAAGTAGCCTAATGAATGGTAACTTTAGCAACAATGTATCACCCACCTGAGCGACTTTATTTCGGCCATATTGACAGCTGATCAACGCTTTTTAAAAATATCCTCTATTTGTAGTTGGGCTAAAATCCATATAAAAAGCGAATTATGTGATCTCTATGGACAGTTTTCCATACCACCCGATGTCTATAATCTTCCAGGTTATTTTATGACAGTGAAAATAAAGTGCTACGTCTGCTGGCTAGCGCTTCACTTCCATGTCAAACTCGTTCTCGCTGTAGGAAATGTGTGCAATCGTATATTTAAAAAAACGAGTCTGCTTATCTTTTGCATGTCACCACGATGCATGTAATGTCATAATCCGATCGAACAGGATGTGAACATATTTATCTAGCTGTAACCCGCCTTGTAGCCTCAACACTATTCTCCCTCTCACTGTTTACTGCACTTCTATTTTGTTGTCTCGCAGTCTGATTTTTGTCCATCCCGCCGAATCTCGCGTCCAGCCTCCTTCTAGAAGAGTCTTTCAATCTGCGCAGGCGGCCTCGCACCTGATTGGTCAGAATCGGGGGAGCGCTCCAAAAAGCGCGTGTTGCGTTGAGCGCAAATGAACCTGATAATATTAATACGACAATATTGTCATCACATAGGAGTCATTGTGTCATTGCAATCATCCGGAGGATGGTGACAAAATATATTATTTTATATTTTTTGTCCGTTGATTCTACAATCCTCACACAATGTTGTTGTCAAAACGAGCCGATTATGGACGTTTTTATAACAAAACAATTTAACAATAACAACAAAACAGTATGCCTTCTGTAGTACTATTAACTTCTTAACTTCAGATCCTGGCACATAGAGTACTTACTGTATGTATGACATCATCCGTGGAATGACAGCTCTATTTCAAACGACGTTCTGCTGCCCCCTTGTGTACAACTACTTTGACGTTACATAATTTGAGTACGGTAAACCTACATGAACAATGCATTCGGTAAGTATTCGGGCCCCTTCACCCTTTGCACATTTTGTTACGTTAGTCTTATACCAATTTGTAAGTCGCTCTGGATAAGAGCGTCTGCTAAATGACTTAAATGTAAATGTAAATGTCAATCTCAATACTCCATAAAGACAAAGTGAAAACAGGTTTTGAAACTTTTGCACATTTATTTAAAAAAATAAAAAACAGAAATAACTTATTTACACAAAGTATTCAGACCTTTTGCTATGATACTCGAAATTGAGCTCAGGTGCATCCTGTTTCCATTGATCATTCTTGAGATGTTTCTACAACTTGATTGGAGTCCAACTATTCAATTGATTGGACATGATCTGTAAAAGCACACACCTGTCTATAGAAGCTCCCACAGTTGACAGTGTCTGTCAAAGCAAAAACCAAGCCATGAGTTGAAAGGAATTGTCCGTTGAGATCGGAGACAGGATTGTGTCGAGGCACAGCTCTGGGGAAGGGTACCAAAACATTTCTGAAGCATTGAAGGTCCCCAAGGACACAGTGGCCTCCATCATTCTTAACTGGAAGAACTTGGGAACCACCAAGACTCTTCCAAGAGCTGGTCACCCAGCCAAACTGAGCAATCGGGGGAGAAGGGCCTTGGTCAGGGAGATGACTAAGAACCCGATTTTCACTCTGACAGAGCTCCAGAGTTCCTTTGTGGAGATGGGAGAACCTTCCAGAATGACAACCATCTATGCAGCACTCCACCAATCAGGCCTTTATGGTAGAGTGGCCAGACGGAAGCCACTCCTCAGTAAAAGGCACATGACAGCCCGCTTGGAGTTTGCCAAAAGGCACCTAAAGGACTCTCAGACCAGGAGAAACAAGATTCTCTGGTTTGATGAAACCTAGATTGAACTCTTTGCCCTGAATGTCAAGCGTCATGTCTGGAGGAAACCAGGCACTGCTCATCACCAGGCCAATACCATCCCTACGGTGGAGAGTGGTGGTAGCATCATGCAGTGGGGATGTTTTTCAGCGGCAGGGACTGGGAGACTAGTTAGGCTCGAAAGATGAATGGAGCAAAGTACAGAGATCCTTGACGAAAACCTGCTCCAGAGCTCTCAGGACCTTAGACTGGGCAAAGGTTCACCTTCCAACAAGATAATGACCCTAAGCACACAGCCAAGACAACGCAGGCGTGGCTTCGGTACAAGTTTCTGAATGTCCATAAGTGGCCCAGCCAGAGCCTGGACTTGAACCCGAATCGAACATCTCAGGAGAGACATGAAAATAGTTGTGCAGTGATGCTCCCCCTCGAACCTGACAGAGCTTGAGAGGATCTGCAGAGAAAAATGGGAGAAACTTTCCAAATACAGGTGTGCCAAGCTTGTGGCATCATACCCAAGAAGACTCGATGCTGTAATCGCTGCCAAAGGTGCTTCAACAAAGTTCTGAGTAAAGGCTCTGAATACTTATGTGAATGTGATATTTCAGTGCTTAATTTTTAATACATTTGCCAAAATGTCTAAACCTGTTTTTGCTTTGCCATTATGGGGTATTGTGTGTAGATTGATGAGTGGAGAATTGTTTTAACCCATTTTAGAATAAGGCTGTAAAATAATGTGGAAAAAGTGAAGTGGTCTGAATACTTCCCGAAGTCACTGTATGTTGGATCCAGTTTTAAAGTGGAAATACCAATTTCTTAAGTCCTCTGTTTAACTAGCTAATTCATTACAATACACATGCCTACTTTGGGTGAGCTTTATCTCAATAGATATCCACCCATAGGCTTAAATACAAAGGCCACTATTATAGCCATGGGAAGAGCCAGTCAGTATGACTGTAGTTACATGGAAAGAAGTGTGGTATGTTTCATCATGAACATTCCTTCATAAAGCGATGATAAGAAGGTTAGTTTTATCTACTGGTACCGGTTGAGGACATATCTGACAGATGAGTCAATATTTCCTGAAGAGGGAGGCAGGGCCAAGTATAGTTCCTTGGCAGATGTCCACTTTCCTGGAGCACTTTAATGTTGACCTCAAGGTACCGCTGCAGCTTGCAGGACTGCTCTCTTCCTGTCACCAAGCCTCCTGTCAGTGAGAGGTCAACCTTCACAGTTATGATATAAGCACCGCCAAGCATGTAGAGACAATTTCAAGAATGGAAGGGACACCTGCTAGATAGGACTTGGACATCCATGTGCTCTAACTATCAAAGAATATAATTACAGAATATAAATAACACAACAGACGAGACCATAATATATTTATAATACAATACAATTGAGTAGAATAGAGCAAAAGTTACAAGAAATGACCAAACAGGCAGACAGACCTTTAATAGCCATTAAAGATGACGCTCTACATACATGCAGTGGGCGGTTGTGGCCTTGCCCACGTTCCACCGCTAGGGGGGGGGGGTACTGTTTGCTAATGTTTCCACCTAAATGTTTTCATCCTCTTGAAGTGTGGTCCCGTGACTAATTTCATTTGAATTTGAGCACAAACCTCTAGATGTTTCCTGTTTCGAGCTACCCCTCCACTGAAGCTCGGAGTGGATGGTAGAAAGTACACGCTTTACCGTTGAGTACGTTTCCCATAGTTGAGTCAAATTCACCGGATTTTGTCCTCGGTTTTTACCGACACGTCATTGGAGTTAGTTGGAGGTATGTTTACACGTATACTTTTCTGAAATGTTGTAGTACAAGATGTCTATGCAACTCACCGAATATCATTGCCTCAATATCGTTGTGCCATCTACAGCCCTAAAGCTGTTAAATGGTGTCATTACGTAACTTTTTATTCAGTTAGAAATATATGTTCAGTAACAGCAATTTACAGGACCTGGTTTCCCAAAAGCATCGTAAGGCTAAGTTCTTGAGATGCTTTTGAGAAACCGAGCCCAGCGCTCTCTCTTTACCTAACATTTTTCAACTAACAAACACTTTTTTTAAAGTCCTGGGTGTATTCATTATACACACATGTGATCTTAACGGACTTTCCTAGTTAATTTAAAGGTTCAATAAAAAATTACGCCGATTCTGTTGCAAAAAGTTTTTTAAACGAAAGTAAACGGAGAGGGACCGAACAAACTCTGCAACTGTTTGGACTAATAATTATACCCCTATTCTTTCCTGTCTGTCTGTTCATGGAACACCCAGATGTCTTCAATGTGAAAACATCTGTGTGTAACGTTACTTTTCCACTTGTAATTTCACGTCAATGCTGTTGAGATTGAGAATTCACTCTTGTTATGATGGGACTGTATGTAGGCTAAAATGTAACAACTAGTAAGTCTAAATGTCATTGTATTCAACATTCTGGCCTGTAAGGAACGTTAACACGATTTTGCAGGCATTCGTTTCAGGCTGTATATACCGATGACTTGTATATTACAGCCTGGTTAGTCAGACTGGTTAGGCTCACGCTAGGCTAGTCTCACACCTCCCTTTTTTTTAGAGCGAAACCTTTCATTATCAATTCCTCCCTGGGAGAGGATGTTTGTATATTGTAGATTAGTGTCTCGTTGCTCATTTCTAGCCCACAGGCTAACGGTAGTCGGCGTTTTAGACATAATCCATACTGTTGCATAACAAATAGCCTAGATCTCTCACCAATTAAACAACACGTAGGTCTGTCTGTAAAAAATACTATTGTGCCATGGCCATCCTTTCATACCAGCAGAGAAGAGGAGCCTACCTAACCAGGGGTGTATGTCCCCTAATGTCTACACAGCTTACTGACTGGGTTCATGCCACGCCTGGTTGCTCTTTCACTTCTGTTTATCAAGAGTTTCCTGACCTCTCGGTCTAACCGCTGACAAGATACGGTGTGCTGCTGAGACTCCTACAAATGATGCCGTTCAGATTGTTCAACATCCTCAGAGGATGTCCAGAACGCAGGGATGTGTGTCTGAACAAGTCTGCTAAATGACTTAAATGTAAATGTAATGAACAAACCTGGAAGAGGAGGGTTATTTCTGATAGCAATACATTTGAGCTTGTCAGCACAAGTTAATTCAAGCCCAGTGTTGTAACAAAGCGCACAACATCTGGCAATCAGTGAATGTGTTTTTGTTGTAGAATGTGAGGATTCGTTTTCTTTTTGATGTATTTATTTAGTGACCTAAATCCCCTGAACACAAACTTGGGCTAAAGTCTGATTTCCCCCTATGTGATCATGTGTATCACTGTAATATGGGTTTGAGGTTGCGGATTCATCAAGAATATTCTGCATTCCAAATGAAGGAGTATGCTATAGATTAGACTGCGGGTAGTTTATTTCTCTTTTGAACAAAAGTATTTCTGGTATGTTAAAAAGCGGATTCTGCCTGGTGACCCGCAGTCATTTTGCCAGGCTTGCATAGATGTGAATTTGAATTGAGTTTGGAACTGACGATCCCTGCACTTGTGCATTTTAACAGGCTTTCTCCCTTGATGTCGTTACTACTACGTGAGTTGAATTAGATCTCTCGACTCGGGACATTCGGTACAGCACAGTTAAACTAACTCTACCAGCATGTTATAGCCTACACCGAGCACACAATGCCAGGGCCTGAAAGAAATGACTTAACATGCTAGCTGACCTCACTCGGAAACAAAGGCACAGTCACAGCGTCGCGCCACCAAACAAAGAGCTTTGTTTCTAACAAGATAACAGACCTGACGCAATCAGCATGTAAACGTTAACAAATCTGAACACGAATAAGGTCTTCAAGATTACTTCCATATAGGCTACTACGACCTTTGTAGAGAGTGGTCTCTATAATGGCCCTCTTCCTGTCTTGGTGGTCCCACTGGGCAGCTTCCTAAAGGTCTCTTACTAGCCTGTGCACCTTCCGCTGAATCTTTGAAGTTTATCTATAAATACCTCCAGTCCTCCACACTCTGACAGGAGCCAGGGAGAATGTCACAGACCCAGCGTGTGTGTGGGCAGCGAGAGGGACGGTGTGTGTGTGTGGTGAAAGAGAGGGTGGGTTGGGCGCGATGGAGAGTGGGTGGGGGGTGGGTGCGAGAGGGAGGGTGTGTGTATGTGTGGGAAGGGAGGGTGGGTGTGGGAAGGGCGGGTGTGTATGTGGGTGTTTTTTTTGGGGAGGGGGTTGGGCGAGCGGGATGAGGGTTTATATGTGTGGGGTGGGTGAATTTGGTGACGGAGGGTGTAGGTGTGGGAAGGGAGGGTGTGTGGGGTGAGAGGAGGGTGGTGAGTATGTGTAGGGGAGAGAGGGTGGGTGTGGTGTTTTTGGGGGTGTGGGGCGAGAGGGTGTGTGGGGAGGGGAGTGGGTGAGGGGAGTAGGGAAGAGGGTGAGGGTGTGTGGGTGAGAGGGAATAAGAGGTGAGAAGGAGGTCATGCAGCTCTGGGTCTGCCTATTGGGGGGGAGAGGGTGGGGTAGGAAGGGATTGTAGGTATGTGGGGAAGAGGAGAGGTGAAAATGTGGAGATGAGATGAAGTGAGGTGGTGGATAATAGTGAGGGAAGAATTTAACAGGTCATAGTGGCTGTATAGGCTAAGTAACAAGTGAGAAACTGAATGGGAGTGTAACAGGGGGAGGCCTGGCAGGGTAGCCTAATGTCTGTCTGCCCAGGATGAGATGAGCCTGCTGTTGATGTTGCTGCTCACTGACCCCAGTGTGGTTTCTTCTCTGCCACGCTAGCAGCTAGAACCACCAGCTCCCTCCACAACTGCTGAGGATCCATTTGACAGTGCTCTGCAATCAGCTCCACACAGGATCAATGTGTGGGCGCTAAGCTTAGGGTTTATTCAGGTGGTTGAAACGTTAAGAGGGTTGTAAGGTAGAAATGTAACATGATAGAGCAGGTATGCTCATTCTCTTATATGGAATTTAGAGCAGTATCCCTTCTCTAGAGTAAATTTCTATCTATAGTCTAATCACTCTCATCTCTTGTACACAGCAGTGAACCAGGATGGGGATGGTCCAGTCGTCAATGTGAGCTCTGTCCAGGACTGGACGCTGTGTAGGAGTGCTGAGGGGCTTGACCTGTTGACCCTTAAACCTCTGAACTCTGACCGCTCCTGCTCAGGATGGAGGAGCAGTCCAGCTGCCCCAATGTCAGCATTCCCTGCTACCCCAATGTCAGCATTCCCTGCTACCCCAATGTCAGCATTCCCTGCTACCCCAATGTCAGCATTCCCTGCTACAATGAGCAGAGGGACAAGAAGAAGCGCTACACTGTAAGTAATGAGTTTAGTACACTCCCAGTCGGAATTAGATTAAATGTTGCGGCCCGCCCACCTTGGGGGGAAAATAACCCCTGGATACCTTGGTTTCACAGCAAAAACTTGAACTTTTCAAACACATTTTTTTTGTCTCATTGTTTTAGTCAATTACAAAACTTAATTTTAAGAAAAGTACAAAATGCCTAAAGATTACTTTTCAACATTGCCTCCTCCCGAGCTTTCTCATTACTTAGAAAAATGTAAGAGAGGGACCTACCAAATGCCCCTTTTCAAGATGGCGCTAGCAGTCATGTGAGTGCTAGCAAGCTACCAACTGGAACATTAAGCTTGCCAGATCACAGCTCAGGTCAGAGGTCAAGCCCCTCAGATGAAGCAGATGCTAAACTCCAGGACTGTTTTGCTAGCACAGACTGGAATATGTTCTGGGATTTTTCCGATGGCATTGAGGAGTACACCACATCATTCACTGGCTTTATCAATAAGTGCATCGAGGACCCCGTCCCCACAGTGACTGTACGTACAGACCCCAACCAGAAGCCATGGATTACAGGCAACATTCGCACTGAGCTAAAGGGTAGAGCTGCCGCTTTCAAGGAGCGGGACTCTAACCCGGAAGCTTACAAGAAATCCCACTATGCCCTCCTGACGAACCATCAAGCAAGAAAAGCGTCAATATAGGACTAAGATCGAATCGTACTACACCGGCTCCGAAGCTTGTTGGATGTGGCAGGGCTTGTAAACTATTACAGACTACAAAGGGAAGCATAGTCGAGAACTGCCCAGTGACACGAGCCTACCAGACAAGCGAAATTACTTCTATGCTCGCTTCGAGGCAATTAACACTGAAACATGCATGAGAGCATCAGCTGTTCCAGACGACTGTGTGATCACGCCCTCCGCAGCCGATGTCAGTAAGACCTTTAAACAGGTCAATATTCACAAGGCCGCTGGGATAGACGGATTACCAGGATGTGTACTCTGAGCATGCGCTGACCAACTGGCAAGTGTCTTCACTGACATTTTCAACCTCTCCCTATCTGAGTCTGTAATACCAACATGTTTCAAGCAGGCCACCATAGTCCCTGTGCCCAAGAACACTAAGGTAACCTGCCTAAATGACTACCAACCCGTAGCACTCACGTCTGTAGCCATGAAATGCTTTGAAAGGCTGGTCATGGATCACATCAACACCATTCTCCCAGAAACCCTAGACCCACTCTAATTTGGATACAGATCCACAGATGATTCAATATATATTGCACTCCACACTGCCCTTTCCCACCTGGACAAAAGGAACAACTATGTGAGAATGCTATTCATTGACTACAGCTCAGCGTTCAACACCATAGTGCCCTCGAAGCTCATCACTAAGCTAAGGACCCTGGGACTAAACACCTCCCTCTGCAACTGGATCCTGGACTTCCTGACATGCCGCCCCCAGGTGGTAAGGGTAGGTATTAACACATCAGCCACGCTAATCCTCAACACGGGCCCCTCAGGGGTGCGTGCTCAGTCCCTTCTTTACTCCCTGTTCACTCATAACTGCACAGCCAAGCACAACTCCAACACCATCAAGTTTGCTGATGACACAACAGTGGTAGGCCTCATCACTGACAACGATGAGACAGCCTAGAGGGAGGAGGTCAAGAGACCTGACCGTGTGGTGCCAGGATAACAACCTCTCCCTCAATGTGATCAAGACAAAGGAGATGATTGGACTACAGGAAAAGGAGGACCGAGCACGCCCCCATTCTCATCAACGGGGCTGTAGTGGAGCAGGTTGAGAGCTTCAAGTTCCTTGGCGTCCACATCACCAACAAACTAACATGGTCCAAGCACACCAAGACCATTGTGTTGAGGGCACAGCAAAACATATTCCCCCTCAGGAGACTGAAAAGATTTGGCATGGGTCCTCAGATCCTCAAAAGGTTCTACAGCTGCACCATCGAGAGCATCCTAACAGGTATGGCAACTGCTCGGTCTTCGACCGCAAGGCACTGCAGAGGGTAGTGCGTATGGCCCAGTACATCACCGGGGCCAAGCTTCTTGCCATCCAGGACCTCTATACCAGGCGGTGTCAGAGGAAGGCCCTAAAAATTGTCAGACTCCAGCCACCCTACTCATAGGCTGTTCTCTTTGCTTTCGCACGACAAGTGGTACCGGTGCGCCAAGTCTTGGTCAACGAGGTTTCTAAACAGCTTCTACCCCCAAGCCAGAAGACTCATGAACAGCTAATCAAATGGCTACCCAGACTATTTGCACCCCCCGCTGCTACTCTCTGTTATCATCTACTTTAATAACTCTACCTGCATGTACATAATTACCTCCGCACCAGTGCCCCGCACATGAACTAACCATTTAAGTTATTTTCTTAACTGCATTGTTGGTTAAGAACTTGTAAGTAAGCATTTCACTTTAAGGTCTACACCTGTTGTATTCGGTGCATGTGACAAATACAATTTGATTTGATCAACACTAACAGACTACACAGCTACAATAGTGAGTGGAGTTACAAATGGACTACTTGAACACTGTATCCCCACAATTTTCCACTCCCACACCGGGGCGGCAGGATAGCCAAGTGGTTAGAGCGTTGGACTAGTAACTGGAAGGTTTCAAGTTCAAACCCCGGAGCTGACAAGGTACTAATCTGTCGTTCTGCCCCGAACAGGCAGTTAACCCACTGTTCCTAGGCCGTCATTGAAAATAACTGACTTGCCTAGTTAAATAAAGGTAAAATAAATAAACACTGAATATCCTGAAACCACAGTGTTCTTCTCGCAGGCATCATTTCCCTACGTGGGAGCTTTGTGAACCTTGGGTTGGGATTTCTGACCTGGTTACATGGCAATTTTTCTGCATTTGTTTTGTTATTTCTGTATAGAAAAAGTATTTGATCCCCTGCTGATTTTGTACGTTTGCCCACTGATAAAGAAATGATCCGTCTATAATTTTAATGGTTTATTTGAACAGTGAGAGACAGAATAACAACAACAAAATCCAGAAAAACTCAGGTCAAAAATGTAATAAATTTATTTGCATTTTAATGAGGGAAATAAGTATTTGACCCCCTCTCAATCAGAAAGATTTATGGCTCCCAGGTGTCTTTTATACAGGTAACGAGCTGAGATTAGTAGCACACTCTTAAAGGGAGTGCTCCTAATCTCAGCTTGTTACCTGTATAAAAGACACCTGTCCACAGAAGCAATCAATCAAGCAATGTTGTTGCGCCGGTGTTTCAAGAGGGACAAACGGTAATATTGCTGCTTTTTTTTTCTCCGTTTTTCAACCGAAGGTATGGAGTATGCGAGGTACAAACTTTTGCTTCGCCGAGTTCTGCTAGGAGCAAGACGAACCTAGTATGGGGATGCTTTTATAGTGTTGTTGTGGCAACAGCTGTTCAACAGGCTGTATTGCAGACTGCAGTATTACAGTGTCTATAGAAAGTAGGGCATCGTGTCTTTTGTCTAGATTTATACTAATGTGTTTCCCTCTACATTTGTCCAGGTTTACAAAGTGATGGTCAATGTAGGAAGACATGAGTGGTTTGTCTTCAGGCGATACGCAGAGTTTGACAAGCTCTACAACACAGTAAGTCTATTTTTTTATTCCCTCTTCGGAGGACAAATATATATTTTATAGCTTTTCTGCTACATGGAAGTGTTCCTGTGTAACAAATACGTGTTGTAATAAGACTGCAGGCTTCCTTTCTTACTAAACCATTTCATCAGAGATCAGCTGACTAAACTGGGCCAAGCTTGGTTTTTATCAAAACAGAATCCCTTACCTTATCAGATGTTTTAACATTGAAGGTCTTAGCTCTTTGTTTAAAAAACAAATTTTTGACTCGAGGTGAAACTTACGGAGTTGATGTTGTAAGACGTGTTAATGACGTTTCACACACGTTATATTACTCACTGTATTTAGACACTATTACTGTGGATTTGTGTATAGTTGACATTTCGAAAATTAGGTAATTCAACTCTCATGGTTGGGGTAGAGATGGAGAGTAATTTTGGTCCCCATGACATGCCTATCCTCATCTTTGATATAATCTGATTTGTCTGTCTTTTTTGTTTTGTGCAGTTGAGGAAACAGTTTCCATCTTTGAACTTGAAAATCCCACCAAAGAGAATATTTGGGGACAACTTTGACCCAGGTGACATATTGATTAATCTGACATTGTCTGGTAAAAGTACCTGTAACTGCACTCAATGTTTTTAGTAGATCAGAAATCAATACATGCCCCTCTGTTCTCCTCTGTACTTCAGCCCAGTATTTTTTTATTTTAAATGTTTAACAAATTAGATCATGTACACATGACAAACTGGATTATGGATAATATGAAACTAAACCAGAACAACTAAGTGATTTTGTGTCTAGAACTTGTCTTTCATTGAATGAATACAGGGTCAATATTAAATATACTATTTATAACATTTTCCATTTTCTTTTAGAGTTTATCAAGCAAAGAAGAACAGGTTTACATGAGTTCATTCAAAGACTGGTCTCACATCCTCAGCTCAGAAACCAGTAAGTATTGTACAACTGACTTTACGGTAAATTAATTTAAAAACGACCCGATTTATTGCACATTACTCTGATGGTTTGACAAATCAATCTGTATCCAAGGTCAGTTTAGCGTTTTCTTCCCTAATGGGTATGGTTAGGATCTGGGGATGATCGGCTGATCCTAGGTCTGTGACAAAGGGAGGATCTAACCCTGTTTTATGGCAGTATCTCCTAAACCAGTGATGTTTAACAAGCGCTTTTCTAAAAGCTGTGGCTTTGTGTGTGTCTGTCAGACCCCTAACATGTGACCTCTCTCTCGCCAACGATCTGACAGGCCTGATGTCAGAGCGTTCCTGCAGATGGACAAATCTCAAAACTTCTCAGACCCATCAGAAGACGAAGATGACAAGGTAGGCGATGACAGGACAGTATGATGTCTGAGGGAAGGAGATATGACTCTTTCAAAGATTGAGCGGTCATGCCTTTCAAATGAAGAAATGTTGACCAACATCTCTGCTCTGATACAGCACGAATGAGTACTTGAAATATTCTGTGTTGGATATTGTATTTTCAATGTGGGATCATTGATTCCATTATACAACCGTAATAATGCAGCAGATTCGTATATTGCATTATCAGCATTGTCATTCTGTACAGTATGTGTAGTTCAAACCCCTTGAGACTTCTGGCAGAATAAAGGTTTAGATCCTATGGCCTCACTTTTTAACCTGCGTTAAACCTGTGTTTTTAACAGATAATCTGTTCCATCTCTGTTTTACAGAACGGCTCTACCTTCAGAAATATTAACCTGGGACCGTCTGGAAATCCACAGTAGGTTATAGTCTCACATTAAATTGAGGCCTGCAGATATTTCTGTTTTACCTGTGAAAATGTGTGTGCTTTCTGGATGTCTTTTTCCTCCAAGTAAACTTTGCAGGCCTTGTCATAGCCATTCATTTGTTCTAAAAATATATTTCTAGATACTTTTGTTTGCTAACCTTTTTTTGTTTTCCACATTTCAGTGCAAAGCCCACAGACTTTGACTTTCTCAAAGTCATTGGAAAGGGGAGCTTTGGAAAGGTATGTGATTATGTATAATACAGTACATTACGCAGGGTTGCAAAAAAACTTTCAATAAATACCCTGCTTTTCCAGATATCCTGGTTGGATGATTCTGGTATTCCTGCTCATTTCCTCCTGATTCTGGAATTCTCCAAACAGGATTTCAGGAAAACCAGGGATTTTATTGAAAGTTTTGCAACTCTAATATTACAGCCGTTATAATGTCTTGGTCAAACTCATTCCACAGAGGGCCGAGTATCTGAGGGTTTTCGCTCCTCCCTTGGACTTGTTTAATGAATTAAGGTCACTAATTAGTAAGGAACTCTCCTCACCTGGTTGTCTAGGTCTTAATTGAAAGGAAAAACCAAAAACCTGCAGACACTAAGCCCTTCGTGAAATGAGTTTGACACCTCTGGTCTTGGGTCTTGAAGTAGGTCACTCAAAAGAGAATCACAGCAACACAAACAATGAATATTGAAACGATCAGGTATTTAGTTTGGTCTTTCCAGTGTGGTAACGAAAAGGTTTACTACTTTGTCTATTATTAGATAGCCTTTCTATTTGAGAAGTGATCGTCTTACAGTTCTGGATTTCCACTGCCTCATTGTTTGTACCGTATTGTCCCCGCTATGGTAACTGGGGGGGTTTAACAGCGAGTCCACCATGCTGTCTCTTCTCGCCCGCGTGAAGGTTCTCCTTGCTAAACGGAAACTGGACGGAAAGTATTACGCAATCAAGGTCCTGCAGAAAAGGGTCATCCTCAACAGGAGAGAGGTAATTTATTCCAGAGTATTATTGAATTGGACATGTTTCTCGATGTTGGGTATGTTATTTGTACGTTCACCCCAATAGTAAAATGTTTCCTGTTTCCAACAGCAAAAACACATCATGGCGGAGCGCAATGTGCTACTGAAGAACATGAAACACCCTTTCCTGGTCGGCTTGCATTATTCCTTCCAGACCACTGACCAGTTGTACTTCGTCTTGGATTTTGTCAACGGGGGAGAAGTGAGTAGTTTCACTGTTATTCATAATAGACACACTGTTGAGTCACTGAGGTCAAAGCACAGGAAACCTGCTAAAAAGCCTTGGGATATGAGCCCTGACCTGAGGGCAAGGACCCTTTATAAACGTTGGGGCTGGTTCCACAGACCCAGATTAAATAGAAATTACATTGAAAGTTTATAGACAGTTCATACACTATCCAAACATAATCTGTTGCGATCCACTCCCAAACCACCATTTGAGAAGCGCTGGTTTAAGCTATACTCGTTTTAAGCTATACTTGTTTTAGCTATATAGTAGGTGTTGATAAACTCGTACATTTCGAAGCTCAACGCCTCCTTTTCAAAAAAAGGAACTGTGCAGTTGGAGAGAGCTGAATTTCCACATTTGAATAAATGCCTCCTGACCACTAGTGCAGTGTTGGCCAATTTAACTCTTGTAAAAATATTTATTTGCATTTTTATACATACCATTCTGGGACTGTCAAAAAGAGCCAAAACCAAGAGTGGTTGAGACAATATGGAAGGTTTGTAATGTTTCTCTAACATTGGTATAATGGCAAGTCTGTAAAAATATTTAGACTGTATTGAAATACTACAGATATCTTTACAAAAAGCTACAGAGGCCTATGGATATTCCAGATCTGAAGGCTATGTGCCTTAGTTAACGTCTCTGATTACCGTTGTCATCAGTATGTGCTTTAGCTGGGGGGAACTATGCTAGATATCTCCTCCTAAATCACAGAATCTGGGAACTGGCAGTGCAGGTAAACTACACATGGTGTTTTTCCAGGAAGCTGAGGCTAATCTCGTAGCTCATGTCATGTTGATGCTAGTATTCAGGCACTCAGTTAATCCCCTCAACGTGCGGCTTGAGACAATTGTAATAGTGATGTGGAATTTGCAGACGGGGCAGGAACTTTGACCCATGGCTGTGTGTCATGACTCTGCTACAATTGTTAGCAACCTGGGCTAAATATTGTGGAAATACAGTGCCCTCCACTAATATTGCCACCCATTGGTAAATATTAGCAAAATGTACTGTTAAAAAAATATATTTGTTTATCCTCTTGATCTTTCATTTTAAAAAATCTAACCTTTTTAATTAAAGTAAAATAATTCAAAGAAAAAAAAATTCTTATCATATTTTTCTCAAAGGTCACAATTATTGGCACCTGTTCATTCAATACTTTGTGCCAAGATAACAGCTCTGTCTTCTCCTGTAATGAGGTTGGAGAACACATGGCAAGGGATCTTTCCTCCATACAGAATCTCTTCAGATTCCGAGGTCCACGTTTTCTGTGGGGTTTAGGTCGGGACTGGGATGGCTACGGTAATACCTTGATTCTGTGGTCTGTGAACAGTTTTTGTTTTGATTTTGAGGTGTGCTTTGGATCATTGTCCTGCTGGAAGATAGAACCACGGCCCAGTTTAATCTTCCTAGCAGAGGCAGTCTAGTTTTGATGTAATATCTGCTGGTACTTGATAAGAGTACATGATACCATGTATCCTAACAAGTTGTCCAGGGCCTTTGGAAGAAAAACAACCCCACAACATCAAAGATCCACCACCATACTTCAGTGGGGACGAGGTACTTTTCTGCATGGCTATCTTTCTGTCTACACCATGCTTGTTTCCAAAAAGCTCTATTTTGGTCTCATCTGAACATAGAACCCGGTCCCATTGAAAGATCCAGTAACGTTTGGCAAACTGTAGGCTTGAGTTTGTTGTTTAATGACTGCAAAGGCTTTTTTATGGCAACCCTCCCAAACAACTTGAGGTTATGTAGGTGGTCATTTCTAGGGGTGCCAATAATTGTGGCACACGTTTGGGAGGAAAATATTGTTTTCATGTATTTCTTTCAATCATTTTAAGGTTTGATTTTTGAATGAAAGACCAAGAGGATAATTGAATTTGTAATTTTAAAAAATTGTTAACCTTTATTTAACTAGGCAAGTCACTTAAGAACAAAGTTTTATTTACAATGACTGCCTACCGGGGAACAGTGGGTTAACTGCCTTGCTCAGGGGCAGATTGACAGATTTTTACCTTGTCAGCTCGGGGATTCGATCCAGCAACATTTCGGTTACTGGCCCAACACTCTAACCACAGCAAAGACATTTTTTTCACAGCCTGTTTTGCTCATATTTACTAAGGTGCCAAAATGAGTGGTGGGAACTGTATCACGGCATGCTCCTATTAGTTCACTGTGTCCTTTGGAACTGTATCGCGGCATGCTCCTATTAGTTCACCATGTCCTTTGGAACTGTCTCACGGAGCATGCTCCTATTAGTTCACCATGTCCTTTGGAACTGTCTCACGGAGCATGCTCCTATTAGTTCACCATGTCCTTTGGAACTGTCTCACGGAGCATGCTCCTATTAGTTCACCATGTCCTTTGGAACTGTCTCACGGAGCATGCTCCTATTAGTTCACCATGTCCTTTGGAACTGTCTCACGGAGCATGCTCCTATTAGTTCACCATGTCCTTTGGAACTGTCTCACTGTCCTCTATGATTCCAGCTCTTCTTCCATCTTCAAAAAGAACAGACCTTTCCGGAACCCAGAGCCAAGTTCTACATCGCAGAAATGGCAAGCGCACTGGGCTATCTGCATTCTCTTAATATAGTTTACAGGTACGTGGGTTGTTTGTGCGTATGTAACAATGTTTATGGGCTTTCACTCAACAGGCTAACAGACCCAGGTTCAAATCCAGTTTGTGTTACAAAGGCCCAGTTGTCATTGCTCTGGTACACCAGCTGGCTGCTGGAGGTCTGTAGTAGAGAATTTTCCTATGCTGTAAAACACAGTTTTCCACAATAACTATCCTGAATGAGCAGTGCATGCAACACACCCTTTTCAATTATTGGGAAAAGTCCCATTTCTAATGGCATCTTATGGGAAATTCCTGGATCTTTGTGAACATTGAAGTGTTCCTATTTAAAGCCGTCCACTGTAGTAATTTTCATTAAGTCAAACGTCACGGTTGCACGTGTATAATCATACATTAATTGACATGTGAGGGCAATTTTCCCTTAACAAGTACCTCAAGCCATCCAATCTGCCTGTGGTTTCAGTTTAGTGTAATGCTGGTTCTGTTAATCATGTACATTATAATCAACTGGATCATGTCTGGATGCATATCACTAGGACTAAATAACCCCTCTTTTCATGATTTGATTGTTTTGATACCCTCTTGCTGTTCAATTGGCCACTTTCCCAGAAGTAGTGAGACAATAGCCATTGTAATCCATTAAGCACAATTCTATTATCCAATAACAGTGACTTTGGATAATGAATGTTCATGAGATGTATTTTTTTCACAGAGATTTGAAGCCAGAAAATATCCTTCTCGACTCTGAAGTAAGTGTGACATCCTAACTCGGTTTGCAGTGCGTAAGTAGTCCGTTCTATGTGTAGTAGCTTAGGGCTGTGTTCATTACAACCTGCACTAGCAAAACTTATGCAGGCTGTTTGTTTACAAACAGCTGTTCACATACAAATGTTTCTTGAAACTGGAAGCATCCTCCCATGGCTGTAGTCTACCTTGTATTTTTACATTACCCCAAATAATTCTGCAATTCAATTTAACCTTAGTTAAAAGTTGTACTTTAGTAAAGCCCTTACTAAGTGTTTACTACAAGTCAGTGGAACAAATTATGAGATGTGAATTTGAATGTACCAAACAAACCAATCCAAGCATCTGTGGTGAAGCCTAATCCTTCACCAGCTGACATCTGTCACGAACGGCAATTTCAGTTTAAGTAGAGAATTCTTGTGATTTTGATTGTTTTACTCGTTCCTGACCGGCCTTATTGAGAAAGTGAGGAAATTTGTAAGTGGGCTACTCTGTCCAAAATTCCACAATGACAATAGATTATTTAGTACTGACTGAGGATAATGGGCCATCTGTGTGGCGAACAGTGTCTAAAATGTTCCCTGTCTCCCCTTCTTTAAAGGGACATATAGTTTTGACTGACTTCGGGTTGTGCAAGGAAGGCATTTCCCAAGCCGAGACGACAAGCACATTTTGTGGGACACCCGAGGTAACATTAAGCGTTTAGTATGGTCAATTTAATGCCACGTGTTCTTTTTGCTGCCGTGTGGTTCACATGACATGTCACAATTTAGTGTCAAGTCACTACTAATTATTAACAAAGGAAATTGTACATAATGAAGAGGGAGGCATGAAAGTGGTTAATAACTTGACATGCCTGTCTCCATTTTAAGTGCCATATACAGTAGTATGTATAGAATGGGCTTGAGTAATGTTTTCCAGGGCAGTGTATGTAAGAACCTTTTCATCTCTAGAATAGGGTTACAAAGCTACCAGTAATTTACCAAAGTTACCTGACTCTATGGCAATCTATAGTAACTTGGGTAATATATACTTGAATAACGTTTTTTTAAATAATATATTTATACTGTTCATTTTCTATATCGGTGTCCATATTGTCAATGAGTTTCTTGTAGATAAACTATATGGTTCCAGAGAAAACAGCCTAATAAAGAAAAAGCATCTAATCAATGAATGCATCATTTTTTATTCACTCTGCAAATCTTTAAACTATTGACTTTTTTCACAACTGCCACCAGTTTTACGCCAAAACATTTACAACAGACATGTTAAATACATGAATAAATATGAAGGATATTTCATTCAGGAACTCTGGTGAAATCCTTTTTTATGCACCTATTTAACATGTCTGTTGTAAATGTTTTGGCGTAAAACTGGTGGCAGTTGTGAAAAAAGTCAATAAAATGAATACAGTATATATGAATACATTTAAGTTATTAAAGTATATATTACCTGGCCTCCTGAGTGGCGCAGTGGTCTAATGCACTGCATCACAGTGTTTGAGACGTCACTACAGACCCGAGGTCGATCTCAGGCTGTGTCAGTCGGCCGCGACCGGGAGACCCATGAGGCGGCGCACAATTGGCCCAGCATCATCCGAGTTAGGGGAGGGTTTGGCTGGTCTGGGATGTCCTTGTTCCATCGCGCTCTAGTGACTCCTTGTGGCGGGCCGGGTGCATGTACGCTGACTTTGGTGGCCAGTTGTACGGTGTTTCCTCCGACACATTGGTGCAGCTGACTTCCGGGTTAAGCGAGCAGTGTGTCAAGAAGCTGTGCAAGGTTGTGTTTCGGCTCTTGACCTTTGCCTCTCCCGAGTAGCAACGATGGGACAAGACTGTAACTACCAATTGGCTATCACGACAATTGGGGGGTAAAAAGTACAAAAAATAAAGTATATATTACCTGAGTTACTATAGATTGAAATCCTTTACCAGCTGACTCCTCTAGACACATCTCTCATGAATGGCAGTGTCATTTTCATTTTTTTAAGTAGAGAATGCTTGTGATTTGATTGTTTTACTCGTTCCTGACCGACCTTATTGAGAAAGTGAGGAAATTTGTAAGTGGGCTACTCTGTCCAAAATTCCACAATGACGATAGATTATTTAGTGCTGACTGAGGATAATGGGCCATCTGTGTGGCGAACAGTGTTCAAAATGTTATTAAACACTGGTATTCACTAAGTTGATGGTTTATATTTAAGATCATTTGTCATTCTGTTTTATTTGAAAATCTTATTTGATTATTTTATATATCTTACATTTACATGTGATAAGGGCCCTTCCTTTGCAACCCTAGTCTAGACCACTGTTCTGGATTGAGACTGAATAGGCCAGTTAATGCTAATGTGTGTAACTCTGTCCTCTCCCCAGTACCTAGCTCCAGAGGTCCTGAGGAAACAACCGTATGACAACACAGTGGACTGGTGGTGTCTGGGATCAGTGCTCTATGAAATGCTCTTTGGCCTGGTGAGTTACTGTTGTAGACAATGAAAACCGGAACAACATTTACTGTCCGTGCACCCTTGACATGCTGCCTGATCACACGCTGCCCTTACGCTAATACAGCTGTCTCCCCTCTGTTCCACAGCCTCCGTTCTACAGCAGAGACACCCATGAGATGTATGACAACATCCTTCACAAGCCCCTGATGATGCGTCCCGGAGCGTCAAACACGGCCTGGTCCCTCCTGCAGGCTCTACTGGAGAAGGACGGCACACACAGACTGGGCTCCAGAGATGATTTTGTGAGTGGTCAGCATCAGTCTCACAACTGTGACTAGTGTATTGCCATAGCTGATGGCATCTGACTCCCTCTGGTGGAGAAATATTGTCATGACAAGGAGTTTCTTAATAGCTGCAGTGTTCATTTCTCGTGGGCAGATGGATTGCATTACACCACTTATCAGTATGAAGTAAATAACATTCTAGAACCTAAACATGAATTGTATTCTATATATTTTTCAGAATGAGATCAAAGCGCACTACTTCTTCTCAGAGATCAACTGGGATGACCTGGAACAGAGGAAGGTTCCACCTCCATTCACTCCCAATGTGGTAAATGTTCTCAGGATTAAATCTGATTCTGATCACACAGATACACACAGATATGTAAGACACCAGACCATAGGCATGAATGAACTGAATGTTGTTTCTTCCCCCTATTTTGCAGAATTCTCCTCATGACATCACAAACTTTGATCCAGAATTCACAGGCGAGACTGTTACAAACTCTGTGTGCTATACTGAAGATTCCATAGTCAACGCCATCGTGATGGAGGCTGACGATGCCTTCCTAGGTTTCTCCTATGCACCACCCTCCGATGACTCCTTTCTATGAAAGACTCGCTGTGAGTCCCTGCCCCAGAGTTCTGTGAAATTGACTTAACTCCGTGTTCTTCCATCATGGTCCTGTTGATCCACAGGGTATGCAGGCTTTTGTTCCAACCCAGTAGAGCTTGTCGATTAGTTTAATCATGTGTGTTAGTGCTGGGCTGGAAGGAAAGCCTGCCCACCCTGCTGGTCTCCAGGATCAGGACTGAAGAACAGTGCCTTAACCTGTCCAGATTCTTTTGAATAAAAGGGAACTCATACTGTGGATGAACCCATAAAGCGAGCAGAAGTTGTGATCAGACAGCACTTATGAATATGGTTTGGGCTGCAGTGTGTCAAATCTTTATTTTTACCTATTTATATAACAATGTATTTTTAAGAAATGTAAGGCCATCTTTCTTGACACGTATTGTTTGTTGGCTTTATGTTGATCCACAAAAAAGTGGTGTCAATGTTGGTCCTTTTGGTTTGAAGAAAAGATAAACATTCAGTGTCTTTTCAGGATGGGATGGGTAAAACTAATCCCCCAAATAAAATCCAAGTTTAGAACTAGAATCCTTCATTAAAACATTACCAAGGCATTGTGCTCTCCACTTCTCTCTACAAAGCTACGGGATGGTGCTGGAGAAATGTAACCGCTTTCAAATTCATAGACCGCTATGGATACAAGGACTGACCATCCATGATATCAAATGTATAGTTTTGAGGCTATATGGTGTTTTTTACATGTACATTGTTTACAAACTTATTTTGGGTTCTAATGGGTACAACAGGTGAACTAAGCTCATGAGGCATTCGTGAGTTGTATTCTTCAATAATCAATGAGTATGGAGCAACTAAGGATTCTAGCTTTAAAAGTGTAAGTGAGGAATGAAACAACTTCCTCAATCATTTCTGTTCCACTTTAAAAACAGACTGTGGCCTTAATGAAATGACAGTGAACATATTATATTCTCTCAGAAGAACAGCTGAAAGGAATTGTGTTTTGTCTCTTCTCTCTTTAAAAGATGGCTTATGGTTCTTTTTTTTTCTCAATGGGAGAATACTTGAGAGGTCACTGAATAGAGTCTTGTGTTGACAAAGGTCATTTCAGTTCATATTTTGATGAAGTTCATAGACTTTTTCTGTGATGGCTCCATCCATGACTTTACCTTGCAAACAGATGCTGAGCCATCTGATTGCTTTCTAGCTATGTTGGTTGCTTGCCTGTCTGTATTATAGCTTACATCTCTTAATCTTGCTTTAATATTACTCAAATCCTCAACCACCAATTTGGGTTTTCACACAATTTCTAGGTAGTGAGTGTGGTCAAGTCCTCATTGTTCAATATAATGCTTTAGATGAGAAGTCCTGTACACAAAATAAGAATGAAACAACTATGTAGTGTGTTTTAGGATGTACAGTGTATTCGGAAAGTATTCAGACGCCTTGACTTTTTCCACATTTTGTTACGTTACAGCCTTATTCTAAAATGGATTAAATAAAAAATACCCCATAATAGCAAAGCGGAAAGTTTTTTTTTTTTTTTGTGACATTTTTGCAAATGTATTAAAAATAAATAAACAGAAGTATTCTGGCCCTTTGCTATGAGACTCAAAATTGAGCATAGGTGCATCCTGTTTCCATTCATCATCCTTGAGCTGTTTCTACATTGGAGTCCACTTGTGGTAAATTCAATTGTTTGGACATGATTTGGAAAGGCACACACCTGTCTATATAAGGTCCCACAGTTTACAGTGCTTGTCAGTAGAAACCAAGCCGTGAGGTTAAAGGAATTGTCCATAGAGCTCTGAGACGGTTGTATCGAGGCACAGATCTGGGGAAGGCCACCAAAACATGTCTGCAGCATTGAAGGTCCCCAAGAACACTGGCCTCCATCATTCTGAGCAATCAGAGGAGAAGGGCCTTGGTCAGGGAGGTGACCAAGAACCCGATGTTCACTCTGAAAGAGTTTAGAATAAGACTGTAATGTAACAGAATGTGGAAAAAGACAATGGGTCTGAATACTTTCTGAATGCACTGTATATGGAGATGGGTGACTTGGCTGGTTGTCTTGTCTGTACTCTACAGACGCGCGCAGTTCTTATGTTCAGGTGGCCGGCGGCTGCGACTGTCAGGTGCAGGTCCCGTGCAGGTCCCGTGCTAGCTACTGAGGTCTCTGTGGCTGAAAGCTGTAGGTAACTAGCTTAGCTAGTTTGTCAGTAACAGAAAATTGAACATGTTTTCCTATTGAAAGAGTCTGTTTTGTCTTTAGACATTAGTGGAGCTCTTCAACTTGCTGAAGACTGCAAACCATTCAACGTAAGTTTAGTGGTAGGCTAGCCATCGAGAGCTTTCAATGTGCTGTCAGTGTAGCTACTGGGATTGCGTCATGTGGTCCAGAGGGGGTAACCTAGGCAACCCTGTATCCACAGGAATGTGGTGACGTGAGAAGCAGACCTTCATAGATGACAGGAAGCTCTTATGATAAATAACTGATGGTTATATCTGTCCAATTTGATTTAGCTATATATTATAAAGTCAACTAATATCACCCAAATTCATATTCCCTTCAGATCCCTAGCAGAGTGAGGCTGTGTATCTGTTCTGTATCAGTGTGAACCCTTCTGACCTAATGGAACTGGATCCTAGATTGGGTGACTGTGCTCCGTGACCCCTCAAAGCTACGGCACTATTTCAGTCAGTAAGTCCAACACATCTCCCATTACCCTATTCAAATCTTGAATTTGGAACATACCCGAATTGACGTTTTGTGTCACTCCCCATGAGATTTGTTGTCTCTCCCTGGTAGAGAAAATACACACAAAGTCAGGCGAATGTGATCCTGAAGTTTACACACCTCCCTCCGTTCACTGAGGACACCCTGGATCTCTGAGTTTCCCCGTGGTTCCATGTGCTGGGAGGTGAGAATGACGCCACTAATTGGCTCTGTCCCTGAATGATATCTGATGAAGTAGCCTCACATGCCATGCTTACATGTAGCTGTTGTTTAAATACAATACGGTTTTGAAACCGACAAGCATCTGGTAGAGCTTATCCATGTCAAAGCACTGGATGTCCTGAAAGTCCATCCTCCCAGGCCCTCAGGTACCAGTCTGCCACCCTGTTTCTCAGAGGTAGGTTCACATTCTGGTAAATGTATCATAATGGTAATTTTGCCCAAACATTTTGTAATGCGCACGTACAGCCCAGTACATCACTGGGGCCAAGCTTCCTGCCATCCAGGACCTATATACCAGGCGGTGTCAAAGGAAAGCCCCAAAGTTGACATTGACACCCACCCCCTTGTTTTTACACCGCTGCTACTCGCTGTTTATCTATGCAGTCACTTTACCCTTACCTACATGTACAAATGACCTTGACTAACCTGTACCTCTGCACATTGACTTGGTACCGGTACCCCCTGTATATAGCATCTTTATTGTTCTACTTTTCTGTTGTTGACACTTTCGTTTATTTATTAAATATTTTCTTAACTCCATTATTGGTAAGTCTTGTAAGTAAGCATTTCACTGTAAAGTCTATACCCTTTTTGTATTCGGCGCATGTGACATAACATTTGATTTGTATTGCAAGTCATGATTTTCTTTTCAATAGATGTGACTTCGATTATCTCCTTAGAAAAGGTTACTAAGACATTTATGAATATTCTCTTCCTTTTTCAACACACAATTTTGGAGCCCAACCCCAGTGGGGGAAGTGGTGAAAACAGACGTTTGAGTAGCCAGCCATGCAGTAGTGCCCCTGGGTGAGATATTAGGTGTTCCTGTCCCCTCCAATAACATTGTCCAGGCATTACCCCTGAGAGAGCAGTGATTCTCAGTGCCAGTATTTGCATATTCTGTTGACATAGTCTTCTGGAAGAATTTAACACAACGAGCTCACGTTACTAAACATATATGTTAATAAGTGTAAGAAACCGCCATTAGTTGAGTCGCAAGATGCACACAGTGGGATCTTTGTTCTGAGGGCCTCGTTCCTGTGTTGTTCTTAGCAGACGTGTAGGTACCTTGCATGTTCCTCAAATAATCAGGTGACGGCAAGACAACCCCCCCTGAGTGTTATGGTTCCCTTGTAAACGGAACACGCCTGTACACACTGGAATCAGAATCCACGGTAGTGAATGACAGAAAACAGAAGGGCACAGAGCATCACCGTCGTCAAAGCGGCATGCGCTTCAAATTAGAAAGCAAGTTTTTTTTTCTTGCATCTACACATAGCAATGCTTGTTCGCATTTTGTTTGATTTGGCCTTTAGGTTGATGACGTACAGCCTGGGCCTGGCTGGCCATGGGGTGAGACGTATGCCTCGCTGTCTCGGGGTGAGCACGGAGCAGGCACGGCCAACATCCATGCTGCAAGGACACGATGTCAGGTGCTGAGCCCTGCTTACTTTGTAGCCTGGGGGCCAGTCTTATTCAACTGTAGCTGATGTGTTGTCTTGTCAAAACAATGAAGAAACATTATGGCCCCACCTGTGATACACAACGGGTAGAGTGGATGCTGACAAACAGATGTCCTTTCCCATCCAGTTTCAGCACCCTGGCAGTCCACAGCCCCCTCAAACAAGACCCCCAGGACTGACAGTGTAGTGCTGGGAACAGCGGTTGGTCATTGTTGGCTTTCACTGTGGTGTTCATTAATGTTCAATTTACATTATGATTTCAAATGTATTGGACTACATCACTTGATAAATGTGCCCCCAATGAGTGTCCTTATTGTGTTGTCTAATGTGGTGATTCTACAACAATGCCATTCCATGTGAGCAATTTGAAGCATTTTATCATATAACACATTGTCTTTGCCAGTGTGGAGTTCTACTGACAATGTATTCTGGACTGCAGAAATATCAAATCTCTGAGCCAACTGTGTATTTAGGCGTGTGCCTTATGTAGGGAAAAACAGGAAGGGAAGACTATTTACTCTTTCCAGAGGAAGCAGTTAATTGCTCCCACAGGCTGCTGCCCAAACAAACCCAGCCCGAGAATAGACGAGATGCCTTCAGGTCCCCTCTACTTTGGCTTCAGCACCAATTCAGGATGGACAAGAAACAGTAGCGGTAAATATAGTACTGGTGAATACAGTACTTCAATGTTAAGGTAGTAGGTCAGAGTATTTTTACACGGGGGGGCTGCCCAGTTCTGGTCCAGGAAGGCTACTAATTCTCTTCTGAAGCACCCTTTGTTTTAGCTACCAGCCATGTTGACCATTGTGTAGGACATGCACCCAGTCCCTGCCCAGCTGGCTGAGGCCTTTCGGCCTGGTGATCCAGACAGATATGAGCCTTGTAGCAGAGAAGATCCATGGGTACCAATGTGGTAGCAGGTGTTCTTGTGTAACAGTTGGGCAGGGACTGTTAATGGGACAATTCGGAGTACAATGCATTTCTCATCCCTGGATTGAGGTAGGTTTTCCGAGCCTTATGTCGCACCAGCGCCGCAGTGTCTTAATCTGACCCTAGTGCAGCTGTAAACAAGACATCGTTTGGGAAATCTTTTCAGTGTTGTCAGATTGAAAAGTAATGTACCCCATTTCATCAGGGGCACAACAAAATAAAAAGCACATAACTATGATCTGAAAGCCCGTTCCCACTATTCGTTATTGTGCATTGCCTGTTGATTTCACAGTAAATTCTGCTTTTCTTTTTGAATTGTGACATCTTCAGGCAAACAAAGTCTATATCAGCAAGATATAACTGCCACAAATGTCCCAATAGTCATTTGGGCTCCCAAGTGGTGCAGCGGTCTGAGGCACTGGATCTCAGTGCAAGAGGCGTCACTACAGTCCCTGGTTCGAATACAGGCCGCATCACGAGTCCCATATGGCAGCACACAATTGTCGTCCAGGTTTGCAAATAATTGGTTCTTAGCAGACTTGCCCAGTTAAAATAAAATGTTTTTTTTTATCTCCCTTGCTGTCTCTGAGGAGCAAGTTATTGGATAGAGAGAGCACCATGTGAGAACTCCTCTCAAACATGGTAGGACACCCAGGACCGTTGCCATATTTGTAGCAGTTAAATGTTCAAATCACCACTACCTTCACACAGCCTGGATAACTGACAGCACAAGAACAAACCCCTCCAGAACTGCACCATTGGTAGTTGTAGCAGTCCAATTGATCCCGAGGGTTTAGCTGAGGATCATTTCTACAGGGGCCCTCTAGTAATGGCTACAGCCAAGAGTATCCTGGCCATCAAAGTATTTGCTCTAGTTAGTCTGTGTAGCGAAGAGATCCTGATAGTTGGTCTAGGGCAGACATGGGCAAACTACGGCCCGCGGGCCACATACGGCCCGTTAGGCTTTTTAATCCGGCCCGCCGAACTTGTCCAAATTATAGTAAAAACCTCATTTTTTCCCCTTTCCCTGCAATGCCCACGTTTCCCCAATAGATGGCGCACTCAAAACACATTGACCGTTGTTGGAGTGGCGCGTATTTCTCTTTATTTCACTTTAATTTTCACTTCGTTTCACGTCACCATTAAGCCCTTCTGTGAAAATGAGCGGACCAAAGAGAAGGAAAGTGGACAGCGAATGCCGAGTGTTTAATAAGGAGTGGACAACAAAATACTTCTTCACTGAAGTCCGATCAACGGCTGTATGTCTGATATGCCAAGAAGCTGTTGCGGTTTTCAAAGAGTACAATATCAGCCGTCACTTTGCCACGAAGCATGCAAACTATGCTAGCAAGCAGTCAACACAAGAACGGGCGGCTACGTGTGTGAGCAGACGTTTAGCGTCATGAAAATCAACAAAGCCCATCACAGATCCAAGTTAACTGACCAACACCTCAGATCTGTCCTGAGAATTGCCACAACAAAACTAACTCCAGACTTTGATGCACTGGCAAAAAAGGGAGACCAATAACACTGTTCCCACTGAAATTGTGTTTTTCTGCTGTGTTATGAAAAAATGCATATGGAAAGTTTGGAAGTGCGTCTTTTAATTAAGAGCAATGCGCATTTACGCACAGCAGCGGTACAGTAGCTTAATTAACACGCCGCACATCGCTCTTAATTTAAATTTTCAGCTGCAGGTAGGATATTTAATACAGCCTATGTCTGTGTGCTTGGCAACGATACACGTGTACTGTTTGCGCGTGAAGGCGAGGGCGTCCGTGGCGAGTTTATAGAGCGCGCGGTCAGGACAATCCATCCATGATTTTGCGGAGTTTAACACAAGTAGATATTATTGAGCTTGAGTATTTCGTTGTGTAATAATATGTTTTGAATGTTGAAAGTGATTCCATTTTTCAATAAATGTTGATTTCTTTAACTTTGCACCTTCGATTGAAACTTATTAAAAACAGACGCAATCTTGATAAATCACTGCGTATGTTATTTTAATCTATTTACATTTCCTCCTCCCAGTATCTGCGAAATAGTATGTAAATGCCATATCTTGCATATTCCTTGAGACAAATTTATTAACTGATAAGGGCTATCTTTCACATTTGAAAGACAGTTAATAAATTGGGTTGTAGTGTTCTTACTGTGCTATGAGGTTTGCACACACTACATTTAATGCTTTAGTATATCCGGCCCAAACACTCCCTCCAAATGCTCCTGGCCCGGCCCCTCTGTCAAATTTTAGAACCCATTGTGGCCCGCGAGTCAAAAAGTTTGCCCACCCCTGGTCTAGGGCCTGCTCCCTCTACCCACGGGCCTCAGCGCTCATTAGCTCAGTGTTTCCCTGTGACCTGGAAGCACTCCACAGGAGAGAACTGACCCAGGAGCAGCTCTATCAGAGCATCCTACACTTTAGTCAACACCTACACAGCCAGCTACATCACTGTGTAGGACCAGGACAGCTAGGTAAACTTCCATTACGTATGGTTCGGTGCTAAGATTAGGGTTTATTCTGGGTAACAAGTAGCTTACAATAGAATTTCAAGGTAAAATTGTATTTAGTCCTTAGACAACATTTCAATGAAGCCAGAAGAACACAATGTACTATAAAAGTTTATTAACATGTATCATAACAGGGCAGAATAAAAATCGGGACAAAAAAAAATCATTTGACTTTATTTAGACATGGTCACATACCAGTTTCTTAATTGATAATCAACTGTAATTAAGACTAATGCCGAGATTAATTAAAAGAGACTTGCTGGCAACAACTACTTTAACGTTCTACAATAGTTTATAGTGCTGGTAAGTCAGATTAATGGCTTGTCAGGAGGGTAAATCAGCAGAAGCGTGTCAGAAAAGGGATCACAATTCCAGTAAAATGGCTGAACAGTTCAAAGTGGACACCTGAAACCAGGAAGGAACTCACCATAAGACACTCATCTACTGCAGGTCCAACAAACCTACAAAAAAAATAAAAAAGTCTCAGTAAACCTCATTTTTAGTCATGGATGGCAGGTTCAGCTATTAAATGATCATGCTGGTGGTTCAGTTAGTCACAGTCTCAACACCCCAATTTAGTCAGATGGGTAAACGGCAAAAGTGTGAAGTCATCACAACTCCAGTAGCAGAACAGACCCAAGGAAAACAGTTTCTTGGCTATGTTTAGCCCTCAGACAAACTCACCACGGGGTTGAGATATAGATCTTCATACTCCACATACTGGGCCATCAATCTAGGATCGAAGAACAGTCTATTAGCATATAATTTGATTGTAGTTAGGCAAAATATTCAGGAGATTATTCTGATAGTTCAGTTCATCACATTGTCAGCACCCCAATTAAGTCTGATGGGTAAACGGCAAAATGTAGAACTCATCACAACTCCAGTTGCATGCACTTTCGCCAAAAGACGTACACATCAGGTTTGGCCCTCAGGAGGAAACTCACCACGGGGCAAGATTTACATCTTCAGAGTCTCCAGTCCACATGCGAGCCAATCAAATCTAGGATAGAACACATGTTCAAATTAATATCATTTGATAGATGTAATGTAAAATATGTCAGAATACACTGGTAGTTCAGTTAGTCACATTCTCAGCACCCCAATAGTCTGATGGGTAAACGGCAAAAATGATAACTCATCACAACTCCAGTATCAACATTATCCAAAGGGAAAACAGATTTCAAACAGCCAACTCAATTGGGCTAGTTGTATAATGTCAGTGGAGAAAAGGTATAGGCCAAGGGTCAGCAACAGGCAGCACCCCAAAATGTACAGCACAAATTACTGGGAATTCAGCTAAAAATACATTCAATTTAGGAAATCTGAGTCTCCCCACAAATAAAAATATGATCCATGTCTCAATGTAATCTAGGTATAAACTTTTATTTTTCAAATATAATGTGCTTCATTGTCAATTTGTAGTACACAAAATTATAATTATGTTCCTGCCCTCCCCCGGCACAATAAATAGGCCCACGGCAGAGTACAGTTGCCTGCCCCTAAGTTAGGCCTAACTCACCAAAAGACTAGATGATCCTCCTACAGCATCTCCAGCACCCTGCCAGTCCATCAAGTCTGTGGGACAAAAACTAATTGTTATCCTGATGAGCATTTGTCTCCAATTGAGAGATGGTGGTTTGGAAATTATATTATCTCCTTAGAATAATGCTGATGGTTCAGTTAGTCACAGTCTCAACACCCCAATTTAGTCAGATGGGTAAACGGCAAAGTGTGAAGTCATCACAGTACCAGCAAAACAACCGACTAGCAGAGCACAGCTTATAGTTAGGAATGGACGCACCTCGGTACCACAGTAATGCATCCAGCACCATCGATCCCTGAAAGACAACCTGTGAAGGGGGGGGGGGGACAATTAACTTTGCATCAAGAATAGTCAATCAGATCTACGACAGTATGGTCAGTGATAATACTGGTGGTTCAGTTAGTCACAATCTCAGCAATCTAATTTAGTCAGATGGGTAAACGGCAAAAATGAGAACTCATCACAACTTCAGTACTATCGGACCAGAGATGCCTTTTCAAAATCTTGGAACAAAATTGAACTCACCTTGAGTGCAACAAATAAGCCCGTATGCATGTCTGGAACCATTAATCCCCATCCAACTACAAGAAACAAAAACACATTTATGTAGAATACATCAGAAATCAGCTTACACAGCTGTTGGGTTTGCCAAATGGAAGGTTCAATTATTTATGCGATTCATATAGTCATGGTCTCAGCCACACCCCATTCTGGTCAGATGGAAAAAGAAAAATGACCACATTGGCTCATTAAGTGTAACGCGGGTGATCGAAAAGTGAGACCTGCTGCGTCATCAAATAAAACAGTACTGCCAAGTAATTGCCCTTTAGGACTGTGGAGCTATTGATTTCCATATTGCATGGATAAGCTGTACTGAAGGAATAGCCAATGCACTCAAGACTTCAATAAGACCGCCAATGAGTGATGAACTTCGGGTCATGGGGCACATGACAGCTCGGGAGCCCAGCGCACACACTACAGCCTCTGCTATGAAGGTTCAACAGCAGGTCACGACTCTTACCAAGACCTTTACTCCTTTGAAGGGCCAAAGTCGTGAATCCCAATGAAGTCATTGTGAAGACAATTCCCAGACCACCGCGGCCTTATGACCCGTTAACCCTGGTCAGAGTCGGTGGACAGTAACGTTACTAACAATAGGCGCCAAAATGCCAAAGGGACCACTTATCATCGGATCTGGGACAAGCAGCTGCCAGTATGATTTATTACAATACTGTGGGGACGTTTATGCCCAAATAACCTAACACAGTTTGTCGAGTCATGACCTTCTTTGACTATGTGAAGTTATGGATCCATTCTATTCACATGACCAGACATGTTGGTAGTAGGCTCCCAAATGGCAACTTGGGCAAGTTTTCAATAAATAACTGCTAGATTTACCACCAGCCCACATGCACCGACACATTACTGCAGAACGTTAGTTGGGTGCGGTATGCGCCAATTTCGAGCATAAACGTGGGGAGATCAGTGGTTAAATACCTAGTTATGAGTACTAGTTAATGATAATAAAAATACAATGAGATACGCCGTTCGATAGCCAGTATTCATACTTTAACAGTATGTTTTGCCTGGCCTAGCTACGTTGAGGGGCCTGCAAACTCTTGCGGTCAATGAACACGTGGTCAGTGGCATGCATTGGATGTGTGGCCGTCGAGCACTGTGAGCCAGGCAGAAGCGGTACCACGATAAGCATACAACCATATAAATTGAATTTAACATAAAAGTTCTTTTGAAACCATTTTAAGGGCTGAAAAAGATCTGAATTTCTACGCCGGTAACATTGCACTGAAGTTCAAGCTAGCTAACAGGGCTAACCTAAGCCAGCGTTTAAAAAATAAATCGCACTAGTTAAAAACACCGATTTGCATTATTATTAAATAAAGCCGACTAGCTAATGTTATTAGCTACCTACCGGTTGAATAAACGGGAATTTCAACAAGTATTTGTCATAAAAGTAATCTTGGTGAGAGCGCACGAAGACTCCATGCGTCCTCCTCCGTTCTTCTTCCAGAGAGAGAGAGAGAGAAAAGGACTTCCAGTTTGTCTTTATTGACATGCGCAGTCTGAGCTCACGTCACACGGGCACTAATCCTTGGGATTTCCCATGTCTGACGTTTCCCAGTTGAAATTGAACGGGTTTAGATTTAGGAAAAGTAGAAAGTAAGGTTAGGGTTACGTATGGACGCCCCAAGGATTCCAGATAGTAACCCTACCAAAATCACACTACACCAAAGATTGTCTATTATAGTGACATAGTTATAGTTAAGTGACCGGCGAGATCAGGTGGGACCAATGAATGGGCAGATAGGTGTGTGACCAACAGAATAGGACTCATTGTATCTGTGCCATCATAGCATCTGTGCCATTTACACTATCTCCATTTTCTTCTTCTTCATTGGCTGATTGCTCCCAACTCATAGCAATCCCCACCCAGTTGACTACTTTAAAATGGTGGATGCCCTCAATGGCAATGTCCATGCTAAAACTGGTTATATATATATATTTTACCTTTATTTTACTAGGCAAGTCAGTTAAGAATTCTTATTCTTATTTTCAATGACGGCCTAGGAACAGCGGGTTAACTGCCTGATATGAACGACAGATTTGTACCTTGTCAGCTCGGGGGTTTGAACTTACAACCTTTCGGTTGTCCAACGCTCTAACCACTAGGCTACCCTGCCGCCCCATATCTGTGATGAATCCTCAATTTATCTCTAAGACAACAGACACAACTCCAATACCTGCGTCCACTTATATCAGTGCATTCATAACAACCTAACCATTTCCAAACTTCTATTCGATCAAATAATTCTCACATAGCAAATTACCAATTAAATGTTTTGTTGAATAATTTTGACGCTCATTGACTTCCACACAGAAATTCCTCACTTTGTGAACAGATTTGGGTAGAGTAAAACCCATCACTTAGCCTCTTCCTCTCTGAATACACCCAGTTTCATCAAGAGAGACAATTTTTTTTAGTTATTCTTTTGAATTATTAGGCTAAGTCTCCAATTTGCACATTTCAGCAATGTAATGGTGTCTGAAGACATAAAAGTGGACTTTCTAAATTGATTTCGGTCAATTCGATTTCAACTTCATAATGCCCGAATTATCTCAAAAGTGGCCTATAGTCACACTATAAAACACACTTTTGTATTATGAATAGGCTTAGTGCCTATAAATATACATTCCATGTATGTGCCTTGCATAATTATGGCCAAGACATGGAAAAAAAAAAGTTTTATGAAGAGTGTGTTTTGGTTGCAAAATTGTGCATTTGTGTAAAATACATAACAGGTCTAATAAAAACCACCAAAGCATGATTATCAAGAAGCCTTCTAAGACATAACTATTATGTAAAGTATATTTAACTACACTGAACAAAAATATAAATGCAAAATGCAACAGTTTCAAAGTCAATTTAAATAAGTTCATTTGGCCTTAATCTATGGATTTCACATGACTAGGCAGGGGAGCAGCCATGGGTGGGCCTTGGAGGGCATAGGCCCACCCACTTGGCAGCCAGGCCCACCTACTTGGGACGATCCCGCAGGTGAAGAAGCCGGATGTGGAGGTCCTGGGCTGGCGTGATTACACGTGGTCTGCGGTTGTGAGGCCGGTTTGACGTACTGACAAATTCTCGAAAACGATGTTGGCGGCAGCTTATGGCAGAGAAATTAACATTCAGTTCTTTGGCAACAACTCTGGTGGACATTCCACGCTCCCTCAAAACTTGAGACATCTGTGGCATTGTGTTGTGTGACAAAACTGCACATTTTAGAGTGGCCTTTTATTGTCCTCAGCACAAGGTGCACCTGTGTAATGATCATGCTGTTTAATCAGCTTCTTGATATGCCACACATATCAGGTGGTTTGATTAATTTGGCAAAGGAGAAATGATCATTAACAGGGATGTAAACAAATGTGTGCACAAAACTTAAGATTTTTGGTGTATGTGCCACGACTCCTACCGAAGGTGGCTCCCCTTCCTGTTCGGGTGGCGCTCGGAGGTCGTCGTCACCGGCCTACTAGCTGCCACGGATCCTTTTCCCCCTTTCTGTTCATTGGTTTCACCTGTTTTGTGTGTAGGCTGATTAGTCGGGCTATGTTAACCAGTAGGCCCGCCTGCTCTTTGTGCGGGATTGTTTGTGTTGCTTGTGTGCACGTTGGAGGTTAACGTGGTTGCCGAGCGTGGGTTTTTCTCTGGACTGTTTTAGTCCCCGTGTTTGAGGCATTTGTTTAATGTGCGCCCTGTGTTTCGTGGAGTGGCTGATGTTCGCCGTTTGTGCATTAAATAGCACGACCCTGAACTATCTGCTTCCTGCGCCTAACTTCGCAACCACTACACCCAGATCGTTACAGTATGGAACATTTCTGAGATTTTTTTATTCAGCTCTTGAAACATGGGACCAACACTTTACATGTGGCGTTTCTATTTTTTTCCAGTGTAATATATTTATCTGAGTCAATACATGCAGGCAAAAAAATGTCATATTGCCAAATAATGTTTACTCATAATTCCTTTTTAGGCAAATAATAAAATGGAATCCCTCTTGATTTGTTAAAAGATATAGCTTGTCTTCAATGAGAGAACATGTTTATTCACTTACAACTAATACATCTCAGTAAACGTATTTACAACCTACGGAGTGGGAGACATGTCATTATTTTTATTTCTCAAGACATTATCAACAAACACATTTACAACCATTTCCGTAAGAAAGAAGGGGAGATGAAGAGGCTCCTACCATTGTTGAGATTGACAGACCACTTCACATGACAGATGTTAAGTTATTCACACATGCATTTAGTGCAAATGTTTTAACTGAAAGTGCATAGCCAACAAGTCAAGCCCGAAAGATCATTACCCAACACATGGAATTTAAAATAAAAGTATACACGGTAATACCTCCAACAAGTACATAACTGCAGAAAACAGAGCAGAGCAAGGCCAAAATAACAACAGAGAAACACTATTTAGGCTTTCTCAAATGTTATATACATAAATCCCATAATATATTAATTTACAATGTGTTTCCTACAATTGCAAGAGTTGACTGTCTCGTGACTGCCCCCTTTACATGATATGAAACGTCAAAAGCAGATACTTCAATTGTTTGATGAATAAAAAGTATAATGTCAGGCGACGAACCACGGTCTGCTATTCATTTCAAAAGTCCTCATGGGTGGATTCTGCTGAAAGAGTCTTCATAATTAATGGTCGTCTGAATGAGAAGTTCCTTATGCAATGGAAAGATTTATGTCCTTGAGGTTGACGATGATTCACCTCGATTTTCTGTCTGTTTTGAATTGTTCAGAAACTGACCGCTGGCTCCGACGTATAACCTGGATCGCATCGGCCACTTCTGTTGAGATAAAAAGAGAACACATCCTCTAGTGAGTGCAGTTGACTAATTTCAATGCACCTGAAATGAGAAATTGTGTAAGATATTGCTTTAAATATTTAATTGAACATCATTTATGGTGCAAATTGGTGCTTTCAAGAATAACAATTCCGCTCTATATCATTGAATTAATAATTAATCATACGATGAAGCCTATTCGTGTTAAAGATCTCTGTGATATAAAAAGTGGTGCATTATTAAATGCATTTTATGCCTGCATGATTGACCATCTCATGTTCATAATTAGGGTATTATCACTTAGGCCTTAGACCAGAGTTATCTTATGCTCGATTTGAATGTTAATTTAATGTAAATTATGATTATTGTTGTTATTATTAACCTACTATTTTTATAGTATCATGATTTTTTATTCCATTATGTGGTATATCGAATAGAGCTGAAAATACAATTATCTCACCACAACACAATTATTACACACAGAAACACTTTGGCAGGTTAGTTTCAAATGTCATTTCGAAATCAATTAAAAATCTAAATGTAATGGCCGGGTCTACTTACTTTCACAGGGTGCAGGTAACCATCACCTTTCAGCGAGCGTAAGGCCTCTGTTTGTCTAGTGCTATCTCCCTCATCCATCCCTTCCTCTTGCAAGGTCTGAGTCAGATGGGCAATGTACGTGGTGGCCAAAATCAACACGTCGAGCTTGGACAGTTTGGTGTCCGGTGGCACCGACGGCAGAGTCCTCTGTAACTCAAGGAACGCGCTTCTCAGGGTCTGCACTCGACTCCTCTCCCGCGCTGCGTTGGTTGCTGCCGGCCGTCCTCTGCCACAGAGCCCACCGGCCTGGACCACCCTGGAGAGCTGCAGGGCCTCTGGACGCCGACTGTCGGTGGTCAGCATGTCAGGACTGGGGCTGGGGCTAGATGTGGGACTCTCATCCATAACTGTCACTGGGCCATTTCCACTATCCATGCGGATCGTCTGTCTTCCAAGCATAGGGAGCACTTATTAACCTGACGGGTAACAAATGTCTTGTTGATGAATGTACATTTCCAGATGTCTAATTCCTAAACAAACTGAAAACACCCAGATTGAAAGAAAACAAGTTATCTGTATTTCATTTTTTTGAATAAATCTTAGATTTGCCTACAAAAAAATATAACGTTAATGTAGGCCTATTCACCAGTAGATTAGTGTGCGTAAATGCATTAGATCTGTAACAGGCCACGTAGGTTGCTGAAAATAAATAAAGGCATACAAAATCTTCACCCTTGCCTTGAAATGTGTTTGCACTTTGATCTTCTGTATGACTAAACATTCCATTGAATATTCATGTGTTTAGAAAAAGATTAGTGGAACGTCTGTATTGAAACAAATGATATATCCAATTATGCCTATTGGTCAATTTACATTACACATATAAAGCATTCATTAAGCTACATTTTCACTATCAACATGGCATAACAACATTGTTCCTTCATTATTGCAATAAAACGGAAAAATAATCACATTGAGGCCAACGTGTGCTTAACCTAAGAAGGCTGCGTTCCCAAGTTCAATTTGACATAAGAATGCGAATTTTATCATAAATAGCACTATTACTATATATGTGGCAATTTAATCATTATTTGGTGTGATGCAGACTACTGTAAATCGTTACCAATTATTGTGCATGTTCCATCATTGGCCTAGTTTCACAGCGTAACTTAATATGTTTACATAACCGACTCTGCTTGATGATGATGCTGTTATCAAGAAATCAAAACCCTCTGAAACAAAATAATATTACTTTGAAGGTATTCCAAGCCATGACGTCAATGAAAATATGGAGAGCTTACCTTCAAATTGACCCAAAAGCTTTGTCTTGAGTAACGACATCAAGGCAATGCGAAGAGAATCTATAGTGCACCACAGACTCCACTGCTGCTCCAATACGAGATGGAGAAAAGTTGTCGTGCCGCTCCAAGTCCGGATAATCTTTATAAAGAGGCGCGGTCGTGGAAGAAGGTGCGCAGTGGGGATGTCCACGTACGTAGCGCTCACCTGAGGAGCCTCTAATATATTGCATACACAAAGAGCTGACAACTTTTTCACTCCAGAGTAATTAATCACAAGCCCTTAAGACTCCCTGCCAGTGAGAGAGACTTACTGCTCTTTTCCCTTTCGCAACATGTTTCTGTCGAAGGGGAGAGTGGAGAGACCTCTTTTCAACGCCGGAGACGTTTTTCTTCTAGCAAACTAATTTTGGGGGACGGTACTTCTCCCAAAACCATGTATTTTTTGTCATAGCCTTTGGTCACATCAATAAAGAGGGGACATATGTGTTATTAACATCATATGGGTAATGAACTGATTATATGCCTTAGCCTACCTGCCTTCCTACCCAAGTGCTCTGTCATTGCTTCCCACTAGGCTACAAGAGGCCTATATCAGGTACCTGCCCAAATAAACAGTCCCTAATATTTTGGTACTAATACTTGTTGCAGACTCCAATGGTTGCAACAGACCATGATGACAAGAAGACTAGGGTTAGGGTGATATGCAAAATTGACTAATTGCCAGGGTGCCTTGAGTTGCAGGTCACAAAATAGTATAATTTCCATTAAACAGCTAATAAATAAACTCTAAACAGTGCAATCAACAGGCATGTATGGGGAAATACTTGCGAGACTCATAAATTAATCACTCTGATTTCCAGGGTCAGAAAACGGAGATGTCGGCAAATTAATTAATGGAATTATTCATAACATGCATATCCTCAGACTGTTCTTAATAAAAAATGTTTTTGTAAGGATGGAGTAACAGTATTGCTCCGGGCCACTAATTATGAGGTAAAGCAAAGAGGGTTAAGTAAGCTTCGTTTCTTAATTACCCCACATCTTTCAGGGGTTACTCCGACATGTCTTTAAAAACACATTCAGACGCTCGGGGGTGAATTTAGACAGGGGATAATACAATAACCAAAGCAATTTTACTCCTCTCTCAGCGAGTATTATTTCCACATTATGAGGGAGTGACTGCAAGGAGTGACATTAGGCTATCACGCTTTTTTGTCAAATAATATGATGCTCTGCAATGACTATTTTGTTTGAAAAAAAAACAACAAAAAAACAAGAAGGTTCCTGTTCCAATTAAAACCTTCACCATTTATTCTACAATAATAATTTATGACAATGCTGGGCAATTAAGTGCATATCTGACATCATTACACACGGTCGGTGTCCCACAAAACATGTAATTAATACAGCAGGGGGAAAAAGACAAACTACACTATCAAGGACACAGATAGCGGTTATACTCAAATTATTATTTTTTTAACGTTATTTAATTTGTATAAAACACAAACTCAGATGGGATTTGCGGTGTGGACTTATTTGACATAGAGTTCTGGGATATAACTTCCAAATTGGTGAAAATGGTATTTGTAAAAATCCAATAAAGCCATTTGTATGAAGTGAGTTGTACTTCCCAGCATGGACACACACAAACACCATTATTTGGCATTCAGTCATTTCATAAATAGACACATCAGATCTTACACTCTAAAATCCAGGTATTGTAAAATTCTTATCAAGTCCACTCAGGTACACAAAACAAACATCAAACAGGCAAAGGCCAAAAAAACATAGATATAATATCAGACACTGTTTTTATAGGGCAGCTATTGTTCTGTCATAATATTTTAAGAATACTTCAAAGGTAGTATATATATTATGACCATAAAGTGCCTCTACTGCAGTCCATCAGTCCCTGACAGTGAAAGACCATAGTGTAGACTCTTTCATATTGAGTGTGTTAGGGGTCAGGTCCACCCCTGATGTGTGGTGATAGCAGTGGGAGGTTATGTGCAGTGCTTGACTTGGGCTGGAATAGGTGCCGATAATCATTTTGGGTCCCGGAACTGTTTATATTTAGTTGCAGGAGTTCCACAATAGTTTCTAGTTAATATTCTATAAGAGATGCAGTAGAACATTTTAGGTGCTGGTACTCAGCTCTAGTGAGCTCCTGCCCAAGTCAAGCACTGGCTATGTGTTTTCTGTAAGGTAAAGTTTAGGCGTGAGAGGGTCACCAGAGTGTATATTATGTGTGTGTGTGTTAGAGGGTCACCAGAGTGTATATTATGTGTGCGTGTGTGTTAGAGGGTCACCAGAGTGTATGTGAGAGGGTCACCAGAGTGTATATTATGTGTGCGTGTGTGTTAGAGGGTCACCAGAGTGTATATTATGTGTGTGTGTGTGTGTTAGAGGGTCACCAGAGTGTATATTATGTGTGTGTGTGTGTGTTAGAGGGTCACCAGAGTGTATGTGAGAGGTTCACCAGAGTGTATATTATGTGTGTGTGTGTGTTATAGGGTCACCAGAGTGTATGTGAGAGGGTCACCAGAGTGTATATTATGTGTGCGTGTGTGTTAGAGGGTCACCAGAGTGTATGTGAGAGGGTCACCAGAGTGAATGTGTGTTAGCAGAGCTGGCATGTCCGTCTTACAGGCCGCAGACTTTAGCATTGTCGGCCACATCACTAAGCAGCCCCGCACTCACTGGGATCTTCACGTTCCGTGGCCTAGGAGAACAGAGAGAGAGAGCTGACTAGTAAGTGATCATCAGCCTCTTCATACTTCATATTTGAGTGGTATGAAAAAGTAGAAAGCAATATATGTAAATTAGCTATTAAAGAGGAAGCCCTGAATGAATGGTTCATATGATACTGATGGTCAACACCAGGCCGACAGCAGGGAAGGCAACTATTTATTTGCATGAAAAGAAAGAAGAGCATTTGACTAATTAATAGCAGGCCATTCCTCAAGCATGTATATACAAATGGAAGGAAACAAGCAGTTAAGTTAAACGTCTTGATGTTAAAATCACTTACTTCAACTGAGATACAATATACATTTGCCTCTAATTTTGGTCTGAATTAAAGAAGAAATTAATCAATGATCAGACATGGGTGGAAGAGCCACTGTATTCTAAATCTGTCATATTGAAAAGTTTAAAAACACTGAATGTTTCTTTTGTGTCCCATATGGATGTATTAAGACTGTCTGTAACAATACATGACCAAATAAAACATTTTGTATTGATTGTACTGGTGACAGGCATTGATGATATCTTGATGTGAAAACCTTTGCTGCTGCACTGGGTGATAGGACTATAGATTGTTACGGCACCTCATTGCTGCGCTGTCCAGTTGTGAGTGTTCTGAGCGGACCTTCCTGCTGGGTCTCCCACACCCCGGAGGATTCCTCTTTCCCAGGACGTTGGCACAGTTATATTTGGATGAAGGATGGGGGCCCATGTGGAAGTCTGCTGCAACACAAACAAAGCGAGTCATACAAAGCAAGTCATACATACACCTTGTCACAGTTCTAACGATACTTCGGACATACAGACAGCAGGACCAGAGTAGGGAGAGCGTTGTGCGCCTTGGAGCAACGTTTGTGAGGATGTAACATGGGATATGCACGTTTCAAAAGTGCAAAGTGAGTGTCTCTTTTTAAATATTTCTTAGATATGTGTATATGTCTCTAGCAGAATGATGTAAAAATATATAACAGTACATTATCTTACCAGTAAAGGGATAGGTGATCTGGCCTGTCATGATTCTTTCATCTTTCAGTTTTTTCTTGGCGTCTTTCGACGCTTTCCAGTTAATCAGGAACTGCCTGGACAACTCATTAATTTCCTTCCCATCAAGTTCGTCTGCAAAAACAACATTATCATCATCTACAATTAAATTACGTCCTGTGTGTTATAGAGCTGATATATTTTCTGTAATTGTAGAGAATTACGTAAAAGGCATTAGTTATTGAAAAATCATTTAATGTGAAATGCATAATGAAATTCCTATGATCATTAGGTGGATGTACACAACTATTTTCTCACTCAGGCTTTTGCACACAGTTATCAGCCTGTCTCTGTACTTGGGTTTGTGGCACACAGGATTTCCACTCAAATCCATTCGATGCAGCTGAGGCCATTGGCTGAACACCAACTCTATATCCTAAATAGAATACAAGAAAAATACAGAGAGACTTATGCTTTACATACTGTACTTACAAATGTAAAGGTGTCAGACACTATATTGCAGAGTCTCTGTAGTCTTTACATGACAAAGTGCGGGAAACAAAATGGCACTTTAACCTTTGAGGAAGTGAAAATGGAGCACTCTATAGTATCCATATATAATGTGTCTACGGACTGTACTTTCCACAATGAATAAGATGTCATATAATTAACGTAAATCAACAAACCACTCTCCAGTGGGAAAATCATACTATCAACAAAAAAAATCAAAGGTAGCACTGCCAAGAGAAAAATCCAAGGGAAAAGGTGTAAACAACACATCAGCAGTTAAAAAACAACAACATTTAAACAATGTTGTTGTGTGACTAACAAGTTTTCTCTGCGGGCACCTTCCAAGGGCTCCTCTAGCGTGTTGCCTGTCCTGCAATGTGTGTTTATCTAAAGGCACATTAATCCAAGCCTGGAAATATGTATACTCTCTGGACGCGCTCTGATTGTTCATTGCCTTCCTGTCTCGGCCAAAGCGCTTACACTTTTCCAGCCCGCGCTGCAATCAGTTCAGAGGGGACCCCTTTGGTGCGGCGCGCTCCCAGGCTTTGATAAATGATCGTGTCAGGGCTGTCACTCACAAGGGCCTTTGCGAGGAGTGGCTCAGCGCCAAATTGCATCCCCTGCGGGAGCGCGGAGACTAGAGCGGCCCGGACTGGACGAGCACTGCACGGCGCTAAACTGCTGGGCCCTGGTTTCTCACTGGATTTAATGATAGGCCAGTTACGAACCTGTATTTGACCAGCGATTAAATTAGTCCGTCCTCTCTGGTCCTCTCTACCCCGTGCCGTGTGAACGGCCTCGGTAGATACCAGCCCATTTGTCACCCTGGCTGACTGCCTGTCATAATATATTTTTAAAATCTATAATGCTTCCTCGGGATTCTGACCACACTGGGTTGAAGGCGGGATTGATCCTTCACGGTGCTGTCTTTGCAGGATCAATAATGGCAGAGGGGTTGTATAAATTAAAGGAGATATCCACTAAATATGAGAACATGAGAGCTCCCTCTGACACATGTACAGCAATTACCTGCAGAAGATTGCTCTGCTCAGTGGAATATCATTGTGTTGAGTGCCAATGTTACCCACGCTAACATTGTGCTTCAATGCTGTGTCCCAAAGTGATATTATAGCATGGATGAAGAGACATCCTTTTAAAAAGAATTCAACCATCCAGCCTTTCAGATCCATAGAGAGAGAACAATTATTTTCCTCAGAAGTGGAGCCACAGGAACGCACAGCAGGTCGTTTTTCAAGGTCAACACATTGAACAGAAACCGTATCTCTGCTTCAAATGAATCTCCCATCAAGTTTAGTGGTGCTGCTGGGGAGGAGGTATCAAATGCTGTACTCACAGAGAAAGAGGAAAAATCAGCCTCCTAAGGAAGGAGAGAAACTTGCGCTTGTTTAAAGCTGTCAGCAAAGGAGGTCCTGGGGGACCAGGCCGCTGATTTGTTGAATAATTCTGACCTTGTGCGAGTCGCAGAGACTGTGAACCTCTGGCGGGATTTGCAGGATTTGGTTCTTTAGCACCCTGCTCTCCATATCATTTCACACATCACTTACAGAGAGCAGCGCTGCTATGTTCATGTTACCCTGATCTGTTTATAGTCAGCGTGTTGATTTGAATACATCACGGCACACATCGTTTCTGTGATGTGGTGGGGGTTCTTTTTCGATTGCACGGTACGCTCACAGTTGACATTTTTGTCACGTAGAGTAAGTAGTGACTGGTATTAGCTAACTCCATCAGTAGCTGTAGTTTTTTTTTAATGAGGAAACGTAGGAGCTCTTACCTGCATGTCCTGTAGCTGGTTGTCTGCAGCAAAGAAATGTGTGAGTTTCTTTAGAATGGCAAGATCTCTGACATCATCTATGTTGTTCTTATTGATATTCAAGACACCTAGAGATTCCTGCAAAGATAAGTGAAACATTTGAAAAACTACTTGAATAATATTTACAACCAGTATATATTATTGTCCCTTGAGTACACCTGTAAAATGGTTCACCAGATTGCTTTGGTTCTATATTGGTTCAGGGTGGCCTAGTGGTTAGAGCATTGGACTTGTAGCCGGAAGGTTGCAAGTTCAAACCCCCGAGCTGACAAGGTACAAATCTGTCGTTCTGCCCCTGAACAGGCAGTTAACCCACTGTTCCTAGGCCGTCATTGAAAATAAGAATTTGTTCTTAACTGACTTGCCTAGTAAAATAAATAAATAAAAAATTGGTTCTATTAAATACTGCTGTTGAAATTTGATACCCGTCTTAGTTTCAGTCCCTTTAACTAGAGCCGTTGATAAAAAGTGGGAGCTTTAACATTTGCACTGCAATTTCTTTAATTATCAAAATAAAGAAAAAGGTGAGATTTGCAGTTTGTTAATCCAGGGCCCGAGGGGTAAACAGCCATGGTTGATCTGTGAGACCAGAAAGCTCTCTTTGACATCATCAAACCCAGTACAATACCACTTTTAGAGACCTTTGCCAGACAAGCACATAATGCAGGTCGTGAACATACGTATATGGTCTTATTGTGTTAAGGCGTCTGCGTACGAGGTTTGTCTTGCTCCTAGCAGAACTCGGCTAGGCAAAGCGAACGTCTGTGCCTCGCATACTCCCTTAAAAATACATTTTCTTGAAAAACAGGAAAAAAGTGCCAATATTACTTTTTGTCCCTCTTGAGATGGCCTAGCAACAACATACAGCTACACTTCCTCAAAATAGTCCGAATCGATCTAAGATAAATCAAGGAATCTGTCTTAGTCGTGCAATTTTTCATCTAAGATGTTCGGTGCAGTATTTCTCAAGTGAAAAAGTGTGCATGAAAACTAGTCATCTCTCGTTGAATGACAACCAACACGTCATTGAAGAATCCCTACTGTTGATCAATCACCAACGAAGGGGTGTAGACTTCGGCTACAGAACTTCGGCTTGCCTCAAGAAAAAATGTGTGCTCGAACAGCTAAAAAAAACCTGCCAAATGCTGCCGAACACAAAAACGAACATAAATGTTACAAAATGTATTTAGAATATATGCGCACACTGTTTAGACTGGGAAGCATACAGTAAGCTTTAGTGTGTCTTACAGCGAGGGAGAGGAGAGTCCTGGGGTCAAAGAGCAGCTTCTCTCCACTGGGGAGTCTCTGGCCCTCCATGTGGAGCTCCTTCAGCTCCCCCAGCTCCTCTAACCCCTCCACCACCGTGATGCTGTTTCCCCCCAGGTACCTGATATGGCACAGAGAGAGACACACACACACACACACACACACACACACACACACACACACACACACACACACACACACACACACACACACAAACGTAAGAGATATACACACATGCACGCCAAGACAAAAACATGGGCGAATGGAGAAACATGGACACATGCACACAGACAGTCAGAGACAGTTGAATATATCTCCAAAGCTTTACCACAGACGTCATACATTAAAAGGGATACTTTGGGATTTTGTCAATTAAACACTTTATCTACTTCCCCAGAGATAGATGCACTTCTGGATTTTACCTCTTCGTCCAGTATGAAGGAATTTAGAGAGAATTTCACAAGCCAATGCTAAGTAGCGTAAGCGCAGTGAATGGAAGTCTACAGGAACAGCTAGCATGTTAGCTGTTGCCATAGACTTCCAGTTATTGTGCTAACACTAGTTAGAAATTGTGCTAACGCTAGTTAGCAACTTCCTTCAAACTGCACGCAGCGACATAAAAATGGTATCATCGAGTTCATTTATCGCCAAGGAAGAAGATAACGGGCTTCATTGCCAAAATCTCTATGGATCCATTTAAACTGGACAAGCTCCTACTCACAGTTTGGAGAGCTTCTGCAGGCCGGAGAGGTTATCTATGTGAGTGATGTTGTTGTTCTGCATGTATAGGTGAGTGAGGTTGGAGGCAAAACCCAGGTTGCAGATCTGGCTGATCTGATTGTCGTACAGGTAGAGGACTGTGAGATTTCTGCACATGGAGAGATCGTCCTGCAACAAACAAACATAATATCCCTACTAGGGAAGCACGATATATCGGTAAGCATATCGGAAACGGCCGATATTAGCTAAAAATGCCAACATCGGCCCGATGTCTAGTTTAACGCCGATGTGCAAAACTGATGTCAAATCTGACGTGCATACCTATATAACGTAGGTAGATGACGTGCATACCTATATAACGTAGGTAGATGACGTGCATACCCATATAACGTAGGTAGATGACGTGCATACCTATATAACGTAGGTAGATGACGTGCATACCTATATAACGTAGGTAGATGACGTGCATACCTATATAACGTAGGTAGATGACGTGCATACCTATATAACGTAGGTAGATGACGTAATGACTTGAAAATAAAGTAGAGCCGCACACTCTAAGAGCTCAGATGCAAAAATGTAATGTCCAAAGTTTCGAGCCCCGGTACACAATACCAAGTAGGCGCTATTTTTCAGATGTTGCCCTACCAGAGTTACACAGTATTGTTGAAACGCACATCTATGAGCTACTGCTAAGGGCGTCACTGCTATTAGCTTCACGACTGACATTTGGATCAGCGACGGCAGCCCCATGATCATGCGGAGTCTGACAGCACAGTGGGTCAACGAGGATTTCGTACTGAGAAGAGCCGTATTGCATGTTCAAGAATGTGCTGGTTCTCATTCCACTGCTGCCATTTCAATGGCATTTGAAAACATGTTTAAAACTTGGAAACACGAACACACTCCTAGCACCATTTGAACAACTGACTGGAGAAATAAGCTAACCCTCTGTCATGGCACTGAAACGCCTGCTCAACAAAACTACAGACAGACCGTGGGGTTAACTTTACAAAAGTACTCGAGGCTGTGAACAAGTGATTCGGTGGTATTCTCTCTGAGCCTCTTTACCGTGTCGCCACCATGCTCGATGCTAGGAACAAGGACCGCTACTTCGATGCAGACAAGAAACAGGGTTTACGTGAAATGTTACAGAGACAGCTGGACAAGATGGAAACGGACACAGTGACAGTGCGCACAGAGGAAGAGAGGCTACGGACAGACAGAGCTGAAACTTCACTGTTTGACATGTGTGATGAAATCCTGGTTGAAAATGAAACGACTGAACAAATGAACAACGAAACAGCACTTGTTTTGTTGAATAGGCCATCTATTCCTCAAGCAGGCCATCTATTCCTCAAGGTGTCCATCTATTCCCCAAGCAGGCCATCTATTCCCCAAGCAGGCCATATATTCCTCAAGGTGTCCATCTATTCCCCAAGCAGGCCATCTATTCCTCAAGGTGTCCATCTATTCCCCAAGCAGGCCATCTATTCCCCAAGCAGGCCATATATTCCTCAAGGTGTCCATCTATTCCTCAAGCAGGCCATCTATTCCTCAAGCAGGCCATCTATTCCCCAAGCAGGCCATCTATTCCCCAAGTAGGCCATCTATTCCTCAAGCAGGCCACCTATTCCTCAAGGTGTCCATCTATTCCCCAAGCAGGCTATATATTCCTCAAGCAGGCCATCTATTCCTCAAGCAGGCCATCTATTCCTCAAGCAGGCCATCTAAACAAGACTTCCTTTTCCTCTATGCCTCATTTCCAGTGGTATGCACACATGCCTCAGTTCCAGTGGTATGCACACATGCCTCAGTTCCAGTGGTATGCACACATGCCTCAGTTCCAGTGATATGCGCACACTTCTGTTGAGAGAGAAATACACGCACACACAGATCTGAATGTGACAGCAAGTCTTTTCTAAACTTGATCTCTGGGCATGAGCAAGTAAGTGAAAGAAATAGGTTTTGATTAAGTTTGACTGGTAATGGGACATACGTAAATGCCAACAAAATAACTTTCTGGTCAGTGTGTGTGTGTGTGTGTGTGTGTGTGTTTCAACTATTTAACTGTACTAGAATACATAAAAGGCCCCTAAAAATGTTTATATTGGTTATCGGTATCGTTTTTTTTGGCAAGGAAAATATTGGATATCGGTATCGGCCAAAAATGTCATATTGGTGCATCCCTAATCCCTACCATTAGAAGCTAAAAGAGAGAAGCACAGAAACAAAACATAGCTAGCCTATATTAATTTAGGTAACAGTATTATGTCTTGTGATATCATACTTACAATGTCCTCTATGTTCCTGTTGGAGAAGTTCAGATGAGTGAGTTTCTTGAGGTAATTTGGGAGGGAGTAGCTTCTCTTGTTTTTGAAATGGTTGCTGGATTTGGCAATCAGATCCATGGTGAGGCGGACCATGATGGCTCGTTACAGAAACTGCTTCAGAGTGGATCCTTCTCAGCTTCAGCCAAGCGCTCACAGAAAAACCACCAGAAACATCTGAACAAGGGAAACACATGAACTAGCTGTAAAGAGACGAGTCAGAAGGAAAATACATGTTATTGGAGTTATGCCACAGAAAATGTTTGTCCTTTTCAAAAATATATATTTCATCAATTAAATATTTGTGATATTAGGTGCTCATTGAAGTAAAGTGGAATATATCTATGTCTAAATTAAACTGAATGTGTATAAAAGGAAGCTGATAGCATTTGTCAAAGTCAGTACCGGTAACTGCTGCTAAAAGCATTAGCTGGTCATTTTTATTCTCACAACTGGCTTTACACCAGAAAGGATGAGAGGTGCAAAGGTGGGATGGGCACTCAATTAGTGGAAATTAGGTCCATCTATTCCCCAAGCAGGCCATCTATTCCCCAAGCAGGCCATCTATTCCCAAAGCAGGCCATCTATTCCCCAAGCAGGCCATCTATTCCCCAAGCAGGCCATCTATTCCCCAAGCAGGCCATCTATTCCTCAAGCAGGCCCTCTATTCCCAAAGCATGCCATCTATTCCCCAAGCAGGCCATCTATTCCCCAAGCAGGCCATCTATTCCTCAAGCAGGCCCTCTATTCCCCAAGCAGGCCATCTATTCCCAAAGCAGGCCATCTATTCCTCAAGCAGGCCCTCTATTCCTCAAGCAGGCCATCTATTCCTCAAGCAGGCCATCTATTCCCCAAGCAGGCCATCTATTCCCCAAGCAGGCCATCTATTCCCCAAGCAGGCCATCTATTCCTCAAGGTGTCCATCTATTCCCCAAGCAGGCCATCTATTCCTCAAGGTGTCCATCTATTCCCCAAGCAGGCCATCTATTCCCAAAGCAGGCCATCTATTCCTCAAGCAGGCCCTCTATTCCTCAAGGTGTCCATCTATTCCCCAAGCAGGCCATCTATTCCTCAAGCAGGCCATCTATTCCCCAAGCAGGCCATCTATTCCTCAAGCAGGCCATCTATTCCCCAAGCAGGCCATCTATTCCTCAAGCAGGCCATCTATTCCCCAAGCAGGCCATCTATTCCTCAAGGTGTCCATCTATTCCCCAAGCAGGCCATCTATTCCCAAAGCAGGCCATCTATTCCTCAAGGTGTCCATCTATTCCCCAAGCAGGCCATCTATTCCTCAAGGTGTCCATCTATTCCCCAAGCAGGCCATCTATTCCTCAAGGTGTCCATCTATTCCCCAAGCAGGCCATCTATTCCCAAAGCAGGCCATCTATTCCTCAAGCAGGCCCTCTATTCCTCAAGGTGTCCATCTATTCCCCAAGCAGGCCATCTATTCCTCAAGGTGTCCATCTATTCCCCAAGCAGGCCATCTATTCCTCAAGGTGTCCATCTATTCCCCAAGCAGGCCATCTATTCCCAAAACAGGCCATCTATTCCTCAAGCAGGCCCTCTATTCCTCAAGGTGTCCATCTATTCCCCAAGCAGGCCATCTATTCCTCAACGTGTCCATCTATTCCCCAAGCAGGCCATCTATTCCCAAAGCAGGCCATCTATTCCTCAAGCAGGCCCTCTATTCCTCAAGGTGTCCATCTATTCCCCAAGCAGGCCATCTATTCCTCAAGGTGTCCATCTATTCCCCAAGCAGGCCATCTATTCCTCAAGGTGTCCATCTATTCCCCAAGCAGGCCATCTATTCCCAAAGCAGGCCATCTATTCCTCAAGCAGGCCCTCTATTCCTCAAGGTGTCCATCTATTCCCCAAGCAGGCCATCTATTCCTCAAGCAGGCCATCTATTCCTCAAGGTGTCCATCTATTCCCCAAGCAGGCCATCTATTCCCAAAGCAGGCCATCTATTCCTCAAGCAGGCCCTCTATTCCTCAAGCAGGCCATCTATTCCTCAAGGTGTCCATCTATTCCCCAAGCAGGCCATCTATTCCCAAAGCAGGCCATCTATTCCTCAAGCAGGCCCTCTATTCCCCAAGCAGGCCATCTATTCCTAAAGGTGTCCATCTATTCCCCAAGCAGGCCATCTATTTCCCAAGCAGGCCATATATTCCTCAAGCAGCCCATCTATTCCCCAAGCAGGCCATCTATTCCTCAAGCAGGCCATCTATTCCTCAAGCAGGCCACCTATTCCTCAAGCAGGCCATCTATTCCCCAAGCAGGCCATCTATTCCTCAAGCAGGCCATCTATTCCTCAAGCAGGCCATCTATTCCCCAAGCAGGCCATCTATTCCTCAAGCAGGCCATATATTCCCCAAGCAGGCCATCTATTCCTCAAGCAGGCCATCTATTCCCCAAGCAGGCCATCTATTCCTCAAGCAGGCCATCTATTCCCCAAGCAGGCCATCTATTCCTCAAGCAGGCCACCTGAACAAGACTGTATTCATTTTCCTCTCTGCCTCAGTTCCAGTGATATGCGCACACTTCTGTTGAGAGAGAAATACATGCACACACAGATCTGAATGTGACAGCAAGTCTTTTCTAAACTTGATCTCTGGGCATGAGGCTGAGTTGACATGGAGAGCCTCTGATTGATTGAGATAAGATCTCCACTGTGCAGCTGCAAGGTCAGTGAAGCCCTCGGGACTGGATGGACAGCAGTTAATCACGTTCAAAACAACTGACACAAGCAGCAGTTAACTTACAGGATAAACACAAAGCCACATACATAAATGCTCTGTAGCAACTAACGTTAGCTAACTAGCTAACTGTTACTACTACTGTTACTAGTACTGTAGATAACGGTAGACATAAACAACACACTAGCAAGGCAACTAACTTTAGCCTTTCAACAAAGCTGTCAGCGATAGCCAGCCAAAAAATAGGCTTTCAAAGTACATACAAATCTACCTACCACTGTAGTATATGCACGTGTCCATGTAATTTGGCGATAAAAGAAACTAATGCTAAAGATGCGGGGTGAGATGAGGTGAAAGTTTACACTCGTGTGTGGATATCCTTGTTGGGAATAGTTGCCATGGGAACAACACAGATGAGCGTGCGGAGAGGACTGCGCAGTTCATCTGCATACTTTCCTATGCAATAAATATATATTTTATGCAGATAATGTTAATTTCCTTTCTCTACTATATTGGAATAGTAACAGATTGCTTACAAGTACGCTAATTAACAACCACTGATTTATTTGAGTTTTTCGAGCATGAGCTGTTTACAAACTGTGTCTATGGTTTACACAAGCGTCAATCAAATTGTGCACCATGTGCAGTTGCAGTCAGAAAGATAGATAGATAGATTGCTATTGTGCTCATTACTAATTACTTGCAATGGTTGTCTGTATACACGCATGTAATTCTTGTCAACGCTCTGTTATATTTAACTACAAAACTTTCCCCCCCCCCGATTATGAGTTTTGTGAAAAATGACCAAAACACAGGCCGTTATTAATGTGAAAAAAAATTACCGTGCCCCAAAACTTGAGGATATAAATTAATTTCCTTTTTCTTATAGTACATTTCAGTTAAAAAGGAACCCAAACGTAACTGGATCTAGAACAAACATAGGAATTCACAAAGGAAGTGGAGATGAATTACATGGCTTTGGCAGAAATTAATTGGCTGTGCAGTGCATTACATTATTGCTGCAGTCAGCATTCAGGTAAGAAAACAAAACACTTCCTTTAGATTGTTCATTTCTCTGTGAACCACAGTTTTTTGCCATTTGTATCTAGATCTTCCAAATTGTTATATATGCATCCAAAATATTTGTGAATTGGATTGCATTTCACACTTAATTACCTTTGGGCCAGACTTTTCTGGCTGAGTATATAAAAATAAATATTGGATAAATATAGAGAAAGCCAGAATCAAACAAGCTAAATTCCATTCAGCACTTTTCCTTTCTTCAGAAATAGCCAGTAAACAATTCCATTCAAACACCATTAATCATGTAGTATTTTATGTACCTTTCTGATGATCAGCTACTTGTGTGGTATTGATCTCTGAAATTAAAACTGTTTTGCCTTTTCAGTGGTGAAATGTAAAACAATTTATGTCCATGATCCACGATTATATGAGGTCAAATGTTAAATAAAGATCAAAGAGTGTGGAAGATGTCAAACAGACAGAAAGGCAGACAGACATACACACATAAACAGTAAAACAGAGTGAATTTAGTAAAGATCTTGCAGCTACCCCTGAGGTCAGGCCTCTATTGCCTGCGGACTTGTACATGAGGTAACCCGACACCATGTTTATCAGTTTCTCCAACTTTCTGGGCTGAATGCTGTCCCACTTCTCCCCTTCTCTCCAGCCAAGATCACATTGCTCCCAGTAATACTGTGTATAACACGCCAAGCAGGCCGGGGCCACAGTGCGATTGGCTCAGTGAGTCTCAGCAGTGACCCGTGCATTGTTATATAATGTCAGGGCCCGGGCTTCCTGCGACTGAATGACTTGTCTCCACTTATGCATGCAGAGCACTTGGCAGGGAGGAAATGTAGCGCTATGGGCCCTTATTTCCCCCCAAACATAGCTCCCCTTTAGGGCAACCAGTGAGTTCCAACCCCCTTCACTACACCATGCTTGTTGATCGTGTTCTGAGATCCAAAGTAAACAGGGCCTATAAGGGCCTAGTGATAAATAGCTATTCATCTTTAGCCTTATCAATCGTCTGTTCTCAGAACTACAGTTAGTTTTTTAAATCAGTATTACATCACCCCTGTTTATTATTCCAATTAATTTTCAATTAATTCACAAAATTAGATGGAATTTCACTGTTTCATGGACGATTTGGATAATAGGAAGCATATTTAATGTATGCTTAATGAAAATAAATGTAACTTACATTGCAATAGTATTGACTGCTTGTCTTTCATTGGAATTCACATTTACTAGTTTCCACTGTTGCATAGAAATGTTCATCTGGTGTTGATCATAAGATTTACATGCAGGCCTAAGTCAAATCCTTTCAGTACGGAACACTGGTCTTATATTTAAATGATCCTTTTACAAACCTTGCATTAGGTAAAACCATTACTAAGAAAGCACATTCCATATACTCGTAGAGCATCTAGCCATAACAGTACTTAGCTCTTACAGTAACAGTACTGTAATGCACTTAATGGTTTGGCAAAACCACTAGCTACAGTGGATTCAATGGACCATGTGAGGGGAAAGCCAATTGTTCACTCTTGTTAATTCCAAAATTCTCAAATTGCATTAAACAGTATTCAATAAGTTTCCTATTTCTGAAACACCACATTAGGATACACACTTCACCTACTATAATAATGTAAAAAGAAAATCATTACAAGAATTGGTGCCGAAAGCCCATGTACATGACAAAATACAGAGACCCATTCAATCAGCCCAAAATATGGTTCAATGCCTCTGCAATGCTGCATCGAAAATATACATCCCTCCAGTACAATACTACAAGAAAAAAAAGTATTATTGCATGAAACTGTGCCAGAGCTGCTGTGAAGAGCAGACGGGTTGTGTGAATAGACTTGTGTGCATGGCTCCTGTCTCTGTGCTGCATCATTGCAGCGGCGCAGCTTGACGACTCCGTCACCCTGAAGGACTGTGTACCATTGAGACAACCTGCCCCGAGAGCCACTCCACGGAGATATCTCGACCATGCCAGCCAGTGTTTACGTTTGAGCCGATGCAGCAGCTTGAGTTTGTTGTTCCATTATGTAATGCTATGATTGGCCAGAGTTGAAATGACTGGCTAACTGGTTGTAGATTTTTTTAATGGAGAAATATGTAACCATGGTCTTTGTTAAAGTGTTAGGTTGTACTCTACTCCAGCCAATGCCAAGCAGCCATGGGACATGACAATGGAACAGCACGGTGTCATGTTGAACCCAAAGGAGCATACCATTCAAATGTCTGCAAGCATTCAAAAAGAAGAAATCTACATTATTTTGTGTATACTTAAAGAAAAGCAATTAAGTTAAAACAATATGGTTCATCAACCTCAGGAATACTTCACTGAAAACTTTAGTCAAGGAAATAAATACCGAACGTAGATACACTTTAAACACCACTATTTATTTACGTGCACACAGGTTGAGATCAATCATTCACTAACTTTCTTCAGATAATAAGTGACAGATCATTCTGCTAACAAGAATCTAAATGCTAAACATACACAGTAATACACACCCACACACACATACGAGGCGTGAACTCGACTTGGGCCGTTTCGGGCTTAGTTGGCAGACGTGTTGATTTGATTGAAGAGTTTATCCTTGATGACTTGAGACATCAGACCATGAATCGCCTCAATGGTCGTCTTGCAGCTAGAATAGCCAGGGGAAAAAAGGAAAGTGAAGTTTCGCTCTGGACATGAAGAGGTGACACAGATTACCTATCAATCAACAGACCGGGCAGATTAATAAACAGATAGGTGTTGCATTCATGGGAGAAACTCAAGAAATCCCAGCTTGAATAAATAAGCAGACATTGATTAGTTAGGTAGGACATGCCACCAGCTAAAACAGTAACTAATCATTCGTATCACATCTACACACAAATAATTTGTGATCAAAATGGTTGCAAAACAAATCGCAATAATAGGGATATTGGATAACTTAAAGGCCTAAGCAGACCAGAGATTTAGATTTTACATTGATGGTGTTCATCAGACAATATCATAAGACAGATCAATGACAATTGATTTTGTTTTTGTCAGCCGTTTATTTCACTACTGTGGAGTTTAACAGCATTGGTTTACGGTTTTCAATAACATCAGCAATCATCATCAAAGTAACAGTAAATGAGGAATTATCAACACTCCAGTCAGTCAATACCTCCGCCTAAACAAAACATATGGTGATGTATGCTTCTATGTCAACAAACTATTGACCATGACAATATTAGAGAATCACGCTATGAATCAATCACTAAATAACCCGAGGTCTGGTACTGAATGCCAAATCAATAAGTTAGCCAAAAATGCCTAATAAACATTATCTAAACTGTGTTGCCTTACCTGTCTCGTGTAGCTTTGGCCAGTTTGTCCTCAGACTTCCTGTCGTGTGTGTCCAGGCCCAGCATGAAGCTTCCTCTTCCCAGCTGAGCCTCCGACTGCTCCAGCTTCTCAGACAGGTCAAACACCTGGCCTGTGGTGTATTCTGAATTCTGCGGACATAAGGTCACACACATTGGATTATGTACCTATATGTTATATTGTCATGAGACGAAAGTATACGATTAAGTTCATCAAAGTGCGTGGAAGCAGTAGCGTATATACTGGTCCGTATGTGGGCTTTCTTTACACACACACACACGAGAATGTTCACGCACAATTTCACCACCAACTATTTTCTTCACCGCTACTGGGACATTCAATACAAGTATGCCGAACTTGATAAAGGCTTAAATGGCTTGCCAAGTCGCCGTGAAAAGGGATCGTGAAAAGGTTTGCCTAAGGTGAGGCCGTGTTTTCCACGGAGCAGGTAATTAGGAGACAATGACAGGGGCCCAGACTGTGGTAACAGTGTAGTCACTGACAAAGCCCTTTGCCAATGGAGCAGCCAATTCCTGACAACTAGTCAATCCATCTTAATCCAGAATGCCCAGAGTGCACTGTTTGGATAGTCCGCTGCCTTTAGACTGTTTAGCCAGAGCGGCGGCATCCACAATGGGAATTCACTGGGGCTTTCAATCTCTAGAATGTACTGGCAATGAGGGAGATGATCCATAGTAAACCACAGTGACAACTGTGTCACATCTCCAACGTGTAGATTATGTGTTTGCAGGTTAACGTGGTGGCCTCAGTCATATTAATTAACCCATTTTTGTAAATCTGTTTACAGACTTTAAAAAAACAAACATAAAATGGCTATTAATAACAATCTAAATAAACAGAGGGATTTTTATTCATATGCAAGACCTCTACTTCAGCTGCTCCTTGATTCTGCATTGAGTTGTTAGATATCTCATTGTAAAGTGTTCTTGAACATTGCTTGATATAGAGTTATATTCCAAACACTTACCGTCAGAAGACTTGAAGAGCTCAGAGTGTTGACCCAGTATTTATTCCAGAGGAGCTCCAGTAATTTCCGGTCGAGGGAAGACTTGAAATAAGTCACCTCCAGGGCATAATACCTAAACAAACAAAACCCCATGGCACTTAATGAATAATTACACAATGTCAATTAAATGAAGAATATATTACCTTTTTATTTACCACAGTGTTACGAAGGCATTATTAAAACATAATAACTTGAACTTGTGTTATAGGCTACATCAACCTAAACACATGTTTTTATTTGAAGTAACTTGTCATGGTTATACATAGACAATTTGCAAGATAATGCTTAAGATTATTTGTGTGCCTAAACATTCTGCCAGTTAAATGTCCAACAGGACTCACTGTTTGCAGTGCACACCGAAGTCTTCGATCTTGTTCAGGGGAATGGTCTGATACTCAGAGGGTCCTTCATCAGGAGGTTTGTAACCCTGAAAACACAGACAATTATTAGACTCATTGATAAATTGATATTTAGAGAGAGGAAATGTGGTCTTAAAATATTTGCCCAATTTGATAGAGACACCCAGCTATCCATTAAGGAATTAGCCAATTAAGGAATGGAGACAATTAACACAAGTTTACACAAGATTGACAATTAATCATAATATTATTTATTATAGATACAAGAAAACCTTAAAAATAAGTGTTCCATGTTGTATGGGTAAAAAAAAACTGTACAAAAAATATATTATGTATTTATGAGTGGAATATCTTCTGCAGTAATTTTGTACCCAACTTGTCTAACGTAATAGAGCTAAAGACTGAAATAATTGCAATAAACACATTTTACTCCTTACTTTGGGATATGTTCTGAAGGCGCCAAGATTGACTTTCCCTGCAGATATGGTGCGAGTGGGGTCAATCTGGGAGGGAAACAGATACAGTAGAACAGGAAAATGCATTCTGAGGTCAGACAGTCTCTAGAGATCACCCCAAGCCGGCCACCAGGTGTGAAGTTTTTTTCTTAACTACTGCTGCCAGTGTATTCAAAGAACACACTTAATTACCCTATGCCCTTGAGACTGGAGCACTGCGAATCCAATCAAGTGCAAATAACATCTACAGTTACAAAAGCCAAATATTTGCCCATGCCTCTTGGTGAACGACTACCATACATCAACAACCACTAAAGGGATGCCTAAACCTAATTGCACCCCTCTCAGTTACTCATGCATTACTTTGTACCTGCAAATTCAAAAAGAAAACCAAAGTACCGTATTTAGGAAATGCAAATGGAAAATTCAAACGTGTATTTCGCAGGTATTGAGCTACTGAACTATATGCTAAGGTTGATCTTTCACTGTACTCACCACCACTGCCACAAAGGGCTCTTGAAACTGCTGGTTGAGCATCTGAGTGCTGACATCGATACCTGACAACCAGCAGCCGTAGCCTGGATGACTGTGGTACCAGCCAATGGCGTTCTCCAGCCGACCAACCTGACAGTTCACAAATGGCATCAGCATCAAGTCAATGAAGAGTGTCCATTAAGAGATAATGGACACTATGTTGAAACTATGTTACCCTTGTGATAAACAGTTCTCACTAAAATATAATATGTTTTATCAATCCTTTTCTGCACCATTGAGGACGAAAAACACATCCCTCCCTTCCAGGAGTCAGTCATAATACCTGTTTGGCATTCTCAATGTAGGCAGCCATGTATTCATAAGCCGCAGCCTGCGCGTTGACCCGGGTCTCTGTGCCCTCCACTGGTAAGGCAAAGCTGTCCATGATGTTCATGGTCTCCCCGTCCACTTTCCCCAGCATCAGTCCCATCACCTCTAGGTTGCCTCCGGACCTGGCGTGCATCACCATTTTCAGCAGCGCCAGAGCAGAGATCTTGCAGTACTTAAAGTATTGATGACTACGGGACAGAAATCATAGTAGTGTGAATTATGCATAAGTTATAATGACATGCATTTGTCATTGCCAGTGCAGCTAGCTAGCAATGTAGGGAGAATTTCCATTGTTGACATGCTAACTAGCTAGCCAATTTAGCTAGAAGCTAGCTGGTAAAGCTACGTTAACTCAGTCCAACAATGAACTAGCAAGCAGTTGCAAAGAAAAGCAACTGACAATCTATAAAATGTATACTTACTCCTTTGTCCATGGCTTCGCAGCAAGGATTTCTTGCTGTTGTTTTTTGTCATATTTATAGATTTCATCTATGCTCTGAACTTCCTGCATACTGTTTTGTAGCTCCCATGTTTTCTGTGCCATGCTACTCCCTGCCATTTTGATAAACTGGTTTTACTACCTCTCTAAAATATAACGTAATACCAGAGAAAAAAGGTAGATAGAACTAGAGTGCTATCAAACGCTGAATAAAAAAAACTCTAGCTAGCTAATTATAACATAATCAAAAAACCGGTATCCCTTGCTCATCTACTTGTTCGGGGAGCCATGACACTGGTCTGTACCATGCTGTGGGAAAGGAGGACATGCACGTTTCAAAATATAAAATATTAGGTGATATTTATGTTCAGTTCATGACTATAGCTACATAGAAAACTATCAAATTAGCCCAGAAATGTATGGAATTTAACAAATAAACTCATGCTTTTATTCACCAACAGCTCAATAAAACACCCATTGACGTGATGGTTGAGTCCAAACAACACAGCAGACGATGTGATACAAATCGAAATACTGACATCTTCTGGGGAATGTTTGAAATGCAGACGCTTTTTACTGATTTGTTATTTGGAAACAAAGTAATTAGTACATTTAATTTAGATTTGAAAGCCAAATAATGTCAATGTGTTACTATTGTTAGAGTGGTGAAGCACAATTTTCGATTCTTAAAAACAACCTGATAAAAAAACGTATTGAATTTCTTGTGGCGGTGCGAAGTCTCGCGACCCTGCTGAACTGGCGAAACCACTTGATGGTCATTCATTCAGATAGCGCACTTCACAAAGATTGTTCATGCGGTAAGGTACCATGTTGGTTTGGGTTAATATTCCCCTTAACGTGTTGCATGAAGAAGAAAAAAAATAGTTTTGGGACAACTTTCTAACATTCGCAAGGACTGTAATTCAAATTAGCTAACGTTAGCCATTTAGCTTTGTGTATCCTGGTTGCCTAACAACGGAAATATGGATGCTCTATCCTAGCTTTTTCCTCATTTCGAGCATGTATTTGTATTTTATGCAGAAATGGATAACCTAGATCGTTTTTTGGAGGAACATACAGCCAAAGTGGCTAAAGAGAGGGCATGTTTGGAAGAGGAGGAACCACCTTACATGACAATCAAGGTGTGTAATTGTGCCAATGTAATAATGAGTAATGGTCAGCAAACTCCAAATGTTTGGCCAAATGTTAGTTTCATGTTAAAAGCTTTCCTCAAATGTTGTCAGTGATTTAATTACATAAATGATTGAAGTAAATGGCCAATATTATCTTTATTTTTCCACTGCAACAGACAAAGTCAGACAATGTAAACTCTGTAAAGGAGAACGCTGCTCCATTTGACTGGGCATCAACTCAAAGAGGACATCCAAACCCTGGAAGAGGTACAGTGTAGCCTATGGTTCTATGACCACCACCATCGTCAGGAATGTGACAAATACAGTTTGATTTGAATTGTCATGGGGCAAAGTGTGGTTTGTTGTGTTTCTGTGGAATTGCTAGTGATATGCAGCACTTATTCATGATTAAAGTCAGATTTTTTTTCCAGAGGAGAGCCCAGGATTAAGTTTGCAGTTGGGAGCAGAATATGAGCAGAAGAAGCAAAAACTCAAGCAAGAGCTTCGTTTGGACTACAGACGATATATGGCTCAGGTTTGCTGTAGTTCTGTTTAGAACACAATCTATTATACTGTTCCTTACTAAGGTACCATGATGGGTATAACAAAAATAACCGTAAGTTTCTAACTGCATTTTCTTAGTTCTCACAAAAACTTTCAGGAATTTACTGGCGAGGGAAGAAAGGTAGGGAATCCCCTTCTCTAACTGTCCACATCACATCAGCTGCGGTGTTATTGAAAGTAGCCTTTAAAATGGAAGTTCCTTTGAAGAACAGAGTTTGGGTTGGATCCATCGTTACAGGACAGTGTATTAAAACAGATCGTTGTCCCCCTTTTGTTATTCCACGTGTCACACTGACCCTTCCAATCTCTAACTTTAGAAAAAGGATCTGCATGCTGGTGAACCCGGCCCACAGGCTCAAGGCCTCTCCTTACCCATCGGTGAGAGGAGATTTGCCAAGGTAGCCATTTACTGTGTGTGTGTGTGTGTGTGTGTGTGTGTGTGGGACATATTTTAGTGGGAGTAAACAGAATGCCAGGTCGCCATGGCCAGGCTAACATACCGACCAAGCCCTCTTTCATTGCACCGAGAGGCCCTTTTACCTTAGAATGACTTAAGGAGTGATATAGTACAGTAGTTTACATTTGTTTCCCAATGTTGATTGTGCAAGATAAGATTTGGTGTCCCACAGAAACAAATTTAGTTGACACTTGTGTATGCTGGCATTCTGTAGCTAACTTAGCATCAGGTTTACCTGGTAAAATAAAGCAAAATAAAATATTGTTCAATTTATATTTTTTTTAAACAACTGAATGGCTTGTGATTTGAAGATGGGCAAGTTTGTGTTGTCTTTCTCCAGGACAAATTAAGAGATGAAAGAAACAAGGAATACAACCTCTTCCTTAATGGACAGTCAGGGCAAATAAAGAGACTACTTTCAAATGCCTCTCAGGTAACAATAGATTATGCATACCTAGAATAAGATGTATGTGTTTTTTATGAAAATATCTCTACCTATTCAATGTGTTTTTAATAAGTTTATGTTTGAGTCTCCTGTTTATTGGCTACATTTGACTAAGATCCTACAGCATGTTGCCACATTTTGAACATTTAACACATCTCTTTCCTGATTCACAGGTGCAGGCCCCGGAGACTGTGAGTCCAACTGTACTGTATTCTCCCCCAGCCATACCAGAGGCCCAGCATAACACTGAGCTTAACCATGGAGGCCAGCCTTGGGAGCGACTCCCATCCAGGAGGAACGCTGCCACCCTAACCGACAGGGGGATGGGGACAGAGGGTCAGGCCCCACGAGGGCGGAGGCACTGGGAGCACCACAGACCAGAGGAGTTCCTGGAGCACTGGGAGAGAAGGAGGCCCAGGAGGAGAAGCAGGCACAGGGATGAGTACAACTCTGAGGAGGAGGAAGAAGAGGAGTTTGAGTTCTTGGAGCGGGGGAGATCCAGGTGGAGCCGAGAGCCAGAGTACACTGGGAGAAGAGAGAGGAGAATAGTTCATCACAACCCTGACAGGTGCTTCACAGGAGAGTTGATCAGATCCAGCACTACCCCATCTATAAGCTATGGTTTTTTTCTGTCGGCAAACTACCTGCCGCTGTAAAGAAATACACTGAGTGTACAAAACATTATGAACACCTGCTCTTTCCATGACAGGCTGACCAGGTGAAAGCAATGATCCTTTATTGAAGTCACATGTTAGATGAAGGGGAGGAGACCGGCTAAACAATGATTTTAAGCCTTGAGACAATTGAGACATGGATTGTGTATGTGTGCCATTCAGAGGGTGAATGGGAAAGACCAAAGATTTAAGTGCCTTTGAACAGGGTATGGTAGTAGATGCCAGGCGCATTGGTTTGTGTCAAGAACTAATGCTGCTGGGTTTTTCACGCTCAACCGTTTCCTTGTGTCTCAAAAATGGTCCACCACCCAAAAGAGATCCAGCCAACTCGACACACCTGTTGGAAGGAAGCATTGGGGGGAGCGCATCTCAAATCAAATCAAATCCAATTTTATTTGTCACATACACATAGTTAGCAGATGTTAATGCGAGTGTAGCGAAATGCTTGTGCTTCTAGTTCCGACAATGCAGTGATAACCAACAAGTAATCTAACTAACAATTCCAAAACTACTGTCTTATACACAGTGTAAGGGGATAAAGAATATGTACATAAGGATATATGAATGAGTGATGGTACAGAGCAGCATACAGTAGATGGTATCGAGTACAGTATATACATATGAGATGAGTATGTAGACAAAGTAAACAAAGTGGCATAGTTAAAGTGGCTAGTGATACATGTATTACATAAGGATGCAGTCGATGATGTAGAGTACAGGATATACGTATGCATATGAGATTAATAATGTAGGGTAAGTAACAATATATACATTATTCATCTTGTATGCATACGTATATCCTGTACTCTACATCATCGACTGCATCCAACTAATGCTGCTGGGTTTTTCACGCTCAACCGTTTCCTTGTGTCTCAAAAATGGTCCACCACCCAAAAGAGATCCAGCCAACTTGACACACCTGTTGGAAGGAAGCATTGGGGGGAGCGCATCTCAAGAAGGTGTTCTAAATGTTCTGTACACTGTGTAAATATATAGCGATCATTGTAATCTTCCTGTTTAAAGGCCCAGTGCAGTCAAAAACATGATCTTTCTGTGTTTTATATATATATATATATATATATATCTATTTCTACACTGTGGTTGGAATAATATTGTGAAAATTATGATAATGCACTGTTGGTGTATTAGCAGTTTAAAAGACCACTTGAATTTTCAGCCTGTTTTGGCCTGCCTGGTGGCAACACCAGGTGGGAAATTAGTTAAGAGACTGATAAGAAAGAGGATTCCAAACCTCTCTGCCAATATCAGCTCATTTTCAGGTTTCTCCTCCACTCTCAGAAAGTCCGAGCAAAGTTCTTCCTTGAGAAATTGATCTTTGCTAAGAAGCAATTTTTCTTTCTTTTTGACAATGTTAATTGAAAATAATCACAGTAAGGTATTTAATTGTTATCTAGAAATTATTTGATATTGAGATAAAAAAAACGGTCATTTTAACAGAGTATTTTCTTTCTATGGCAGAGTTCTGCGGGAGAGGAGGGAGGTGGAGCCGCCTGTTGTCCATGAAGAGAACTTCAGAGACCGGATCAGAAAGTCCCAGTCGGTGACACCAAAACCCAAGTACTGAGTGACCCACTGGAATTAAACTCATTAGATCAGTCAGGGCCTGTTTCCTTAACTAAAATTGAGGGCAAATGTATTAAATGGCCACTAAGGTAATCACTTTAGCAGAGTTGGCCATCACGTGTATAAAACCTCTCTATTGATCTGTTCCTGTATTGATTGTTGAGGAAGACTACAAAGGAAGCAGAACTGTAATGTACAAGATTTATCTTTAGTCCCGACTCCCAGGCTTGTTTATTCATTGCATTCCTGTGTAAAATATTTTGTTCTTCCATTGCATTTGATTGTCATGCCATTTCTGTGCTTCTAAATATAACCACTGTTCAATAAGCTGTGTAAGAGAGCATTCCCTCTCATTGAGGTTTGGGTTTTAGCCCCAGGCAGACACTCACTTCAATTCCATCAGGGGAGCTGCATTGATTTGACTGTGATGGGTCTTTACTCTTTAGTGTCTGGGTCACTGGGTAAAGAGAAGACTGCAGTCAGACACGGGGATCTGTTGTGGTAGTGTGTGAGGTGCTGGTGGTGGTGCGGGTTGACTTGGGTGGGGCTGCGAGCAGTACTGATTGGCTAGGCCATGTATTTTATGAGGTGGTTCATTGATTGGGTGAACTGAGCTGCAGACGTTTACCTAGCTACTGTCTGTCTATGTAACGGTGTAACTGTTCTCCAGTGCTGTGATGCCAGCGGCCATGAAGACCGCCGAGAGATCTAGGTCTGCAGCCCACAAGGACAAGGCCCAGTTTTTCACTGGACTCATGATCGGTAGGAGACACTCATTTAATGCATGTGTGTGTTCAGGTCTGATCTTTAGATACAGGTAGGCTATATCTATATACCGGTAGCTGTAACTAATAACATTAGATGTGTTATGTATGTGGCCATATGAGAAGTGCGTAATGTGAATGATGGGTAACCTGTAATGTATGTATTATGTTGAATGTGTAATGTACAATTTGTATTTTGTATAAAGCAGTACTGTGTGTCTGGGACATTTTAAAGTTAATTTAATTAACATATGTGAAACGTCATTCGCTGTAACACGGGTGGGAAAACTACGGCTGCTGGATCATTTTTTTGGGGGGGTGAATTATTATTTTGGGTACCAAAAAATACTCCATACCAAACTTGAACATCTAAAACTTAGAAATTATAATGGACTTATATATTTGATATTGTCAAATAACTTCCCTTTTTCTGACCCACAAATAGATTTTGACAAACAAATCGGTCCCCAAAAAATTTGTGCGGCCCTCCGTTGAATTTTGAAATCCCGATGTGGTCCTCGAGCCAAACAGTTTACCCATCCCTGCTCTAACACACGCTTGTTAAGTTGAACGGCTATTTGTTATGTGTTGGGATTTTTCTCAGGGGAAACAGAGGGGGATGTGGCCACACAGAGGCGTAAGGACCGCTACAGACAGGAGCTGCTGGAACAGATGGCTGAGGGGCAGAGGAACAAAAAGAAGTGAGTTTAACATGGGGAGATTTCATGGTATCTTTCACACCCGTATGGGTCAAGTTGGTTGTTAGATATGACCAGGGCCCTATGTTGGGTTATAAACCGTGAATGTCAGTGAATAGTGTTTAAAAATTGTTTCAATATTTGATTTTTTTTTAGAGAGAAGGATCTTGAGCTGAGGGTTGCTGCCACTGGGGCGATTGACCCAGAGAAACAGGTAAAAGGGTTTGTTAATATTTTTTGAGGTACTGTATTGTCCTTGAAATGCATACTGTATGACATTTGGGTTATGAAAGTATGGTTAACCATATGAAAGAGAATATAAGGTCATGACTTAACAAATATGCTGTGGTGGTAACAATGTTGTAATGATGTGTACTCTTACATTTTGCCAGAATGTAAATCATGAATTTCAAGCTCTGGAGAAACAAACAAATATGTCATAACAAGATGTTTGTTTGTTCACTCATTTCCAGTAACTGTTTTGACTTGGGTTTTTATGTTTTCAGTGAAGACTTTGCATCATGTCTGACTAGCTTGTCAAGTCTTTTGGAAAGTAGCCCTTCTCACAACAATGGCATGATCAGCACATTTCACATCGCTCTGAATCAATTACACTGATAATCGATTAATATATTTCTGCCCCTGAATTACTTTGTACTTTACCATATATGGTGACTAAACTTTCACTCTGATGTATTCAAGTGTTCCATAATTTTTGCCCACATGAGTCACATAGTCTCTTTCCACGTGTACTCCCAGCCTGACCGCATTATGCAGTTTGGGGCGGTGAACCGCGAATATGAGGGCCGGAGACGTGACATCCCCTATAGACCCGGAGTAGGCCTGGACGCCCTGGGGACCAACTCTAGCCCTAGGCCTCACCAGGAGTTGCCCGAGGCGGGCACAGAGGAGAGCGGTCCCCCTGGTAGGCCCCGTGTTGCCTTCCCCTCCCCTCCAATGGACTACACTAACATCCTGGGCCATCTAACAGGGGCAGGGGGGCCGCGGTTAGAGATGGGGACTGGAGCGAGATTAGGGGCAGGCATGGGGGTGCCTGGGGGTGCCCCTCTCAATGAAGACTTCCACAGGAGCCTCTCTAGTACCCTGGGAGAGATAGTCGCCCCAAGGTACAGTGAAACAAGATGGGGTAACAAAAGTAAATCTTTACTTGGTCAGTTGTTGTTGTGTTTTTTGAATGTGTATACTAGAATTGTGTGTGTGTGTTGCTTTTTCCAGAATTGCTAGCTTACCTCCTCCATTGCCGCCCACTCTAACTGATGCCTACAGGACTCCGTATGATGAGGCCTATTACTACTATGGAGCAAGGAATCCCCTGGACAAAAATCTGCTCTACTGTTAGTATCTCAGTTAACAACTGGGAAAAATATACTGTACTGTGTTTTGGTAAAGAGGCCTCGTGACAGGATTTGACCATAATCCTTTTCTCTCTTCTTATTTTGTGATATTGTGCACTCTGAGTTTTAGGATCTGGCTATCCTTAGAATTAGACAGATTTATTACAGACAATTGTGATTCACTGTCATTGAAATCTCTTGGTAATATATGTTGACTCCATTGTCTGCGATGAGTAATCCACCAAGCCTTAAATAAACCCCCCGAGACTCTCCATGGAGGGTCATTACCATTTTATTATGAAGCCACTATGTCACCAGATCATGGGCCAACAGGGCTTGGCACTGTTTCCCATGACGCTCATATGACCCACTCATGATTTATACGGCTCATGGACAGACAGCTTATTGGAAATGAGTTCCACAGACTCCCAGTCCAGATGTATGTGAGCAACTGCATCCAATATGCTTCACTTCTGGAGAAATACCTCTTATTGTTCAATAGCCAATACTCACTATACTTGATCAAATGGGAAGGTATCCAGCCAGGGAAGTGGTGGCTGGTTGTACTTTTAAATGGGGAGGACAGGTTCATAGTAAGACTGGAAAGGAATGAATGGAATGGTCTCAAACACAAACACCTGATTTCCATGTGCTTGGTACCATTCCATTCATTATTATAAGCTGTCCTCCCCTCACCAGCCTCTTCTGATCCAGGGGTGTGTGTGTGTGTGTCGGGCAAAGACCTGAGTGCTGCTGTTCTGTGCCAAAACATGACAATCTACTAACTTAGCTTGAGAACACCCGTTGTAGCTGCATTCGTTAATTCAGTAAAGGTCTGACAATGTTTTGGACACTTTTTTTTTGGTGTGTGTGTGTTGATTTGATATCCAACTGATATAGTGTTCTCCTATCTTTCCCTTTTAGATGGACCTCAAGGAGGTGGAGGGCAGCCCATGGTCTTCCCAAATCTGCCTCCAGGAATGATGCCTCCACCTGGACATCAAGGGGCCCGGTGGGTGTCCTTAGTACAGGAATTCCATACCTTTCCACATTGTCTGGAGACCTGCACACAAGTCACCCACTCACACACAATCACACAACTTTGTTTTCATACAGCTCATTGCTAAGTAACACATCTTCAGGTTTGAGTTATTTAAAGAAACAGAAGAGGGCACCCTAAGCAAGCATTGAGAGCTGTGTGTAGGCTATATGTCTCTCACAACTAGGGGTATTGTGTTGATATGGTTACCCATAATGTTTGAATGTCTTTCTCCAGAGGAGCCTATCCGCATGCTGTGGCCCTCCCTGGAGCTGGGCGGGGTGTTGGGGCGATAGGAGAGAGGCCCAAGCAGTCCAAGGAGAGTGTGTTGAACTACAAGGAAGCACTGAGACAACAGGTAGGCTACACATTGTAAAATGTATTTAAACATTGTTTAAACAAGGGAAAATCCCATTGACATAAACAATATCACAGGACATTATGATACATTATAAAGTGGGTGGTTTGAGCCCTGATTGCTGATTTGGCTGAAAGCCGTGGTATATCAGACCGTATACGACGGGTATGACAAAACATTTATTTTTACTGCTCTAATTACGCAGGTAACCAGTTTATAATAGCAATGAGACACCTCGGGGGTTTGTGATATATTGCCAATATACCATGGCTAAGGGCTGTGTCTGGGCTTCAATTTCTCCCCAGCTGTGGTATGGAGGCGGGGTAAGAGTGATGGAGGGGTGTGTTAGCCATACTCTCATTAGTGTGATAAAAGACTGAGAGGAAAGTCTGTCCTCTTGCCCCTACCTCACCTTACTGACTCCCTCTCTCTCCTTCACCCATTCTCTCTCTCTGCTGGCCATCTCTGTGGACTCACAACTGGCCAAGATTGACTAAGTCCAGTTTTAGTGAAGAATAAACCATTAAATATTGATCCAGTTTCTTAGTCATCACAGCATTATTATGTGGACCAATAACTGCATATTTGGGAAAATATCAAAATGTTTTGCTGTGTTGTGCGCTACTGAACATGACCCTGTGAGAGTGAAGGTGGAGGGCGGCTTAGTGAGATGCTAACTCTGCTAGCTAGCGGCGTCAGACTGTTTTGTTTCCCTTTGCTGATGCCAGAGGAACAGGAAACCAATGATTCAGATTAGTGACAGACTGCAATATTTTGACAGGAAGAGATCAGGCGAGAGTGGAGTCAGCACTTTTCCAAGGTAAAGGGAATACAGCAGGAATATCACAAGGGCAGTAAAAAAGAGGAACACATTTCATTTCCTACATACTGTAGAGCTCAGATTGAATAGATTGACTTTTTCTTATCTCTCAAATTAACTCAGATATTTAAAAAAAAAAATTTAATGACCAGTACTTGATGGCATCTTCCCCCCTCTGGCCACAGATCCAGGAAGGAGAGGAGCGAAAAAGACAGGAGAGGGAGAAAAGGGATCGCTATGATGCCAAGATCGAGGCTGAGATGAAGGCCTATGATCCCTGGGGGAAGGGGGGAGGAGGGGCCCCTCTCAAAGACGACAGGGGAAATCTCATCAGTACGTCACCTTTTTAATTTATATAAACTCAGCAAAAAAATAAACGTCCTCACTGTCAACTGCGTTTATTTTCAGCAAACGTAACATGTGTAAATATTTGTATGAACATAACAAGATTCAACAACTGAGACAAAAACTGAACAAGTTCCACAGATATGTGACTAACAGAAATGGAATAATGTGTCCCTGAACAAAGTGGGGGGGGTCAAAATCAAAAGTAACAGTTAGTATCTGGTGTGGCCACCAGCTGCATTAAGTACTGCAGTGTATCTCCTCATGGACTGCACCAGATTTTCCAGTTCTTGCTGTGAGATGTTTCTCCACTCTTCTACCACAGCACCTGCAAGTTCCTGGACATTTCTGGGGGGAATGGCCCTAGCCCTCACCCTCAATGGGATTGAGATCCGGGCTCTTCGCTGGTCATGGCAGAACACTAACATCCCTGTCTTGCAGGAAATCACGGACAGAAAGAGCAGTATGGCTGGTGGCATTGTCATGCTGGAGGGTCATATCAGGATGAGCCTGCAGGAAGGGTACCACCAGGGATGTCTTCCCTGTTACTCACAGCGTTGAGATTGCCTGCAATGACAACAAGCTTAGTCCGATGACGCTGTGACGCACCGCCCCCAGACCATGACGGATATTTGACGTTGTTGCCGGTGATATCTGGTGAGGACCTGCCTTACAACAGGCCTACAAGCCCTCAGTCCAGCCTCTCTCAGCCTATTGCGGACAGTCTGAGCACTGATGGAGGGATTGTGCGTTCCTGGTGTAACACGGGCAGTTGTTGTTGCCATCCTGTACCTGTCCCGCAGGTGTGATGTACCGATCCTGTGCAGGTGTTACACGTTGTCTGTTACACGTCTGTCCTGTGTCCCTGTAGCGCTGACTTAGGCGTCTCACAGTATGGACATTGCAATTTATTGGATTGGCCACATCTGCAGTCCTCATGCCTCCTTGCAGCATGCCTAAGGCACGTTCACGCAGATGAGCAGGGACCCTAGGTATCTTTCTTTTGGTGTTTTTCAGAGTCAGTAGAAAGGCCTCTTTAGTGTCCTAAGTTTTCATAACTGTGACCTTAATTGCCTACTGTCTGTAAGCTGTTAGTGTCTTAATTGTTTATGGTTCATTGAACAAGCATGGGAAACAGTGTTTAAACTCTTTACAATGAAGATCTGTGAAGTTATTTGGATTTTTAAGAATGATCTTTTGAAAGACAGGGTCCTGAAAAAGGGACGTTTCTTTTTTTGCTGAGTTTATCATAGTCGTTAGTCCTCTTTAGTTGCTCTGTCTACCGTTAGATTTAGGTTTATTCACATACGTAGCAACTGTAAAAACCAAAATGATAACTTCTCTGAATTTGTCTATGAAACCTTAGTTTTCAGTCACTTGATTTAGTCTAGAATGCTGACCACACCGCTCCATCGCGCGTGTTGATTTTTTCCACCCACACCAGATGCGAACCAGGATATGCAGGTTGAAATATCCAAACAAACTCTGAACCAACTGTATTAATTTGGGGACAGGTCAAAAAGCATTAAACATTTATGGCAATTTAGATAGCTAGCTTGCTGTTGCTGGCTAATTTGTTCTGGTATATAAACATTGGGTTGTTATTTAAGCCTGAAATGCACAAGGTCCTCTACTCCGACAATTAATCCAAGGATAAAGGGGTAAACCGAGTTTGTTTCTAGTAATCTCTCCTCCTTCAGGCTTCTTCTTCTTCTTTGGACTTTATATGGCGGTTGGCAACCAACTTTAAGGTGCATTACCACCACCGACTGGACTGGAGTGTGGACCTCAGTTCATCTTTCAATCACCCACATGGATATATGCTCCTAAAAACCAATGAGGAGATGGGAGAGGCCGGACTTGCAGCGCGTCAAGCGTCACAAATAGAACCAAGTTCGTTGACACGCGCAAGCAGTGTTGGTGCAATGATTGAATAACATGTATGTGTACATTTATTTTGCAATGCACGCAACGCCGGCGTTGTGGTCAGCATGTAAGCCTCCAGGTTATTTCTCTGTCAACATCTCTGTTGTCATTGCATTGGCCCTGGTGTGAGGAGGCACTGTAGCGTAAGCTGTGAGTCACCACTACATTGAAAGTCTCTCTGTAGCTGATAACGATGCCTCCATGTTTCCAGGTGATCTGAACAGAATGCACAGGATCAACAAGGAGGTGTACGTAAACCCAGAGTCCAGGGACAGGAGATGGCCGCCGGGCTCTGTAGGCAGGATTGGAGGTGGAGGGGGACTTACCCCCAGGGGAATATCAGGTAGCCCAACTCTCACAGGCACTCTGTAAATGTCAGTTTTCACTGTCCTGGTCTTTTGTATGTATGTGTGTGTGAATTGATGAGTCACCCCTCTCCATCCGTCCCTGTAGGTTTCTCCTTTGCCCAGACGTCCCAGTTCGCCCGTAGCAACGTGTTCAGTGATCAGCCTACTCCACAGCAACTCCAGGATCAGGACACATACAAAGACTACCTGAAGCAGCAGGTACTTGGCCCTACAGCCCTCAGCCTACACACAGGGAGAACACCTCCACTGGCTCCACAAGAGTAATAATGGATCCATGCTATTGATCTGTGGATACTATGGATCAAACAAGAACCACAAAGGTTCTTGATAGGTGTTAAAAAGAGCCCATCCAGGCTGTGCTCACAGACCACGGTCAGACTGATGACCAGTGCTGTTTGTTTTGTGATGGACAGATCGAGGAGAAAAGGAGGAAGGAAGCGATCGAGAGGGACCGTGAAAGGATGGAGGAGGAGAGGGAGGAGAAGAGGCTGGCAGAGCAGAGGGTTCTTATCCAGCAGGAGTTTGAGGAGGAGCAGCAGAGGAGAAAACGGAAGGAGGTCGAGGTGGGGAGGAGGTTATCATTTTTGATTAGATACATGAACCCACATTGGTTGAAGGATGCAAGTATTGAAACTGGATTCTGTATTTTCCCCTGCTTTAGCAAAGTGCCAAGAATGAAGAGCTGATCCGCCAGGCTGAGGAGCGCCGTAAGGAGGCGGACAGGAAGAGCAGGGAGGAGGAAGAGCGTGAGAGCAAGACCCTGAGACAGCAGGTTGAGAGGGAAAGACATGCACGAAATGAAGAGGTGTGTAACATGTTCAGAAGAGACTGGATACTGTAGAAACTACTTGGTGTTGTTAGCCGTCTGAGTGGGAGTTGTGCCATGTCCTTTATGCAGAGTCAGAGGGATCCGTCACCACCTATCCCAGCCCTGCAGAAGAGACTGGGGAAGCAGCACCTCACTCCCAGACCTCCCTCTGCTGTCAGTCAGCTCTCCTCTAGGGCCCTGTCTGTAAGTAACTTAGTCACTCTAACCCTAGCTTCATGTCCACACCCTGGCTTAACCCTAGCCATAACCCTGGTCGCGTTCGCCTGCTCAGACATGGCATGCAATTAACAATGGTTGTGTGCCACTTAATGGACTGTGCAGTCGGGCACCAGATTGCTATAACCTATGATGTTGTAAGCTGATACGTAAAATACCGATCCAGGCGTTGTACGATGCTTCAGCAAAGCCTGGGCAGAGGCTTCATGTCCACACCCTGGCTCAACCCTAACCCTAACCTTACCCCTAACCCCTGCAGAGACACACACAAACACACATACACACTCACTCTCCTTGTTCCTTGTGTCCCCAGGAGCGTTCTATGTCAGCACCACACTCTCCACCTGTACCTGCCAGGAGAAACCAGCTCCGAGCCACAGGTTAGATAGAGCAGGGTTCCCCAAACTCGTTCCTGCCCCCCCCCCCCTGTGTGCACATTTAGGTTTTTGCCTTAGCACTGAGATAGACCACTCAAATAAATACTGGAGAAAAGACCTGCCTTTACTGATATCTTCTCTCAACTATGTTTCTTTCCCTTTCTCCACGGTCTGTCTGTCTCTACCTGTCCATCTCCCTGCCAGAGGACCAGCAGCAGGGTGTGATCAGTGAGTTGTCCACGCTGCGGAGGCAGCTGCGGAGTGAACAGAGACGGCTGGAGGGGCAGCTGCTGCAGAGTGACAGAGAGGAGACAGACACACCCATCTCCACCAGGTAGGCAGGACAGACACACCCTTTACAGTAACACCAGGGCCACAGTAGGTCACGTTGACAAATCTTAACCATTTACCTTGAACAGTCTTGCCCTTATTGCCCAGTGTATGTTCAGGAGGAACAGACATTTCATGAATGGTGAATGCCCTTGGCTTCAAGAACAGAACTTTGCTTTGGTCACGCATGGTTCTTCAAAGTGCTGCATGTATTCAAACACTAGTGCACCTTAAGAGCACTGGAGAATACATATTTGAGCCTCTGCCAATTAGAAGGCTTTCCTCAGGTCGTATAAGCAACCTATGCTGAATAGCCCATCATGCCTGCTTCGGGTCTAAAAGAAACACTTGAAAGTGTTGAACATCCACAGGCCCAGGTGCTATAGCTTTATTCTGACTCATCCCTGGAACAATACACTGTAATCCATGTTAATTGAGAAAAACTGATTTACCAGGTACTTGTTTGTTCTGTAAGCTGTATGCTCGTCGGTGTATGGTTGCAAACAAAACATACATATTTTATAGGGGCGACTGTGGCGTGTTGATGTTCCATTCTGTGTTGTGCCCAGGCGCAGAGGGCGCCCCCATGGGGACGTGTTTGAGATGGCACTCATCAGAGCCCAGGGGTTGTCCAGAAGACCCAACTCTGGAACGGCTGCTCCAGATGCCCATGTCAACATGCAGAACATCAGGGAGTTCAACCAGCTCAAATACAGAGGTAAGTCAATGACACACTCTTTATACTATAACTGGACATGTCTTCTCTCTCTCAGTTCTCATTCTCTTATTGATGCCCTCCCCAGATCAAATATAGAGGTTAATTGACAGCATACAGTGCATTCTGAAAGTATTCAGACCCCTTCACTGCTGCATCAGATGACCTGGCCTCCATAATCACCCAACCTCACCCCAATTGAGATGGTTTGGGAGGAGTTGGACCGCAGAGTAAAGGAAAAGTAGCCAACAAGTGCTCAGCATATGTGGGAACTCCTTCAAGACTGTTGGAAAAGCATTCCAGGTGAAGCTGGTTGAGAGAATGCCAAGAGTGTGCAAAGCTGTCATCAAAGCAAAGGGTGGCTACTTTGAAGAATATGAGATATATTTCGATTTTATTTAACACTTTTTGGGTTACTACATGATTTCACATGTGTTATTTCATAGTTTTGATGTCTTCACTAATATTCTACAATGTGGAAAATAGTTCAAATAAAGGAGGTCAAGGAGGTGACCAAGAACCTGATGGTCACTGTGACAAAGCTCCATAGTTCCTCTGTGGAGATGGGAGAACTTTCCAGAAGGACAACCATCTCTGCAGCACTCCACCAATCAGGCCTTTGTGGTAGAGTGGCCAGACGGAAGCCACCTCTTAGTAAAAGGCACATGACAGCCCGCTTGGAGTTTGCCAAAAGGCACTTAAAGGACTCAGACCATGAGAAACAAGATTTGATGGTCTGATGAAAACAAGATTGAACTTTTGGCCTGAATGCCAAGCGTCACATCTGGAGGAAACCTGGCACCATCCCTACGGTGAAGCACGGTGGTGGCAGCAGCATCATGCTGTGGGGATGTTTTTCAGTGGCAGGGACTGGGAGGCTAGTCAGGATTGAGGGAAAGATGAACGGAGCAACGTACAGAGAGATCCTTGATGAATACCTTCACCAGAGTGTTCAGCACCTCAGACTGGGGTGAATTTTCACCTTCCAACAGGACAACAACCCTAAGCACACAGCCAAGACAACGCAGAAGTAGGTTTGGGACAAGTCTCTGAATGTCCTTGAGTGGCTCAGCCAGAGCCCGGACTTGAACCTGATTGAACATCTCTGAAGAGACCTGAAAATAGCAGTGCAGTGATGCTCCCCATCCAACCTGACAGAGCTTGAGAGGATCTGGGAGAAACTCCCCAAATACAGGTGTGCCAAGCTTGTAGCGTCATACCCAATAAGACCTGAGGCTGTAATCGCTGCCAAAGGTGCTTCAACAAAGTACTGAGGAAATGGTCTGAATACTTATGTAAATGTGATTTCCCCATTTAATTTTTTTATACATTTGCAAAAATGTATAAAACCTGTTTTTGCTTTGTCATTATGGGATATTGTGTGTAGATTGATGAGGGAAAACCATATTTAATCCATTTTAGAATAAGGCTGCAAAATGCGGAAAAAGTCAAGGGGCCTGAACTTTCCGAATGCACTGTACATCCCATGCAATTACAAGCCTATACTCATTTTTTTTTTCTATAAGATAAACTCTATGATCCATTGCCAAGGCTTAGTTCATTCCTGCTGCTGCCCATCTGCTCTGTAAATTTAATCTAAGATCTTTTTTGTTGTTGAGGGATTCTGTGTTCTCTAGTTGCCAAGGTGACTGTCATTGTGGAATCCTGTTGTTTATGGTCAGGAATCCTTCTGCTATGATGCCGTTGGCTGTTGATGGAGCTAAATGAAACACACCATACTGAACTACCCTGGCATCATGGCTCAACTATTCTGTTTAGCTTGGCTGGATGTGCAGCCCTCATCAAGTCTCCTCTCCGCCACGCTATGGCATTACTCTCATGAGGTCATGGGTTGACTCATCTTAAAAGCCATCCATCGGTAACGGACAGTTTGGACGCATAAACACAGAGGGAGAGAACACAGGGCTGAAACAAAGGAAATTGCCTTTGATTGGATTCCCAGTGCTGAGTTTATTTGAGGGTCCAGAGAACACATAGACACACACAAACATTCCCAAGTAGGTGCTAGACGAGCCCAAGTCCTATCTACGTGTACAACAAAAATTGACCCTTCCCCACAACAATTGATCCCCTCCGTCCCACTCGGTTACTGTTGCAACCTCAGACAACCTTCCCGCCAGAGGCCCAATTCCCCCATCTAACCACTGGTGAAATCCCCTCACAATGATCTCAAAATGTTGAACACAGACAACCTACCCTTTGCTAATCAGGAGGTTTTCTGGTATGTTGTGGTGGACTGTCATTACAATTGCTTCAGGGGAACACGGTCAAATGAAGGTTGTAGTGTGGCTAGCCACTGGAAGATTCTGAAAGCACTGTTGGCATGAAGCCAAAGTTACTAGCCCCTTTTGGAGCTAATTAGTGCTCTCACAAATCATATCCTGATGTCGACAGCAGATGGTTTTATTCATAGCTAGCTTACATTTAGAAAAGACAAAGTATATTAACTTGCTAGCTACCTAGCTAGTGTTAGCAATGTTGGGGGGTCAATAAGACTGATAACTAGCTAGCAAACCAGCTGAGCTAGCAAACAATGTAACAAAAGTATCATTTCAGGATCTAAAAATACTCCAACAGGCTCTGTGTTTCAGGAATCACAGTAGCAAGTACCACTGGTGCACTGTTACATTATTTAGCCATTTAAACCATTTGTTTTTAGATGACCGTTCTCAGTTTTTGTAATGGCTATCATGTGCTTCTGGCTAACATGAGCTTGTCCGAGGACGACAGTTGCTATCCATTGGAGCGCTGTGATTGGTTGGCCAAAATTCTGGGGCTGGCTTAGCGAAGGGTCTGTACATTAGTGTGCCTGTACATTACAGAGTGATGACAACATTGTATGCCTTTTATTATGTATACAGGGGCAGATTTTGTGATTTGGATGCCGGCGGTAGAGGCCATTCTGAGCCTCCATCCCTCCCCAGATTTGATTTATGGAATTTGTAGTAAAGACAAGTAATTTAATTGTACAAGTGTATTACCTTTTAATGTGCCATGACAACAACCAGTCATGATGTTTTCATCTGATTGTCAAACAAATCAATTCAAAATGTAGGTTACTTTTTGTACATTCATCCAAAATAATTCCAGCATCCGAACAGTGCACTATGCACCTGCCAATTTTGCTTCAATTCGCAAGTGATTGAAACTATCTCACCAGAGAAAGCATCCTATCAAGCGAAACAGTGCCCCGCTGTTTTACCATATGTAGCCCATGTATCTGATTCTGTCTGGCCCAAAATAGTATGACATACCATAATCTTTTTAGCCAGACAGCATCAGATACATGGGCTACACATACATGTCCTCTGCCTTGACGACAATGGTAATATTATCAGCAGTCTTTTTACTAAATAAATGCGTATTGTATCCTCCTAGAGTCTAAGGGCCTGGAGCTAGGTTTCTATTAAGCTAACATATGGAATTGTTTTAAGATGGTCATACCAAGGATCATTTAGCTGTTTTATTTGGAATTTTAGGACCCCTGTAGTATAAAAATGATTTGATGTAACATTGAATTTGGCCTTATTAGCCCATAGAAACGCATTGAATAACAGTCAAAAATAATATCAAAACGAATTATGTTTTGAAGTCTGTCCTATATCTGATAGATATAAGAAAGCGCAGGAAAATGTTAATTGTTATTGCTGTGGAATTACCCTTATACCTTTTACATGGAAATGCCCTATTCACATAGATTCAATTTTCAGCCCGGTACCTTCAGACGAGTCCCATGGCACTTGTGGGGGACAGAGAGCAAAACGGAGATCACCATTGTGTTCGCTACAGACGTTTTCATGAGCATCTTCGGGATGCTGTCTCCTGGTCTGACAAACACCTCTGTAGCTCGGCCACCTTCCACCTGAGATTCGGAAGGTCGACAAAAATACAGACATCTCTATCTTAAACAGACCGATTTGGGTGGGGATTTGTTTTTATTATTTATTATGCCTCAAGTGGAGCATTGTAGATTTCTTATTTGTATATATAAAACAATATGCCCAGCTTACGGGGCACCTTGATTCGAGGCCTGAGGCAATTGCCGCCTCTGCCTAATGGCAAGTCCGCCAGTGTGTGTATACTCCAGTGAGTGGAAACACATTGCTGTTGTGTGTGAGCAGAACATCTCTTGCCTCCAGTACTATAGCTCTCCAGAAGCCTACCTCAGAGCCGGCCTATGTCTTCCTCTCCTTTGCGGAGAAGTTGGGGTACAGTCACGCTCAAGTATGGTTGTCATGTCTTGACACAACAATTATGTTCCTTACAGTCCATCTGCAGCTCACTGCTCAGTGTCTAGACTGCGGAGTAGCTGAGTCACCATGGCACTGCCTCAGCGTATACACCGAGTGTACAAAACATTAGGAACACCTTCATATTATTGACTTGCACACCCTTTTACCCTCAGAACAGCCTTGATTTGTCAGGGCATGCTGGCCCATGCTGACTTCTATGCTTGTTGGCGGACCATTCTTGAAACGCATGCGAAACTGTTGAGTGTGGAAAACCTAGCTGCTTTGCAGTTCTTGACACTCAAACCGGTGCGCCTGGCACCTACTATCATACCCTGTTCAAAGGCACTTAAATATTTTGTCTTGCCCATTCACCCTCTGAATGGCACACATACACAATCCATGTCTCAATTGTCTCAAGGTTTAAAAATCATTCTTTAACCTGTCTACTCCCTTTCATCTACACTGATTTGAAGTGGATTTAACAAGTGACATCAATAAGGGGTCATAGCTTTAACCTGGATTCACCTGGTCAGTCTGTCATGGAAAGAGCTCCTAAAGTTCCTAATGTTTTTTACACTCAGTGTAGACTGATGGAGGGGTTGAGGACAAAGGATGTTTTCTGTTAGAGGTCGACTATCAGTTTAATCTTGGCCGCAGCTGAGCCTATACTGTAATACAGAGCTTAGCCTCTCATCATAGTGGACACTGGCCAGAGAGAGTCCCTCTGATTGGCTGGTGTGGGAGAAAATCCACTGTGATAGGCTAATCTGCATCCACCATTAGTGCTGCATCCGTACACATGACCACCGCTGCACTGCCTGACATCTGTGTCATGGTGAGGAGGTGGTAATCCTGAAGGCAGGGACTAAGCTGTGTGTGTGTGTGTGTGTTATAGACAGCGCATCTCGTGAGGAGGTGCATCATGTGTACCCTGACCCCCCCAGTGATGAACACAGTCTGGACATCCAGCAGCAGGCTCTGCTCAGGGAGCAACAACGCAGGATCAGGAACATGAGAAGAGGAGAAGAGTCAGGTCAGTCTCGCACGCACAGACAGAGAGAGAGAGAGAGAGCGAGAGACACACACTGTTCTTAATGTGTCTCTCCCATCCTGACAGACTTCTTTGAGCCGTATGTGGAGCGACAGCCTCGTTATCATCCTGTGAGTTCACTGTTCTCTTGTTACATCTGAGCCAGCTTCCTCTGGCCACTCCTGGCTGGGGAAACTCATGTCTGACTTTGTCCAGACTGAGATTTTTATAGGTGTCTGACTGGCTTTTATTCTGTGTCTATCCTGTCAGAGGGAGAAGCCAGGCCAAGACCACCAGAGAGTCTCTTTATTGGAGTCAGAGAGCGCTTTTATTGGTGAGCCTGCTGGGCATACAGCCTGTTTTATTTAGAGGTGTGGCCTGGTGTTGTCGGTGACTGAACAAATATTCTCCTGAAGACGTGCTTACTGGAAAGAAATGAATAGTGATACATTTGGGTACAATATTACAATGAAGTGGATATGGGATGAACACACACACGCGCTACACTACAGCCAATTGAGGGGAGGGGCATTGGGCACGATCTGGGTAGCTGCCAGTGCCAACACGGCACATGTGAAGCCAATGGCACCCACACAGCTGGTGCCAGTCCTGCGAGAGGGCAGAGAGCCTGTGCCAGCTGCATGGTGGGTTTAGCAAGACTGGACTGAGAGAGGAAGGTAGGAAGGGAATGTGCTGCAGCTGCTATAGTGTTAACCCCCCAATATTGCCCGCATATTTTTACCACTGCTGTAGCATGTTCATTTTAAAGAGACTTGGAGTAATAGCAATTCAGTCATCCAACCTTGCTTGTTTGTAAATGTGTTACTGTGCCGTGTCCTCAGATTACCCCAATGGTGACGCAGGGTCCCCATCCCCAACGCAAGCTCTTAACCTGAGGTCCAGACAGCCCTTAGCCCAGGAGAGGGAGAGCAGGAGGCCTGCCAGGAGAAGAGACTTTGAGGATGTAAGAGTCTATTCCAGAGGAGTGAAAGAAAGAGCCCTCATCACATAATTAGTGCCATTTCAACAGCTCTTTAATGAGTCCATTCATGTCCACCATTTGAGACAGGCATTGGGGAAAGGATTCTAGTGAAGATAAAACACAACCGTCCCTCTTTTCTAGGTTTTAGAATTAGAAGTTAAGGGGAGATGAACAAACACATTTCATGGGGGGAAGGAACGATCAGGCTTTCAACTCGCTCAAGCTGGGTAGTGTAGCAGCAGTTTTCCTCTTCATGTCAGTCATTGCAGAAATGTCCAGTTTATCAACTAGCCCATGTTAGCTAACATGTTTTAGCCCATCGATTTTGTTGAGTCACTCAGATATCGCATGAAGACATAAGACCTACAAAATGTTCTCTCCACTAACAAGAGGGATGTGAACAGTTTGTGTGATGGACAAGTGTATATTCTCTCTGTAGTCTTTAGTAACCCGTAATCTTTAGTAACCTGCTGTACTCAGAGATGTTGTGATGTTTCCATGTTATGGTCCAGGACATGGTGACTCCTGGTGGTCAGAGGGATGACGAGGGCCAACCGGATGCCCAGTCTCTATTCTCTGTGGCCAGCCTGAACATTGAGGGGGTTAAGGACCGCAACCAGAGACTCATCCGCAGACTGGATGACTTCAACGACCACAACTGGAGATCAGGTGAGAGCGACATCACATGTCTTTGTGGTTTACTTTATTACATTAAAGTACAGAACAGTTATTGACAAGGACATTCAATTCTACATTTAAAAAATATGTAATTATTTAACCTTTTTATTTAACAAGGCAAGTCAGTTAAGAACAAATTCTTATTTACCCCGACGGCCTACCCCGGCAACGCTGGTCCAATTGTGCGCAGCCATATGGGACTCCTAATCACGGCTGGATGTGATGCAGCCTGGATTCGAACCAGGGACTGCAGTGACACAGTGCCTTAGACCGCTGCGCCACTCGGGAGCCCAAATAAAAATATTTCTATATTGGAAAGACGCCAAGAGACAACAAAAGTCAAACATTTGGACACACCTACTCATTCCAGGGTTTTTCTTTATTTTTACTATTTTCTACATTGTAAAATAATAGTGAAGACATACACTATGAAATAACACATGGAATCATGTAGTAACCAAAAAACTGTTAAACAACATTCTTCAAAGTAGCCACCATTTGCCATGATGACAGCTTGTACTTTCTTGGCATTCTCTCAACCAGCTTCATGAGGAATGCTTTTTTATTTTGTCTTGAAGGAGTTCCCACTTATGTTGAGCACTTGTTGGCTGCTTTTCCTTCACTCTGCGGTACAACTCATCCCAAACCATCTCAATTAGGTTGAGGTCAGGTGATTGTGGAGGCCAGGTCATCTGATGCAGAACTCCATCACTCTCCTTCTTGGTCAAATTTATTTAGTACTTTTTTGGTTACTTCATGATCCCATATGTGTTACTTCATAGTTTTGATGTCTTCACTATTATTTTACAATGTAGAAAATAGTAAAAATAAAGAAAAACCCTTGATTGAGTAGGTGTGTCAACTTTTGACTGGTACTGTATATATATATTCATATTGATATATACAGTATAGTTAAACTAGATCTTTAGAAAGAGGAGAGGCACTGTCATACAGTAACCTCTAGTGGAAGAGCGTTCTATGATGGCATGGCTATAGAGCACAGGTTGCCGGTTGCACCTTAATTGGGCGGGCTCATAGTAATGGCTGGAACAGAATGAATACAATGGTATTGAACACGTCAAATACACAGTTTCAATGTGTTTAATAACATTTCATTCACTCCATTCCAGCTATTATTATTATTATGAGTGTCCTCGCCTCAGCAGCCTCCTGTGCTTTATATATAACTGAATAGAGGTAGAGAGGACAAGGTTGTCCTCATCCTTAACGCACCAAGAACTGCAAATCATTCACTGCTGCAACATAAGAGGCTTTTTGGTAGATTCCTTTCTAAAATAAATGACATAAATGCAGATCTAGGTATCTCACGTTAGGATTGGACCATCAGGTGTCTTTCTGTGTGAATGACAAGGCTTTCTGGTCTCCAGGAGGCCTGTCAGCCGATGAAGGAGACCACCTCTCGCTGCGGTCCACCCCATACCACCCGGACAGGTGTGTGTCTGTGGAGACGGTTGCCACGGAGCCCTGGCTGCGGCCTGGCACATCGGACCCACTGAAGAGGTTAGGGACTGGTCAGAACCGGAGAGAGAGGCCGGTTACTAGAGACATCCTGGACGGGGACGGGCCCTCCACCTACCATGGATGACCTGTGACCTTTTTAGGTCTGTTGACCTCATCTACACATAGGATCCCTTTCTAATGCACTACTTCTGACTAAAGTCTGTGCCCTTGATTTCAAAGCCAAAGAGGTGTATTTTCTATATGCAGTCGATCCCTATTTCTCATTTTACAAAATGAACATGGGCTATATCTGTCTCGGGATCAGATGAGCGCAAAAAAACATCCATGTTTGTGCTTTTTACTCTGAAAAAACTATGAATGTAGCTTATGTATGTGTCCATTTTGAAGATATAAAGCCCGCAGAGGGGACGTCCTAATGGAGATGAGCGCGGTAGTAGCAGAGATATTTCAGTCTCTGTATACAACGGCTTTAGCCTGGGTACCAGTCTCTAGCGAACATTCCACTCCTTGTCATTGCCAAAGAGACTGGCCTTTTGGGCAATCTCAACGTTCAATATGCAGCCGGATTTACAGCGCAGTTGCTGATTGGTAGTTGGAAACAACATTCATATTTTCCATGGCAACGTTCTGGAACATGAGGTGCGTGCAAATTTGACGCCATATAGAATTAAAATTGGTGGATTAATAGCCCAGCCTGTGGATTCATTTCAAATTTACACATCTGTCTTCACTGTTCCCTTCTTGTGCAATTCATGCATCTCAGCTGGCATCTCCACTGGGCCCTTTTCCATCCTCTGTAGTCCTTTTATAGCTCTTGAACCAGTAGCCTAGCCCAATGTCCCAGCAGTAGCAATATACAATAGTTTGGTCACTTATTTTGAGAAATAGAAAATATAGTTTTGGGTGTTTCTCAAAATAATATATAAATATTTGAAGAAAGAAGTGCCTTGCTCTTGCTTGCTGGATATGAAATAGGCTACATCATTCACAATGAACTGCTGGGGAACTTTGAATGGCGAGAGCTTCCCGGGTGTGACGCGATCACATTGGCTGGTGGTAAACATGAAATAAACGTAAATCCTCATGTTTACAATGACATATATTACGTCAGAAAGCCCAATGTTTCCAATCGCATGTATGAATGAAGTTTTCCAATCAGTCTCATTTGCATTAAACATTGTGACTGGAGGATAGCTGTGAGGGTTAGAAAATCAGGATCAAATCATCTGATCTCTTCGAGCTCATTAGTGATGATATAATGTTCATATTTGAAGATTGCTGAATGGCCAGTCTCTTTGGCAAGGAGTGGAATGATCGCTAAAGAGACTGGTACTCCAGCTACAATGGCTCCGTGTAGTGAGGAGGAGCAGGGCAGCGTCAGTGAGTGTCTGCTCTGCTCAGAGTGAAGCCAGTAGACAGGCTGCACCACTCAGAGATACTGCAGAAGGGCTACGGTGTGGATGATGGCTAGGCTCTGGTCTGGTCTGCTAATCTTTTGAGACACTGCAGAAGGGCTACGGTGTGGATGATGGCTAGGCTCTGGTCTGGTCTGCTAATCTTTTGAGACACTGCAGAAGGGCTACGGTGTGGATGATGGCTAGGCTCTGGTCTGGTCTGCTAATCTTTTGAGACACTGCAGAAGGGCTACGGTGTGGATGATGGCTAGGCTCTGGTCTGGTCTGCTAATCTTTTGAATGTACTTTGGCAAAATTAATGTATATTTAAAACGTGAAATGTGAATCTGATGTTGAAATGTTTGTATGTATCAAGTAAAGATATGAGAGAGAGAAATATTCAGGTTTTAAAAAATAAATTATTTTAATAATCTTGCCTTTCTCCAGGCTGGTCCTTGAAGCTTAGTCCGTTCCTTGTGAGGCAGACTCATATGGGTCTTTTGCGTCCCTTTGATATTTTAATAAGAAATTGTGAACCAATATTGAATTTTAAAAGCCTGTTATATTAAATGAAGTGCCCTTTTTTAATATAGACCACATGGACGGTTGAATAATTCTGTAATAAATTCAGCATATGGACATGTCCCTCTGTCAAACCCATTTCACTTCTAGGAAGATTTCAGTCTACTTAATCCCAAGTTTTCACCATCATACATCTGTCCCTCATTTTAAGGTCAACCCTGTTATGTGAACTGAACTCTAGTTGTAATATGGTGAAACTATTCCTTAACTATTGTTTTCAAAAGTGACATTGAACATCTAGTCAAATAATTTTCTGGTGTTTTGTGTTGGAAAACTGAGTGGGTCGCGCATGACGTCAAACCTGTTACCCAGCAAGTTCCTATTTTTTTCCTTGCATTCAATTGCCACTCCCTGTTGCACACAAGCTTCCATTCCCCTGGTCACGAAGGGATTTATGGCTGATTTAAGAGATGTGACAATTTAAAACAATACAACCACACGCATTTAAAGTCATCAAGGATGAGTTTGAAGATTAAATCATCAACCCTGTTACTTTATTAGTAACTTATTTAACCTCTTGAGATGGGAATACTTGTTTTTTTATGAAGTTGAACATGTGCTCTTTGACAGAATGTTGAATTTTTTTGGGGGGGTGGACCAAGTCACACTTCTCAAAAAGGCGTGGAATTGGTGGAACGACCCATATAGTCCAATCAAATCAAAACGGCCGAACAAATCAAGTTCAAAAACTTTATTGACCTATAACCTGATTAAAATGTCGGATGATGACCAGTTTTGTACAGAAAGTTGTACAGAAGTCTTTTTTCAACATAGAAAACTTTACATTGCTGTACCATATACATGTTGTTTTCTACATCCGTGAGCAAGGAATGCGTCCCATTCACAAGTCTTCTTTTAAACCACAATTAACATTATTCGTAATTTACTCTATACATACAGCATGTCCCCAAACAAAAGAAAAAGGATATTAAATATATTATGAATTTATTCAAATTTGTACACAGAGTGGAAACTAACTTGAAACATGGAAACAGACCAGTGATTCAGAAGCAGCTCACACCAGGGGCCTATTCAGAAGCATTGCAGATAGAAATGTTGTATATAGAGCTGATAATTCCTTGTAGTATATGACAATCATATCTACACACTACATTTCTATCTTGAACGTTAACCTCCTGAACGGCCCGTAGTTGCTCTCCTTTTGTCCAGTTTTAGGAGGAGTCCCAGTTATCGACTATCAGTTAGTCTCAGAACATATCAAATGGAATCATTTACCCAGAACTTTCTGCCATGTCGTTGTTCAATTACAAACTGCAGGACAGATGGTTCAGTCAAAATAAATAATCACAAAAGCAAAAATCTTCAATAAAGAGATCAAGTGCAGCAGAATACAGAAAAAAATAACAAAATAAAATCCAGTGTTATGAGATTACATTACAAAGCGCCATTTCTGTAGTTAATTTTTAATCCACAGGGCTATTGGTGTTAACGTTAGCCATCAGTGGTGCAGCCAGGAAAATATCTGAATTATTATTGAGTAAGAATGTCACATTTCACATTACTGAATATTCGTCATTTGCATTGCATGATGTATGTGTATCCATTTCATTCTCAAGAGTAGCTTGTAAGGACACAGTCATGTCAAGAAGCAGTACCTTTTTGAAATATATTTGACTCTTCGGAGTCAGAAAGGTGGGTAGGCCAATTGTATAATCATAGTTATTCTGCAGTCGTCAGTAGAATTGGA